>NC_024322.1:4684282-4731110 GCF_000523025.1 Cynoglossus semilaevis | reverse complement strand
CACAGTGTTTTGGGGAGTTTGAAATTCACCGGAGCACATCTGTGTTAGACCTGAGGAGAGGAAAAAAGAAAAAAATAGATGAGGTTTACCTTGGAGGAACAGAGGGAGGTTAAATCAGGGGAAAGTTTAACGGTGACTTCTTCTAACGGGTGGTGAGAATTAAAGAAGTTTTTTCAAGTGTCCTGCATCAAGGTTAAAGATGTTATAGTTCCTTTACTGCATCTGTACAAACGTACAGTAGAGTACGTTTGCCTTGAGCCTCCACTGTGATGGTCTTTTTTTTTAAGTAAATGCGGCAAAGTGCAATTTTTGTCTTCTTCAGAATAACCCTTAACTAAAAATGAAGTAAAGAGGTAAAGAGCTGAATTTATACTGATCATTATGTACTGTAATGAATTTAGTCAAATTAGCCCTTTTTGGGCTAAAGCAGGTCTCAAGTTAAAATTCAACCACGAACCAATACGGAGCCCCTCCCATTCTTAATTGATGGTTAATTAATAGTTGTGGACTGTAAAATAACTGAGTTAATAATAATAATCAAAGATCAGCTTTTAAACTTCCTAACCCTCATGACCATGTTTCAGTATTTACAGCGGTGGTGTCGCCGCAGGTCAACGACCGCCTGAGACATTCCTATCGCGGTTTTTTTTTTGTAACAGATCTCTCAACTCAACCCCCGTCACTTGAAGACAAATTTATTGCGCAAATAATCTTTCATCTGTGACCCAAGTAATCATTGTACATCCACACACACACACACACACACACACTGTCATGTGTGCCAATGCACTTCCCTGGATTGCCGTGTACATTTCCCTGAGTATCTCTGAGCCACTTGTCTCCAAAATGAATTACCATGCTGCTTCGCTGGTAATACCTGTCTCTTTATGGAATCAATTAGAGTCCAAGACGCAGCCTCCGATGTCGCACAGAGAATAATCACTCATTCTTTCTCTGTGCCCAATGGGCCGTGAATAAACCCGGGCTATTGTATTGTTTGGTGATGAACAGCGTGTTATTTATCATTAAAGGACTACTTTGTGCGATAAGTGTGTGTCAAATGCCTGTTGGCCTCACGTTGTGAATGTTGATGGGCAACGGAAATTTAGAGAAGATTTAAGGATTTTAACGTAATTACGAACCCTATATAAACGTATTCCGAAAAATTAGGACGCGTTTTATTCAATTGTTATTGGTTTATTTAATTGAGATAACCAAACATTGCACGGGCTAAGACCTTGGTGGGTACTTGGGTTATTTCCAGTCTCAATTACTAAACCCTTCACCAATTTAGCTGCAGATTTTGAAATTTCAGAACCGTTACTTTAATTGTACGTTTTCATCCATTTGTTTCTGAATTAAAATTACAATGCATTTTGTGTTGAAACAAAAAAAAAGTTGAAATAGGACTCACTTGGTCTATTGATTTGTTTTAGGAAGTGAACCAACCTTTTTGCAAACATAGTCTCTCTATTATTGGCTGGACAAAATTAAAAGCTGCCTTTTCTGTCTTTAATGTCATGATCGTAAATTTTGCTTCATGAGATCACATTTGGCCTCGATGTAATCACATTATGCTTCTGTTGTGGCAAACCCAATAGGAACATCCATGGTTACAGGGCAAACAGAAACGGATGACCGCTAATGCTGCATTACTCTCCATTATGATGATTCCCTGATGTCGTGCTTTAATAGGACTTCTTGTCCCTTGAGCCTTGTTGAATGATTTGAAATGGTTTTTGTTCCTAAGATATATCCAAATGGGAAAAATATAAATAAAAACATGAACATCTGTGAGAAAATGTGTGTCATTGATATCTCAGTGACACGTATTCTCTCCTTTCTGAATTCATACATATATTTGCAGCTGTTTACCTTCGGTTTAATACTTTTTTTTCTTTTTACAAATCTACAATATACCACTTTTTCAAGCCTTGTTCTTCAGTAGAGTAGGCTGCAATAATTTAAAGTCTGTGTTGGAATAGAGATAATAAGGTCAAGTCAGTTCCACACACTGACTTAATTACTCTCTGTAAAGAGCCAATGGACAGAGGAGCAGTAGAAATTTCAGTTATAAAAGTTGCTAACTGGATTGTAAATATTTTTTTTCAATCGTTTAGAGACAGATCAGTCCAGTGAATGATGGTAAAACATTAATATATGTTTTCTTATAAAATAATAATAATTTAAAACCATTTAGTTTTCATTCCTCTAAAATATGGCTCTAAAATCCAAATGATTATAATCTTGATTATCAGGCTCTGTTGTGGACTAAAGAGAGCAACACAAAAACATTTTTGAAAAGAGAATAATGCAGTGTGCCTTCTGGCATCTCCCACTCAAGTTAAAAAATATATATTTTCTAATTCTCATCAAATTTTTATCTGATTACTTTCTTGTAGTTTTTTGCATAAATGTCCTGTAAGGAAACTCTAACCACTTTTGCTCAGGACAGTACAGGCGTCCCAGAGAGTCTGTTCATAGACTGAGAACCACAGGCTTCATGGGAAATAAGGGAGGTTTGTTGTTGGGCTTTTTACAGCACCATGATACTGATTAAAGGAGTTGGACGTATAGTTAATTGTAAAAAAACAATAATGTAAAGAAGTAACTTTTTAAAACCAGAATATTTATGTAAAACACATGTATTTGGGAATTTTATGTTCATATTTACTTACAAATACTTCAGTGCTGTGTTGTCATCTGATTATAATTAGAAGGAGACAGCAGCAGAACTTTGGCTCTGAGACAGAGGAAGTAGAAACACTGGTGGTAAATGGTGAGTCATCATTGCTAGGATTTGTGCACAGTTTCATTTGACCTCATTTGGAGACGAGGAGCCACTGATAGAAGCTGGAATTCTCCCTGTGGCAGGATGTGGCGGACGTGTTCTGTAGATAGCAGACACACATGCAAATGAACACACAAATGAAACACAGCTGCTTCTCCCCGGGAAATCATTTCTGTCATTAATTTACTAGCATGTTCCCCGGTTGCTACTGATTGGCTGCAAGTCACCCTAGGAATGTGCTCCCACAGGTATTCTGCCAGACTGCAGTGATCCCAGGGCTTGTGGAGTAGCAGGAGACGTTATCAACCCTGTGTTAGTGTATACACATTTCTGTTTTCCCCCTGTGCCCCTGTCCCCACGTCCCCCGCCCACTCTGCACAAGTCATTTGTCAGCCTTGATTTAGATTCATCAACACACGGGGCCTCATGCGGCTAGAGCTCAGTCGCACTCCCACTCAAAAGCCCTGAATTTACTGGAAGTGCTGTGGGTGAATTTGGACTCTGGAATTGAGCTTTAGGTGAAAATTAGACACGGGCTGATGTAATGTTTCTGGAAAAAACATTTGTGAACCGAGGACAGCTGGACGGGCAAAAAGAAATGTGGAGGGGAAGGAGCAAATAAGAATGCAGTGTTGGGGGGGGGGCAGGGGCAACAGGGTCTTTGTGACCATTGAAAAGCTGTAGTGGTGTTTTTTGATTTGAGGGTCTGGTTACACAACGAGAGGATGAGAGAGAAGGACAGCGGTGTGATAAGAGGCTGAGGTGTCGGAGGTGAAAAGGTTTGTCGTTTGTGTTATAGAGAAAAAAAAGAACGAGGTTGGAGGGAGCGGTCTCCTGGAGAGTGGTGGAGTAGGGAATAGAACAGGAGGGGTTTGGATGATCTTCAGGAGATAAGGCAGGGCTTAGGATGTCTACAGGAAATGGCTATATGTGTGTGATATACAGTATCTGAAGAAGAAAAACGGGATACAGAGGATCTGTGGTTCCAGAAAGTGAAGATGGTGAAATTTAGCAAAGAAAAAGTCGATAAAAATGAGAAGCTTAATTAATTTCTCGTATCTAAGGTTCTCGATAGTCTCGAGAGAGAGGGGCGGGGGGGGGGGGGGGGGGGGGGGGGGGGCAGTGTGTGTGAAGAAATACTGTATGTACTGTTAAATGCCAGCGGCCACTTTATTAGGTACACCTCAGTGTTCACGACTCTCAAAGAGGAAAAGGAAATTATTTTGAGATGTGGTGACTCTACTGTTTTTGCAGAGCCTTTTGTTGTGTTCCAGAAACTGGGTTGAGAGAATCTGTGCGTCCTGTCATGGCGGGTCTGATTGAGAGCTAATATAGTTGGTGGATTGGTATTCTGGTCAGTTACTTAACCCCTGCAGCCACCACCTTACTGACAGGGATGCTTCACCAGATAAAGTGACCCTAACACATTATTTAATTTGGCTGGAGACCCCCGGGACAGGAGCCAATTACGGCACCTTGCCTCTGTAGTCGTTCAGGTCTGCAGTCTTAAAGCCCTGCACTGTTCTTCTCTTCCTCTCTCTTCTGTCTTCTTTCGTTTTCAAGGTTAAGCAACGACTGTTTTTGAGAAAACCAAAACCCAGTCCTGGTCGCTGGCACATCTCTGCAGGTGAATGTCCCGTTACTCAGTGACTGCCAGTGTCATTGAAGAGAAGTTGACGTTCTCGGTGGTCTCATTTTTGGCCATTAAATTCACATGAACCTAAAGCAGTGACCTAAGTGCTCCAACCCCTCGACAGGAAGTGAAACAGTAAAAAGAGTGTGGGACTGCAGTGACAGTGTCAGCAGCAAAGCTAATGGTGTTTTTTAACAGTATGAGCTGCTGTCGGACACTGAATCAAAAGGTTATGTGTTTAAGGGTGTGTTGAGGTGAGTCCTCCTCACAGGGAGAGTTCTGCTGTCTTTGGATATGAACAAACGAGACTTTAAAGAAGCAGCCTGGTACCTGCTTTTGTCTCTGTGATGATCCATCAGTCTGAATGAAATTGCAATAAAAATAAAGGATCTTTTATTTAGTTCATCATCACATCATCATAAAATCCACCTTTCAGTGCCTTTCACAGAATAATGGGACTCTGTCATCCGCTGCCTCATAAAAAGCAGCTATTATGTCATCAGAAATGAGAAATTTACATAAAGAAAGTGGAGATGAAAATGGAGGAACCAGCTACCTGCTCACAAAAGGCCGTAATTTTTAGCGGTAATTAAAAGCTTACATTACCATGACAGATCATCTGGGGCCTGGAAACAAACGAGGGAGAAGCAGCGACAGATGAAAAGACACAAGTTTTTCCTCCGTAAAAAAAAAAATCTCCACCGTAGTGATGGTAATTAAAGACTTGTCTCAGGAGAAAGTGAGAATATTAGAAGCGGAGTGAGAATGTAGTAATGATGGGGTGATATATGAGAAATGGGGGGGGGGGTGTATTATGACACGTGGTGTGATAGTAAATGAATTCTCCAGGAAAAGACCTGACTGCATTTCGTAGGAATTTTAATAAAATCAGACGTCTGCGTGCAAAAGGCAGCATCTCCAATAACTGATTAGTCTGGTAGATAAGAAGAGGTGCAATCTAGAAGAAGTGCTGAGAAGATTAAAATTGTATCCACCTTTGCGTAGATTTAACTCTTAATTTTAAATAATGTCAGAGCCCATATACGTACATTTCCCACAGACTAACAATCATGTTATGTCCAAAACCAGTGGACTTGTGTTCATGTCCATTTCTCATGTACTCATGTTTCTCACCTCAAACTTTTCTCTCCATGTATTTCTCTGCGATCGTCCCCCGTCAACATATGTTTGTTCTTACTCTTCTCTCCAAGTCTCACAGCAACTTTTCTGCAATGCAGAGAAAGACAAAAAAGGTTCTGCTTCTTTTTTGCTGCTTCACTTCAACTCCCACATTTACAACAGCCTCATCCAACGGCCAGGATTATTTACCATTATTGTGTGTACAGTACCTTTTCGTATGAAACACGGCAAAGCATTTTCTGATCATTTGCACCCGGGATTTAGGATTTGGTGCTACTCCAAATCAGAGTTAACTTCCTTTTACTGCAGGCACAAAAGCAGAAGCTGTAATATGGCACAGTACCTGTCATCTCTACTGTACTTTTGTCCTGACGGAGCCTGCAGAGCTGTTCCTACCAGGCAGGCCGGTGTTGTCATGGTAACCAGCAGGAGGCTAAAGAAAAGAAATGACAGATTTGGACTTTTCTAAGCTCAGCATCCCACTCCCCTTACGACCAGAGAACAGTAAACACACCTGTCTGTTTTTTCAGCTCCCTGCAGACGCCGTCCCCTCGTCTCTCGTTTCCTGCTGCAGTCAGACAGGAATCTGGGAGAGGACGGAGCGGGATTTTATATTTAAAGCAGTGGGAATGAGTTTCTGAGATTCTCTTTGAAATGTCTTTGTCACTCTTTTTACCATATTTGTTTCTTAATATCACATCAGCCTCCAAACTTCTCATTTCCCAGTCTTGTCATCGTGCAGACCCTCCGTATACTCAGTGTAACTGAAGCTACATGTAGTCAGCACCGTCACCGTATCAAATCCACCAAAGTAACTTTGTACATATAAATGAAAACCTGTAGGAAAATGTACGATTCAAAATTCAAATAGTTTGAACCTCGATTCTTATAATATCAGATCTTATATCTATTTTTTAAGGTCTTTTGCCATGTGGACCTGAATCAGATTTTGATATGAAGACCGTTGTGAGTTAGATACCCTAAAGTCAGTGTGCTGTATACTCTGTGTTGGTTGATTATATAAATTGTCTTACATATCACACATGACATGCTAACCCTTACAATGTTAAAGACCAGATCTTTATGAGGGCTTGCGGCTAACACATGTTAGCAAACCATAGCTAACTACAGCACTAACCTGTCCATCCATCTGCCCCCTGTTATAATGCCCTTATTTTGTAGTGAATGAGGACAAAGTTTTCGGCTGTTCCATTCGTTCAACATTAGTACAACTGCTATAATCAGCTTATTTTACCATCACAGCAATGATACTATAATGACACTAACAACATAATGGCGTCTTCTTCAGTGTCATGTTAAGGCAGTGTGTCACTTTAGGGGAGCAAAAACACACGCTAACACACGGGGAGCACCAGTCAATCTAAGACAGTTTGAAATACAGAATGTCGCAGTTCGGTGTTCATCGGCTGCTCGTCTGTTTTCCCCGTGTGCAGAGACAGGATCAGACAGTACCAGGTGAACTTTTTCTTACTTGTTTCACACCTTGCGGGGGAAGAATCATGACTGACATGCCTCGTGTCAGATTCTCCCGTGGCGATCGCTGCGAGAAATCTTCACAACTGACTATTTCCCGCTCTCCGTCAACCTCTCCATCTTCCTCTCCATCTTCCTCCCTCTCATATGAGTCATACGCACTTGCACACACACAAATTAGCAGTTTGGCAGTTTTAATTAAATGCTTAAAATATGCAGACTCAAATTGAGGCATTTGTCAGAAGCTGAGGTACTCAGTGTTTGATGCAATAAATTACATTTTTGATGATTTTCACTTCAGATGAAGGGCTGCATTTCTTTTGTAATTTTGTTTTTTGACACACCTCTTAAAGCTATAATTTGATAAGCTGGAAACAGAATTCCATAATTTTAACTTGGACATGCATGTGTTGGCCAAAAAGCCTGTTGAAATTGTTGTTATAACTTGAACCTCAGAACACAGAGCTGCTAAAAGAAAGTCTAAATTGCACGTTGTTAATACCGTGACTCACACCAGCCTCTGTGAAGTGGTCATTACCAGTAGCACCAAGAACCAGGCTGAGTTTTGAAATTGTCTAAAGGAGAAGATTATAAATATCTACTGAAAGAGCTGTCTGGTTCTCTGAGGTCAGTCAGACAAACACCAGTGGACAATACAAAGATTTTATCTCAGTAGTAGTAGTTTTCATTTCAAAGAGCATGTACCTCACCCAGTTCTCCCACATGTCCTAATCTGTGGTCTTTTATTGGGCAAAAAGTCCTACTGTCCCCAACCTTTTTGTCAGCACCTGGTCTAAACCATGATAAGCTAGCAATTTAAATTTGTTGAAATTAAATTTTTTCTGTTCAGACAGTAAACAGTTTTTCAGTGCTCCTAATCCCAGGCCATTTCATTGTCCTGTTAGAACCTGGTGCTGTCTTCAGTTCTTTTTTCTAATTTAGAGGCGGTCAAACAAGGACAACTAATGACATAAAACCACCCTCAAGCTCTCATTCACTGCCAACTTAAGACGCTATGACACACAAGGCAAGTGTCCATGTCCTCCAAGGACACCGCCAGCCTTATATTAAGAGCTGTGTGCATTGATCGTAGAATTATCCCCACAGTCATCTTCTGAGGTCCAGATCTCTGATACACAGCTGTAATGGCTTCTTGGCAGTGCCACGACTTAATCTAGTTCTGACACAAATAGAATTGTTTCTATTTATAATGCTAATGTAAAACTTTTAGTTTCTCCAAAGTCCTTACCCAGATGAGTTGACCTGAAGTCCACGTGGCTTTACGTACATGAATACAAATAGGTACGGGTTGTTCCTTTACTCACACTGGATGCTCAGCCTGGTACCTGTGGGCAATCCAATATAAGGCTCACCTTTTCAGAGCAGGCCACACCATGTCCAGGACCGATTTGTTAGGCAGTCTGAAGACCAGAAAATTCTGAATGTCTGAAAAGACCCTGAAAGCAGCCTGACTCACCAGAATTGAGAAATATCACATCAGAATTTGTGACGGCTATTTTTTTATGATAATGTCTCTTGAAATATTAAGGACACTCAAGGGCCTTGTTTTTTGTACAGTCCGGACCTCGGGGCTTCAGTGCAGAAAAATCGCCCCATTAAATTGTACGAGGTTGTGATGTATTATAGAGTGTATTAAAGAAACTCGTGCAAATGGAAGCTAGTGGCCCAGTTCTTTTGGTTTCCAAACAAATAGACCTTTGATAGCTGTCGGTGCTCTCCTTGAAGCTTAATAATAATTTATTTACATTTGATTATGACAAACCAACAATCTAACGGTTTGAAATAGCAACAAATTCAATAAAAATCTGATTTGATTGAATCTAATTTATATTTGTTTCTGTGTGTGTGAAGTACACCATTCAGTACATTGTATCACTTTAGTATAACATGTATACATCCGTCCATGTAACAGAGGAATTTTATGGGGAGATTATTTTAATTTTCCTTCATTTACATGTTAAATCTGTAGATTCCACTCAGACCAAATGTGTTTCTTGACTTTACAAATAATATTGACTCAACTAATTAATTCACTGGCAATTACTATTTGAATTCTATTCCCTCCGTTTTGTACCATAATTGTATGCACACTCACAAGTAAGCTAGAGCTCCACGTAGCTGGAAATAGATGCTAGATGCAAACAATCTGATATTCTGACCTTCACTGTACAGACTGATGGGCCGTATGTTGAGAGTTTGCTGCTTCAAAGCTGTTTTCACATCCATTCATCTGCTGCACTGAGAGTTTGATACACTCGCACATATGGGCTCGTCTTTGTGACATCCCAGCCACTGTGGAAGCCAGCAATCACAAATGAGAGACAAAATACCAGCAGTCAAGTCTTCAGTCAATTCTGGGGCATTAGTGGAGGACTGAGGGCGTTGCTACGAACTACAGTAGTTGCTAACGAGCAGACATTCAGCCTATTTTGTTGATTTTTTTTTTCTGTGTATATTTTCTTGAATTAGTGCATGACAAAATCAGTGCTGTGTAAATGTTAACAAGTAAATAGTTTTACTGGACAATATGGTGAAACAAGTCTGCAGCCACGTCTCTTACTGATAAATTCATGTTTTTGGGGCGGGGTCACCTGTGGAAATGGAAAGACTGTGGTTTTAGTCTGCTCCTTGTCGAGGTCACACCGATTTGTTGCTTCTTTAACATAATCGTTTTTCAAACCTCTCAATTCTCCCTTTGATGTGCGAGTTTTTATTCCTGTCCATTCTTCGTTTTCTTTCTTTTTTATGAGATCTTTGATAGTAGGATTTTACTTAACCTTTTTGACCTTGGGGCCTTGCAGTCGATCCACACGACATTTGCCTACATTTTTTCGTTTTAAAAAAGGCTCCGTACTTTATGCTACAGCTAGCATAGAGAAGAAGACTTCTTCATATCTGTATATTAGAACTTGTTGAAGAACAGACTGATGCTTTACCGCCACCATGTGGTCGAAAGCTGCATTTTACCTGAGCTTCTCGTGAATAACATCTCTGGGGTCTTCATTTGATAACATATGTGGCCTCAGGTGCAAAACTGAACGTTTGTTGTAGTCCTCTAGGTGGCGCTGGCAGCCAAAGTTTAATCACTATTTTAAATATTCTTCAAATCCCGTTTTTAGATGTGTGATTTAAATCTAATTCCTGAAGACTCCTTACTCCTAACCTTAGACCACAATTGTCACTAAAATGTTGTGCACTAACCTCACATATTTTTAAAATTACATGCAGTTCCAGAAAATGAAAACACAGTGTGCCAAAATGAGACATTGTCATTCTTTGGGAAGGGAAAAAAAGAACAACAACTGAACAAAAGAGGAAAATGCAGTGTTGAAGTATTGGCTAGAGTAAAACTCAGAGTATCTTCTTTGTGTTTCAGCCTTTGTCCAGCCTTGAAATTGTAAAACTTGTGTACGACGTCCATGTGTGTGTTGTGTTACATCAGAGGCACTCACAGTGACTTATTGAAAGAGTTTGTATCTTATTCTACAAATAACACATGTTGTTGACTGTCTCACACACAAAGGAACACACAAACCGACCGAGTTTCTTGCGGTGACACGTGAAAGACAAGGCGAGTCATTCACTGGATTCTAACAACAGAGATAAGAGATTGTTTGTTTTTTGGGTCGTTTTTTTTTGTTTGTTTTTGGCTTTGTGTGTTGATTCATCTGCCCCTCTGTCTGGCTCTTTGTACATCAGTCTCACTCTGAGTTTTCTTTGCATCTGTGCTGATTTAGTTATTTATTTTTTTGAACGACATCTGCGGACTGTTTTCTTTGCGAGGTTTGTTTTCTGCCATTTCGATTTGGAGGGAAAATGGAATGGACGCTTGCGTCTTTATGTCTGAGCGGCCGCGCTGTGGAGCCTAATTATCCCCAATACATCTAAACGCATACCAAGAGATGATGCAGATCTAATCCATGACCCCATGTAATGGACACACACTCCACCACTCATTCATTTATACATTTGTTCATCGGCTCATCGGAGCCAAAGACATTTCACAGTCCTTCATATTTCCTCCACATGTGAGCAGTTACCCTCTTATCTGCCAAATGCAGGTAATAGAAAAGGCAGGAGATTCAATTTATCAACATTAAATTATGGCATGATAAAATAAGATGTACTTTATTGCCCGAATAAGGAAGATTTCATCTCAGACTCAATTGCTGTACGTTTAAATGACTGTCGTCGCTGCATCGATTTGAGATTCGCCCGTACAGTGGTGTTAAGATGTTTGAATGCATTATTTTTACACTTTGAATCGCTCCACTCTGCAGTCAGCAGCAAGAGATGTATAGCCAGTATATATCAAATGGATTCATTATTTGAAATATTTCAGTTTTGTCTAATATTGTTGTGTCACAAATGCCTACGACGTGTTTCTGTTCCATTCCCCACTTTGGTTTCTGGCAGATCTCATCCTTTGTGTATCCAAACACCTGTAGCCTCTCATATACATCATCTCCAGTCGTACTTTATCATCTGTTTCCTTTTAAACCCTTTTAAGGGTGAGAACACAACTTTACCCAATGTGCTGTCTTTAGGAGACCTAGCAGTGGCAGCTGAGAACCCCAGTCTTTCAGAACACTTTTTCCTGACACTACAAATTACCTGAAAAGTGGCCTGATTTACTTTCACATTACTGCCAAGCCAGAAGTGCAGTCACTGTCGACTAAAGTGTTTCAAGTGTGGCTAAGAATAGTTCTTCTTCCCTTTTTTATATGATACCTGGTTGTAGGATTTTACTTAGCTGAATAGTAATAGTGACTTCTTTTTTTTTTTACTGTAGCACAGAGACAGGATGAACCAGCCGGCTCCCTGGACGTACTCCAGATTTGTCTCCCAGATATGGGTGTAATTTCTCACTCTGCTAAAAATGAGAATATATCTCCAAAAATATACTCAACCACAACTTAACATTCGGTTTCTAAAGCAAGCAGAAAGGAGAAAATAAAGGATGGCTCTTAAATCGTCTTTCCATCAGGCTCTCAGCTGGGAGGAGGAGGTCGATAACTGGGATTACATGGATTTGTTCCACGCCCACGCGTGTGTGAAAGCTGAAACAACACACAGCCATGTGCAAATATAAAAAAAACACGCACTCATGAAAACACTTAATCATGCCTTTGTGCGATCCACGGCACAGATTCAACAAGCACAGCATCGGTTTTCACACCAGTTTTTCTCCATATTCCACTAATGGCAGACAAAAAAGAGGGTTCATCCGAAACATTTCAGTGTCACGGAGCGGGGACCACGTAAAGAAATGAAGGAACGCAGCCAGAACCAAATGATGGTTTAAAAAAAAAATACTCTGAGCAGAGCAGAGAGGTACAATTCAGTTGTTGAAATTGAACCCAATCATTCCAGAATTTTTATTCTGATGACATTTTGTCAGGGAAGCCATGTGGAGACAGACCATGAGATGACTAAAAATATGACTTGGCCAGACAGCCCTGACATAAACCCAGTTGGTCATCTGTGGTAACGGTCATCACCCTGCATCCTGCCAGGGATGGAGAGAGAGAAAAAAAAATCACATCCAAAAATCATCAATCACCAAAGCAGATATAAATACAGTTTTATATCTAACAATATTTACCTAAAATGACTGCTGGGGGATTTACAGTATATGTAAACTTATTAAATATATACTATAACATTTGTCCAGCTCCACTGGGTAACTCTGAAGAAGAACAGTTTAATATCAGAATCACAGATTTAAAACTACTTATAAAAAATAGAAAGGATTAAAACTGCGTTCTTTTATCATGTAACTTCTCTCTGAGGAATGAAAGACTTTGGGTTTCTGTTAAACTGAGCTAATAATTCAAGTTAAAACCAAATCAGTTGTAGATGAATCCGGCACGTTGATGTTTCTGGTCAGGACTCTTAGTCCCAGATGACTGTCCATGTCTTCTGACCTCAGTGGACCACACCTCGTGCAACCACACATGAAATCACCTACAATTCAACTGTAGGTTTCTGGAGCTCCTACAAAGAAAATAGAAATTCATACACTCCATTAAACCCACTTTTCTTTGGTGTTCGTACACACAAACTGCCTTTGGAACAATAATATTAGATCATGATCATGATGACAGGTCTGTGAGGCCGGACAGCAGGAGAGAACAGAGGGGTTTTAAAAGCTTCACCTCCTCCTCCTCTTCCTCCTCCTCCTCCTCCTTTCTGTACCCCTGTGTGATTCACCTCATTGTTCCAGTCCTGCTTAATGGTTTCCCCACCATCTGTTCAAACCTCAACTGGTTTGACATGGTGGCAGTTTTCTGGCTCAGAGGCTGAGGGCAGAGTCACGCCAGCTTTATGTAATAATGTCTTCTCTGCCTATTACCGACTAATGTTTTCTACATTCATTTTTTTTTTTTTTTTTTGCCGCTTTGAAAACACCATTCCCTTTATGCTATTCGACCGCCGTCTCCGGTTTCAAACACAGAGAGAAAATAAATATCACAGGCGTGTGTGTCGTTTTGGCTCCACACCGGAATATTGTGTGTGGAAATGGAATGGCCCCAGCTGTAGAGGAAGGAATGTTAAATTCAAATGCAGAGCGTGTTTTATGACCATAGAGGTAATAGCAGTGGTGGATAAGAGTCGCAGAGTAAACCTGCCAATTTGTTCCCCCGCTGTGGCACGGCAACAAAAAATGATTTCACCCCCCACACACTTACACACACACACATCACTGATGCATCTGTGAGAATGGACAGAACAGCATGCAGTCGGTGTCTTTTTGTAACCAGATAACTATCAAAAGAAATACACAGGTTGTGACATCTGTTTATTCTTAAACTCACCACTAGAGGGTTGATCTGTACACAGTCAACACAGGGTCAAACACAGTGACCAGTACATGATTAGGATCATGTTCTTGTTGATTAACTGTTCACCCTTTATTTTACTTCACTTTTTAGCTCAATCGTTGAAGCTCATATTTAGATGTTTTCATTTTGTAGAAACAGATGGATGGAATATTGGTCCTTGGTGAAGATTTTCAGATTTATTCTGTAAAATATTCAATGTCTGTCAGAGGGCCATGTCTGCTCCACATATATGTGATTTATAATTTATTAGATCTGGATATAACATCAGATCAGCTCTTGTGCCTTAAAGCAACAAAGTTGTTGTTTAAAAAACAAAAACTAACCAAATGTTTCCATGGAAATGTTTTCCGCCTCTTCCTCGAGTCAAAAAGAATGTTCGTAATTGGAGAAGTTCAAGCCTGATCAGCGTCCGTCCTCGTCGTGTTTTTTCAAGAGAAGAAACTTTTACAAGAATAAATAGCCAATATCTCAGAACACAATCACCAACTTTTATTGCGAGTCTGTGCAGGCGCTGTTTGCAGTAATAGGAGAAGTAACAAAGGAAAGGCATTGCAGTTTGAGGGGGACAGCGTGAAGCCTTGAACAATTTCCTGTGATTCTCGGGGAGCTTGGTGGAAACTTCCTCTCCAGGCAGTGACTGCCGGCAGCACAGAATTCCTGGTGTGCCATTGATCTTCGGGGGTGAAATAACACGGAGGATTTTCTTCAGAAACGGAGGGAAAAGGGAAACCTTGTGTCTGTATCATAGAAGGGACGCGCAGTTGTGCTTTTTGTTCTCAGAGGAGGAGTCGCGCCTGTTTGCTACACAAATAACTGTGAACGGTGGGTGGCTTACACTGGGGGGTGCAGTTCTTGTTTTGTCCTTGTTATAACCTGCGCCCACCTTCACCATATCTGTCTTCCCAGTGGCAGTACAGAGACCTGAAAATGTAGTCAAGCAGACTGGATCATCTTTGATCTCAGTCGTATAATCTCTTACATCCTTGAATGTTTGATTAAGCATTGGCGCTGTCCATGGTGCTGAAGCATCCTCTCACTCCGTGATGGTTCTGTTTCCTGATTTACCTCCATTTCAGGAGAAGTCACTGTAGCAGGTAGAAGTGATATTGGCACAAAATGACCTTCCTCCTCATTCATCCAGACTTGGAATCAGCACCAAGATAACCAATGCTCCTCCTTGTGTTTGAACCTTCTGCACACTAAGCTACAGCAGACACTTTCTTCCTCAAATCTGTTGTCAGAAATATCTGCAGTCCAACTGTGTTACTGTCCAATAACCAATGGAGACGTCCTTTGAGCTGAAGTGGCATAAAAGTTTGTTATTGTTCTGTTTTCTCTGTGTCCCAGGTCTCTGTAAACTTTGAACTGAAATATAATACATTTCAGGATTTCTTCCTTTCCTTTTTTTTTTTTTTTACCTTTAATATTTCTGCCGTGACTCACTTTCGCCTGAACTGCTGAAAATGAATCGCAGACCAAGGAGCTGATTTAAGAATGTGTTTTTCAGTCAGACATGGTTCAGTTCTACAGCAGTGCTGTTTGTTTGTTTTATTCGGTGTGCCATGAGATTGGAGCATCGTCACGTTTGAAGAAGAGTAAAACTTAAATCCATCAAACAGTCATTAATGGACGCTGCAGTCCACATTTTCATCAGTGTATGACCAGGGCTTTGAATAATGTGAGATGTGATGGTAGAGAAGCCCAGATCAATTTAATATGGCCTTGTGAATGAATGAAACATGAAGATAATGTCAAAATGACTTTCTGTAGTTTCCACCAATGATCTGGAAGTCTTATGAAAGATAAAGGGAGCTGTGCATGCTGTAGAGCCTACAGTACCTCATGTACTTGTACCCTGGTTCAGACCTGCTATGAAGTTTGTTATTAATAATCTATAATGTGTTCATGTCGTTTGACCAGATTCTTCAGATTTCAGTTATTTATAATTGAACTGGTTTATTTCAGTTTTAGAATGACGTCACTGTGCATGAGCAGCAGTCTTACAATAAAGGAAAAACTGCTTGGAAAGAAAGAAAAATGACAAGTCTGACAGAAGAACCAGCCTAACGAGCCGTTCACATCCTCTGAGAAGTTGTTACTCTGAGACGATGGCTGTAGATTCTAGGTAGATCAAGCTCTTTTGGGGTAAAAAAAAAAAAAAATTGTCTGGCATGCGCGTGTGTGTGTGTGCGTGCACGCTCACACATGGTTCCTTGTTTTGTAGGTACAGCTTGTATTCTTTGTCGAGCCTGGCTCTGCACAAATACCAAGCAGAGAGTGGCTGTTGAACTTTGGAAATGTCAGCCGCTGCCTCTCCTCACAGGCAGCACTATCAGCTCATTCCTGGGTGTTGTCACAGCGGCTCGTTCCCTGCAAGTCATAAAACTTTCCCTGTGTTGCGAGTGACCTACTGATATCGTTTGAAGCTGGGCCTCTCGATTGTGGGCAGTGCGAGTGCAGAGGACACGAGCTCTGAGTTCAAACACGTGGAGGCATTAAAGAATAACCTTGGTCACGGACACTGCCAGGGAACGCAAGAGGGGAAACGTGTTGGTGTTATGGGATGCAAAAACAGAGCAGAATCATGTTAAAAATTAAATAAATGATTTTTTCATTTGGCCAACATTTGGATTTTGTTGAGGCCACAACAACACTGGAGCTATCCATGGTGCTGTAACCTGAGCATGAAAACATGCCTCTGCAGGTTTAGTGCAAACAGACCTGCTTGTAAACCCAGCAGTGTTTCACCAGCGACCTTGACATACAGTCAGAGTTTCTGCTGCGGTTTTCCAAAATCCCAGGCCTCAGAGAAAGTCGTACACTTTACCGTATGTTACGCATGACGATCGTGCAACGTGTGTTGCTTACACGCCGCCGACAGGCAGCAGCCGTATGGCACGCCTTTGACAGTTTCCACTTAAGAGCAAAGCAGAATAAACATGTGCTCATTCTTTATGACAGTGATGTCAAAGCCTGTTTAGTTTGCACTCTGCTCCTCCAGTGAAACGTAAGAGATAATGAAGTTGCATAAAATGGACTGCACTTGAAGCATTTTTTTAAATTAGTACATTTTTTATTTGAAATATATATAAATTAAAGGTAATTGGTCGTTGAATGGTTTGAAGGCAATCATTTGCTAATTGTGCCAGATGCGAAATACTTTTATATAATCATTATCATCATCATTGAATCATGAAAAAGTCCATTAGACAAAAATACTTTTTTTTTAACTAAGATATATTTTAAAGTTAAACTTCAGGTAAGGCAAAGAATAGTCGATACAAGATAAAAGATAAGCTACGAATTAGCTTCAGAATGCAAAATCACCTAAGGTTATCGCATATACAAGGCACAAAAAGCTTGTATTTGACTGAAAACTGTTGCTTAAAACTTGAACAATATATGGAGTCAAGAGAGCTAAAGATTAGCCTAAAGATTAGCCTAAAGATGTCCCTGAAACAGTGTCCCTGTACCAGACTTAGACTAGATCACATTACATTTGTCACTCTTCTGCCTCCAGCTCAGCACTCTGAAATCACCGTCAGAAACACACAAACTTGAATGATGTGAAAGAATATATTTGAGTCCAACTGCTGCTGGAATATAACCATATTCTTCTTCCTTCTGAATACTTACTCTCTTTGCTGAAGCCAGAAGATAAGCCATCAGTTCACTGTGAAGGGGGGAAAAAGCCATAATTTGCCCTTTGATGACAATGGCTTCATCTTCCACATATTGACTCTCAGTAAACCGCAGATGTTGACTCCTGACCCTCCTTCACACTGAGCAGCAACTCAGAATGAAATAATATCACCATCATCAGCCTCCTCTCACTTCCGCTTGCCTTCTGTGTTATTTTAATAGTCTCTGAGGGAAGGGAGGTTATGAAGCTCTTTAGTGCCATCATGTGTTCATTACGTGCTTTGAGATCAGTTTGTTTTATCTCGTTCTGCTGGTGTGAACATATCAGAGATAGTCAATCGCACCATCAGGTCTCATTTATGCTGAGGTGAAATGTTTAGTCATTTTGGAGAAATAAAAACATCAGTTCAACTGGATGTCTGTTGTAAATTAATGTGTCTTTTCCTCTGTCTTCGCAGGAACTCCGTTGAACCTCACCTGTAGAGCCTTTTTTGGCTACAACGGTGACGTCAGCCCTCTCATCTACTGGATGAAGGGGGAGAAGTTCATCGAAGACCTGGATGAAGAGCGAGTCCAGGAGAGCGAAATGAAGTAAGAGCTGCGGGGAAAAAAGATAAATCATTTAATTGGTCCTGGTGTTAATGAGGAAATAATAGCAGCCTGTGGGTAAATTCACTGGAAAATATTAGAGGACAAAAAGCAACGTTTTATTTTGCATGTCTTAGTCCATTAACTCCAAATTGCGAACACTAAGCCAAGCATTTGCCATAGATTTATTCACTGCCTTCAATCGTGCGGAGACACGAGGCTCATTTTAGATCATTATTCACTTGTTTTGACATTTTCATTCCTCTGTTTAAATTACATTTTTGTCCTGGGGAAAGCAGGTGCAAAGTGGATAATCTTTTATACATAACAATATCCCTGTTACTGAGGAGGAGAATGACGGCAAATTGACTCACTCTTGTTAAACTGCAGGAGAATTATTTTGGCAGACAAACATGACCATGTAGTTCACTGTGTATCGGCGTCATTTAAATGGTTAACGGACACTTTGGTTGGTAAACGGCAGGCCTCTGAGAAAGTGTAACAGCTGACATTTGTGCACATCATTACTTCAATGGCAGAGATTTGGTGCTGCCTTGTTGTGCTGCACTGCTCTGTATATTGATTATTTGTCCCAGGCATCATTGGATTCAGCAGCTGTGTCCAAAAGAAAGTCTTTACACATCAAAAAACAACAACAACAACAAACTTCTAAAGAAAATGCAGAAAGCTTTTCTCAAAATTAGGGCCAAGTGTTGGCCCTCTTGTGGTGAAAGGGACCAAGTGCAGAAGAATGAACCTTTTACAGGTGTATTAAAATATATTTTAATTATAACATCCTCTTCATTACCACAGTAAGGAACCTGCAATGATTTGTAAATGTACAGTACTTCATAGTGTACTAGCTAGAGTGATTTAAAAAAAAAAACCTTAGTGGAGCTTTGAACTAAAAACTAATAAAACTAAACAGCTAACAAAACAGGCCACAATATGTATGTTGTCAAGAAAGGCTAACACTTCCACTAATGGAAACACAAAGGATAAAAAATGAGTTTAAATGTGAAAGTTTTCAAAAATAATCAAATGTTTGATTTTAGAAATTCATAAAAAAAGTAAAAAGATTATTAAAGTATTAGTTAACCAATTAGCACACTTGCTATAAATGAGCAATAACAGCTTAATATTTGCAAACAAAACCATACTAACATTAATCAACAGTAAATGTTAATCAAGGCTTAGAGTAAAAGCAATTAATATAAAACAATGAAGCAAATAAGGATCCTAGAAATGAAAGATGTTTTTTTATTAAATTGATGTTAAAATCTTATTTTTAAAAATTACACAAAAGGTAAAATATATGTGTATTTTTAAATATAAATTAAACCTTTGTTAACTAGCCCGTTAGCCAAAAGAGTAGAAAGATGTGCAAATGGCCTGAGATGACCTGAGTTCTACTTCTGCGAGAAACAAACTTGTTTTACTTTTATTTTACTTATATTTGCCAAAAAAAAGAAAGAAAAAAAGAAACTCAGTGGAGAGAAAAAAACACTCGTACATGCCCTTCTTCCTGCCCACACTCATCTGTATCTGCCCCAGACAAATGCACCAAGTGTCATCTCCTACTACTGTCTGATTCTCCAGTTGAACTAAAGACTGCTGGCTGAGCTTCACTCCCCCCAGCCTCCAACACATTTAAAACAAGCCCATCTCCATGTCTCCCCCCTGTGAGCAGTGTAACACATTTAAAACAAGTCCATTCCCTGGCCCGTGTGCATGTTTCCCATTAGGGCTGTTTGGAGAGGCTGCTGCTCTGGGGAGACAGCCCTGTCAGATGGTTAACAACCGCCATTTTTCACACCGCCGCCACTATCGCTATCTGCTTTGCTGCACTCACCTATAGCAGCATGCAGATGGTCCACAGAGGGAGGGGGAGAAGGGAGAGGCAGGGGGAGAGGGTGGGAGGGAGCAGAGAGAGAGAGAGAGAGATGGGAGGAAAGAGAGTGGGAGCAGACAGGGAAGGAGTGGAGAGAGAAACAAATATGGCAAGTCACCGAGGAGGAAAGTAAAGAAGACGCATTGGTGGAAGTCAGTTTGCCTGTGCGCTGATATGAACGGGCAAGAGAAACAAATTTAATTTCAAAACCCTGCTGCCGCTGCTGCTGCTGCTGCCGCTGCTGCTGCTGCTGCTGCTGCTCACCATCCTCCCTCTCTGGCTCTGGTCATACGTTATGCCCTGACACCAGGAGCCCACTCACCCCCTCCTCCCACCTGCTCTCAGGCCAAAGGGGTTATCTTTTCAATAATTCATAACAATATTTCATGCGGCAGGTCAATACTGTATTTGATCATATGCTCTGTGTAGCTGCTGCTGCTGCTGCTGCACCACCACTGGCCATGTTTATTTGCAACAAGAACCTTAGTTTTAGACCCTTATAGACAGTCTGAAACTAGAGATGGAAATGACAGAAAAATCAACAAATCAAATAATTCCCCCCAAAATACATGAACTTCTTACAAATACAGGGAATTTTTTGACACCTTTACATTTCTGGCAAGTGGATGAAGAGAAACTGAACATTCAGGACGCAGTAAAAAATGACAGATATTTCAGGTGTTATATTTGTGTGAGTCATTTCTGTGTGATAACAAACTGCTCCTCAGTGCTCAGTCTCGGCCTTTTGGCCAATGATGACACCGACTCAGAGAAGACTTTGTGATGCAGATGTGGACTGTATCAAACTACAACTGGCCCGCCCTTCTGAGGATGCTTCTATTATCATTTTTACAACTAGCCTTTCAGGACGTTGGTTCGGAAAAGTTCAAGTTATTTTTGCCACAGTGTTTTTGGAGTTTCTTCTGGGTTTGAAAAACTTGAAACAACAAGCACAAGCACACAAAACGTGCTTAGCTTTATTTATCCAACTTGAAGCCCCCGATATGGGGGTGCAGATCGCTTCTATATCAACCGACTAGGCAATAAATTCTCATTTGTGCCAGCAGGGGCCGAGACACGGTTGTGATCGCAGCATGGATGGCTGGACATTAGCTTAGCATGCAGGGATTAATAAATTAGCAAAACAAATGCGTCTCAGCATAACAGAGAAGTCGATCGATGTGGTGCTGACCCACTTCAGTGGTGCTTTGCAGGTGCACGTCGAGAAAGGACCAAGTTGTGAAAATCGATCACAAAACGAGCCAACTCTGAGGATTTCTGCTAACGAGAGAGAAATAGAAAATTGAACAGGAACAGCTCCTGGAGCAGCCCACTGTCTAATTCTTTCGGCTGACTCTGTATCAATAAAGCCGATCAACCAAAATAAAAGCCTGGAGCTTTACAGAGTTACATAAAGATTTACGTGGAGTTTTACCAGTCTGACATTCAGTGGCTCTGGTCCAAAGAAGCTTCCAGACCAATGGTCTGCCCAAATGGTTCTGTCAGATATTTGCTCAAATGTGAATCGTGACAGAAATGTTACATAACCGTATTTAGGATCGTAGATTTACCTCAGGATGTTTCTACCTCTTGGCAACGACTTTAATTTACTATTAAAACGAAATGACACCCATGAAACAAAGTCCCGTCGGTTAGCACCTCCGCCTGAGAGTACAGACATCAGTTGTTCAGCTTCTGGTGGGAACTGATGGTCCATTTTCCATCCAGGTGCTCGTTTGTTTGCCCTAAACTTGTGATCCCTCCGCTCTATCTTTAGCTCCCCCATCAGTTTCTCTTTTAGGCTCAGGCTGTGTGGTCATTAAGGCGGCGTGTGCAGCGCCCGCTTGTGCAGTGTGATAATACAAAATGGAAGGTTTCAAAGTACCCTCCACCACTCCCTGGAGAGACATGAATTATTCCCATGCCTCCTCCTCCTCCTTCCTTCCTCATCACTCCCTCCTCTCACAGCCTCTGGCCTCAAACCACTGCACAACAAACTCAGCTGAAACTACAAACATCAGCAGCGCTGCCTCGCGTCCTCTTTGTGGAGCTGCTGATACACTTTCAATTACTGACACCAACAAGCCATCCTTATGCACAGTTATCGGCTTAACGACGAGCAGGAAGAGCGACAGTGGAGAGACCCTACACTTGAACACCCTCTGTCACACCGACGTCCTCCCCCCCCCCGTCCACTCCACACCTGCCATTCAAAGCATATTCTGTTTCATTCATGCAGTCCAGAAGCACTTTACTCTGTACCTGCTACTTCTTCAAGTGCTCCTCTGGGAAACGTGGCTCCTATCGCTTTACGCAGATGATGTCCACGTTTATTTGTATAATATCCATGAGTCAGGTTCTTTTTTTGAAACCAAGACCCAAACTCCTCTTGCAGGACCTCCCAACTTTAAACAGGTTGGACATAGTTTCAGGTCACTGCTAGTGTCTTCCAGCTACGACTGTCGGCTAAAGTCGAACCGTATCTACCTGAAAACTAATTTTAATTTTTTGGCAAAACTTCTTTACTCTTTTCTTTGATATCTTTTGTGTCTTTTCTCTCTTTTAGCCTTTTCATCATTTCCCCCTTCTTTTATGCCTTTTTGTGATTAACCATTTTACACTTGTCTCTCTTATCTTTTTTGGCCTTTTTGCTGTTTACAGTCTTAATAAATTTGTTTACTTTTTTGCTCTTTTTGCAGCCTTGTCATTTCTTTATGTTTTTGCCTTTTTTTTTTTAGATCATTTTTGTCTTTTTTACGTCCTCTTCACTGGTGTTGGCTTTTTTTACCCACATTTGCTTTTTAGCATTCTCACCGGTGCTTCTTGCGCAGGAAATGCTTCTATCCTTTGCTGTCCAAGCCTGTGAAGCACTTTGGTCAACAGCGGTTGTTTTTTTTTTACCATATACCATATACATAAAGTTGAAGTACAGTCACTGCAGTATGCCGTATCTGCACAAAAAACAAATGGAGCCGATCGCCTTCTCATTTGCACCTTGTTTCCTCCAAAGTGTCGTTTGTGCTGAGGATTGCTGTAAAAGTGGGCTAAGTAGTGTGTCTGAGGTACTAGAGAGAGCATTATCTCCCCATTCCCTCCTCCATCAGACTCAAGCAGCCCAGCGGGGGACACTCATTTACTTTATGGAATATTACTTTCTCTGCGTTACCATGGCAGCCGCTATAAAAAGATCTCCCTCTCATCGCTATTATTTGATTCTCCACATACACACACATGCTGATTCGCACACACACACGCAGACACACACGCAGGCCAAGGAAGAGTCTTTATTGATTTTCATTTCTCATATGTTTTCCTCGCAGAGAGAGAAATTAACATACCGTGAAGTAATTACAGTAACACAAAGGGAGGGGGGGGGGCTTCATCACAGTGCATCTGCAGTACAGAAGAATGTTGCCGCTCCTGCCCATTTTTGTGTCATATTCAATTCTACACAATATTCCTTGATAACACACTCAGGATAATGACTTTATGAAGCGTCATCAAAGCCCTGCTGTTTGCCGTCGCAGTTCAATTGTTTGGTAAGTGGGTGTTTTTGTTTTTTTTCTACCTTTTGCAGAGTAATTAAGGAGCATCTTGGTGAACAGGAAGTGGCCATTTCCCTGACCATTGACTCCCTGGAGGAAGAAGACCTGGGGAATTACTCCTGTTTTGTGGAAAATGGAAATGGGCGTATTCAGGCCACCATCCAGATCTTCAGACGAGGTAAGAGCTCTTTGACATACCACGGATGGTATAAATACACACCAGTACTGCATGAAGTACACTTGAGTGTTGGGTGAAGATATTCAACTCGTGGGCAAATATAAACCTTAAAAAGAACTTCCTCAGTTTTATAAGGAATTAAACCACAGTCCATGTAGGTACATGATAGCTCTACTGAGGAAGACATTGTAGTTGACATAGTTGTCACATGATGAGGTCATTATGATCCTGATTTTGAACCCAGATATTTAGTTAAATCTCTTCAACAGCTCCATCAAAATAAATTTAAAACACTTTTATCAAAGTTTAAATGTTAAATCTCTCAGGAACAGAAAAGGTTTGTGTACCACACCCTCCTTTTTAATCTCTTGATTAATTATGTGTTCCTTAATTACCTATTTAACATTTATCTGGTGACCTTTTGGAGGAGTCTGACTCCTAAATCATGAATCAAGACATAAAACTTGAACTAACAGAGTAACTGTGTGTGTACACTGATGCTGCTGCGCTTAATAATCCAATAATATTAATAATGTTAGAATCATTTGAAAGCACGGATGCCATAATTTGACCAGACATTCTATAACGTCCTTTCCAACAGTGGTTCCCAACCTTTTTTTGCCATATTTTAACATCACGAAATGTCGGCCCCGGAGATATTTTTTCAAGACTGTCCGCTCAGTTATTTTAGTAAGCTGCATTTTATTTCAACTTGAGTTATACAGTTGTTCTAGGATTGTTTGTGGTCTTTCAATCAAAACTTTAAAAAGAATAATAATTAGTGGAACAAATAAATTCATCAGTAACTTGATTTTAATCAATGATGTAACATTTCAGATGTATAAACACTGCTTTAAAACAGTTGTCAAGTCAAAACAGATAAGAAGATACAATGATATATTAATGTTAGTGTACCAACATTTGTAACTTCTTGTTTAGTTCAAATTAGATTGAAGTTTTTAATCAGATTAATCACAAGGTAGCTTTGGATTAGTCATTATTAATGATGGTCATTCATTCTTATATTTAATGAATGATATTCAAACAAACAAAAACTACCAGGATATAAAAATTTCCAAACCCCAGTTCCACGGTGTTAAAAAGGTTTCGTTTTTGTACAAACTTAATCAATCTTTGCTTATGTTACAAAAATCCAACCCAAAACTCAAAAAGCGGCCGCTCGGCGTGAGTCGATGACTGTGTCAAAGGCTAAAGTGATAGTTCAGGTTTTTTGAAGTGTGGCTAAATGAGTTATTGATACATTACCAACACTGACCTGAAGCAGAGCGTCAGTGTTTCACTGACCCTGTCTGAGATCCAGACAGGATAACATGGCTGCCAATAGACCCTGAAGGGAAGACTGAATTAAGCCACTTAACAAAAGTCTGAGTAAATGAAATCGATGTCACTGACATACCTGCTCAGGTCTTTTATATCTGCATGAATCGTCTGCTGCTGCAGCTGGAGAATGTGTTATTATATTATTATTATTATACATTAAACTGCAGCAGACTTGTCCATCCATTGCGTTATTTCCTGTGAATATTTCTCTAAATTGATCACCTGCTGCAGCTTTAAAACTTTCTGAACTAAAGCAGACTTTATGTATTGAGAAAAGACAGACTGCAGATACCACAGATATTAAAGGTCAATCAAATCCACATTACTCAGCGTAAACCGCACCGCTGGCCTTTCAGATGCTGTATTGGTTTGGGGGGGGTTGCGGGGGGGGTTATGACCAAACATGCCAATGCTGACGCCCCAGCACATCCACAATATGTGCCTTTAAAAGTTAAATGAGTGTGTTTGACTTTTCGCTAAATGTTATTGTGAGTGTGGACTTGTGTGGGAGGATCAATACAGCACCCCCCCCCACTCTCCCTCCTGAGCATTGAGATAGCAGCAACAATAACAGCAACTGCTGCTGATCTTAGCATTAAAAAGATGAAAGCAGATGTTACTGAGCCTGAAGAAGAAAGAAAGTAGGCACGGAGGTCTTTCATAACTTTTGAAATGCTTTAACATTAAACACACCGAGAGAAATCATGGGCCGTAGTGTAGATTGTATTTACAGTGAGACTTCCTCTGATTTGTTCAGTCATCTTTGGTATTATAGTGTATTTTGTGCTTTAGTTTTCCTTTTAAGATTCATATATTTAAAGAAATGAGGATATGAAGATATGAGTAAAATAAATTAATGAATAGATAATTGGAAATTAAGGCTTTTTTTCATTTTCTCCCCCCAAATGTGATCATGGTAACATGAGCATCAAACTCACAGCAAGTATGTCTGTTAATATGGTTGTTGGGGTTTTTTGTCAGGATATGTCATTTGTACGTGCTAACACTACCTGAATATCCCAAAACATACCTCAGCAACATAACTGCAATAGATCTTAAGCTCTGAACCAGAGGTCGTTGTTAAATGTTCTTATAATCTCTGTAATCTTAGCTACTTTATGGCTAATCCAAAGCTAATTGTCAGCTGTCCTTTGACTATTGGTGGTAGAAACAGCCATGCTTTTTGTTTGGCCTCAGGTTAGGGGGGTTATACCTTTTCTTTTGTTGACATATAATATCAAATCTTGAGACTAAAGCCTTAGGGTCCTTGTGTGTGTTCTATGGAAGCCTTGAGGCTGGTGTATTGCAAAAGGACTTTGGTTTAAAACTCACTTACGTCACATGGTTTCCATTGTTTCCAAACCCAATTTTAGACCCATTCTCTGATCTGTTGTCAAAGTGCAGAAATGAAAGTCTTTGAAGCACGTGTTTGTATAGGACACAAAACATCCGTGATGTTATAATAACGACGCCGCAGTTGCCGTGGTAACCGCACAGCGCTCCAGCGCATAGTTTGACAAAGATTAAAGGTGAACCGGTGCTAGATGAGGCGACCAGGTAAACGATGCTTTAATACACACCATAACTCATCCTTTCCCTCTGCTGCGTCTGTGGGTAGATGGAGGGAAAGATAATAGAGAGGAGAAATGAACGGAGAGGCAGAAGAGGAGAAGGGAGAGGCGTAAATACCACAGAGGGAGAGTTTTGATGGAATCAGGAGCAGAGGGAGATGAATAAACTGGAGTCTCTTGTTTTTCAAAATGCCTCTATCCATGTCAAAATACTGTCGCCAGGCCAACCATGGACCGCGGCCAGCGCTGTAACGCCAAATAAATGAATCCAATTCCTCATGATCTCCTCTTTTTTCCTCCTCCCTGTCGCTCTCTAGACTGCACCGTCTCACTTTTCCCAAACTCATTATGAGCATTGTGCCTCTTCCAAAGTGAAAATTGATGCAGCCGAGCACTGAAAACACCGGCGACGGCCGACCTTCAGGCCAAAAAACACGTGTCTTTAAAGTGGCTCATTCTTCTGAGTGTAAGAGGGGAACAAGAAATAAAAAATAATGACAGCGACCTCTGGAAAAACAATGAATCAATAACCTGTTCTTTGTCTATTCATAAAGACAAACCTCAATAGACCCTCAATTGTGTCTTTATTTCTTAAATATATCTTGTGTGTGTGTTTTCCCCTCAGCAGAGCTCATGTACACAGTGGAACTTGCAGGAGGCCTTGGAGCGATCCTGCTGCTGCTCATCTTCCTCATCTCCCTCTACAAATGCTACAAGATCGAGCTGATGCTCTTCTATAGGAGACACTTTGGCAGCGAGGACGTGGATGGAGGTAAAGACCGAGCCATCACTCCTCTCCCCCCCTGTCTTCACCTCTCCTCTTTATACCTCTCCATGTCTGAGACAGTTTTTCCCCCTCTAGAGTCTGTGTGTTGGTGTGTATTCTGTCAAAGCCTTCTATCCATAACACACTCCTGGCTAGACACAGATGTCGTTTCTGGTTCTATCCCGGCCCCTCATTTACTCTCCCCTCCACTATTTCTCTCTGCTGTTGGAGTCAACGTGCACGTGATTTGTGTGTGCATGTGAGTGTGTTTGTGCGCATTGCTGCTGAAGCTGCATTGGAAAGAGAGGAGACAGATTTTCAATTTGTTGCCCATTTAAAAAGAGATCAGTCTCAATATGTCATGGAATCATGCCCACCCTCCTCTGCTATGTGGGGACTGGATGGGCTCCCTGCTCCGTCTCTCGGTGACAAATGGAAGCATAAACATCCTGAAATTGGAGGTCAATATATTTTGGATGATTTTTGTATTTTGGTGGTTTTTTTTACACTTAACTTTTCACATCATCCAAGGCTGCGTTTGTTTGGTTTCAAAACTATTTCAGAGTTACCTTTTTCTATGCAAAAAAAACCTTAAAGAAATGAACTCGTAGTCTTTCAGCCTCCTTCATTTTTTTGTTTTTTGGAAAATTACCAAAAAGGTTGATTGTTTTATGTGAGGTTCATCTTGTCCTACTTGACATTTTTATCACCTCTTTCTGGCCTTATTATTTCTGGTAAAATGTGACCTATTTTACCCACTTTTAGCTAACGCTAAGGTCTGTAATGCCTTTTAGTTATTTAAGGACATTATTACCAATTATTCACTGTTAGCTTTTTGAACCTTTTGGCAGATACTGATCTTGTTTTGCGCTGTTTTTGTTTGTTTAGTTTCAGTTTCTTCTGTATTAGGGTTAGGGTTAATTTTGCTAACTCTGCTACAATCTTTGATAATTATTATCTATAGATTAACTTTTTTTCTCCCATTGGTTTCAGCTCTTTTTTCCAGTTTTTCTGGGCTAAGTTTTGGTCAGCTGTAGCTTCTGTTTTGTTATTTGACTCTTTGCAGTTCATCCAAGGCTTCTTTTATTTATAAATTATTTTTTAATTTTTAACCTTAATTATATTATAAGGATCACAGTTGAACCAGGTGACCCTCTGACATTTCGTAGCCCCAGGAATCCTTTAGATGCTCCTGATACACAGTGTAACTCTGCTCCATTTGAGAATGATAAGAAATGTGTTGGGCTGCACAGAGCACTGATCCCAACACCTTTGGGAGGAACTGAGTCAGACCATATGACTCAGACCATTTGACAAATTCTAGGTCCTGCTCCTGTGGCTACACTGGAACAAATCCCTACAGACAGATTTCACAGTCTGGCGCAGTTAAGACCTTTAAGGAAACATTATACAGTAAAGTGTAAAATATTGCACAGGTTTTATCCTACATTTGTTTAAATGTCAGAATAAAGCAGTCAGTTACAGGGGGTTGAGTCTCCTCAAGTGAAAAGTTTTCTGGCTTCAAATCATTTCCTCCTGAATAGAATCAAACATTATGTTTCATCTGCCAACAGTTTATTTCAATGGAGTGGTTTAAATCAGTGGTTCCCAAACCTTTTTCAAGCTATATCTCTAAACCGGGTTGACGCCCCCTACAGGCACCCACAAGATTTCTTTTAAAGGCAGCATGTTAAATCATGCTCAAATGACCAGAACACTTATTTAACACATGTATATATAACCTGCCATCACATTTTTACCATATTACCCCCTAGTGGCAGCTGGTGGAAAATATTTCAGTTGTAAAGGTTTCAAAATCCAATTATGATACCTACTGTAGTAACCTTTAATACACAGGTCTCAAATTGGGATCACTGTTCAGTGATTTTGTAAAACTAATAAATAACAATAATTAAATTAAATAATTAATAATTGGGTGAATTTGGGGAGCAGCGCCTCTGTAGGGGGCGCAAAGCTATTTTACAATGGGTGCAGTCAAGCAAACTAATTTGATTTGTATTTTTTGTTTAATGAGAACAGACATTTTTCTACTTCCATTTCTGGTCACTGTTTGAACCTGATCCTGTCTTTGCCTCTCTCTTGTTCTGTAGAAAACAAAGACTACGATGCATACCTCTCCTACACCAAAGTAGACCCAGACCAGTGGAGTCAGGAGACCAGAGAGGAAGAACGCTTTGCCCTGGAGATCCTCCCTGATGTTCTGGAGAAACATTACGGCTACAAACTCTTCATCCCTGACCGAGACCTCATCCCAACAGGCAGTAAGCACCGACTGCAGCATCTGTGTGCACACATCTGTGTGTCAGCCGTTCTGTGTGTTTTCACAGCATTAAGACAGAGAAACTGACTCAGTTTTGTCCTAGTTTGAACTGTTTGTTGTGTAGAGTTTGACGTCAGCTTTGTCACACACAGTCACTGTCTGGTGTTGTGTTTTCTTTTCCTGCTCGTTGGCAAAGTGTTTTGCTTATATAGTCACACTCTGGAAGCAAAAACAAAACCTACCAATTCTCTAAATTAAGAGAAAACTGAGAAATATGCCCTGAAACTGTCAAGTAAGACATTTTTCTCACATTCTTTCTAACTTTATATTAAAAGATCACTGTATTCCTCACTAGCTTCTCCCCTGACTGTGTGTTATCAGTACGAGAATGCACGGCTGATACGGCGACGATACGTCGAACAAATGTATTATCCTCACCGGCTTCTTCTTCTTGCTTTAATACACGTGTAAAAATTCTGTCTGAACATATTCGGATGTGTGCAGACTCTGGCTCAGTAGTGTCAGTCAGTGCCCGTGGTACACACTGTTCTCTACTCAGAACTGATGCCCCATATTTATACTGTAGTCTTGGTGTAGAGCTGATAAAACACAGCCTAGTTGATCCAGACAGAATTTAACATCAGAGGGGAAACTGTGCAGAGGCGCCGAGCCCTGCTAACTGCGTTGCATCTCTGCTTTAATCAAAAAGTAAATTGTCGCCGACATCGGTGCCAGAGCAAAATTGTTGGTGGATTAATGTCCAATCAAGGAAACATGGAATGTGACTATTGATGTGTGAGATAAATTGATGAGGGAACGAGAGGCAGACAATTTTAGGACGGTGTGATTGAACGCTGCTCTGTCTTTTTGCTGTCTGTGTCTGTGTCTGTGTCTGTGTCTGTGTCTGTGTCTGTGTCTGTGTCCGTGTCCCACATTTGATCTGAACGTGAACGTGTTTATGTTTAGGTCTCTCCACTGAACATTACCAGGATGACACGCGGCTCTTCGGAGGTACTTGTTCTCAGTTTCTTCCTCTGCTCTTGACCATTGACCGTTGAAAAATCAGGCCACACACTGAACATTCACTACTCTCATTAGCTTTGGCTTTGGGTCGACACTCCTCCTGCTGCATTGACTACGTTATATTAAAGCACACAATATTTTATGATGCAGAGACCAAAGACTAATATTCACATTTAACCTACTATACTATACTATAAAGAAGACAGAAGTGTCTGAAATATATAAAACAAGACCAGCTATAATTCTGTCAAAATAGGAGCAACTGTTCATCCTCCCATACTTACATCAGAAATAATGTACAGTAGTTTAAGAAATATGTAAAGCTTAAAAAAATAAATTAAAAAATAGAAACTACAACTTAGTCTTAGATTCACCAAATGCACCATAAATGCCTAAAATATTATTTAAAATTATTTTAAAAAATAGCTGGAGGCCAAAGATAGTTCAAATGAATTCATTGTAATATAAAAGTTTTTTAAAAAATGACCAAAAGTCAGGCTGAAACGTAAGCTGAAACAGAACTAGCTAAATGTTGCCCAAAAGTTCCAAATGTTTAATGTTTTGTTTTCTTGTCTAGCTACACAAAACTAATCACTGCACAGTATGTCTTTGTCACTGTCTCGTGTTTTTGTGTCTAATACTTTCTCTTCATCCATCTTTGTTCAGTGTTGAGCTACATGTACTGACTTTAATATCTCTAAGGCTACAGAACTCATCCTTACTCTTTTACTCCTGCAGCCTACATAGAAGACGTGGCCCGCTGTGTGGACCAGAGCAAACGCCTCATTATAGTCATGACGCCCAACTACGTAGTGAGACGTGGATGGAGCATATTTGAGCTGGAGACGCGGCTGCGCAACATGCTGGTGTCTGGCGAGATCAAAGTCATCCTGATCGAGTGCGCCGAGCTGCGCGGCATCATGAACTACCAGGAGGTGGAGGCTCTAAAACACACCATCAAAACCCTCACTGTCATCAAGTGGCACGGCCCTAAGAGCAACAAGCTCAACTCCAAGTTCTGGAAGAAGCTGCAGTACGAGATGCCCTTCAGACGCACTGTGCCCATGCTCACCCACGAGCCGGCACTGGACGTCAGCGAGCAAGGCCCATTCGGAGAGCTGCAGACCGTCTCCGCCATCTCCATGGCGGCCGCCACCACCACCGCCATGGCCACTGCCCACCCGGAGCTGCGTTCTACTTTCCACAACACCTACCACACCACCATGAGGCAGAAACACTACTACCGCAGCTACGAGTACGACCTACCTCCAGGAGGGACCCTGCCACCCCTGTCCTCCCTGGGGAACCAGCACACCTACTGCAACATCCCGCTAACACTGCTGAACGGACAGAGGCCTCCTGGGAAGAGCCGAGAGCACAGCCTGGAGGAGGCGCACGCTAACAACGCCATGCTCCCTCTGCTGCCGAGAGAAACCAGCATCTCCAGCGTCATCTGGTAAATAAGGAACATTCTCCGAGTGGAACTGAAGGAGGAGGATCATTCAGGGTCACACACGACTAGGTTCAATCTGGAAACGTTCAAAAAAAAATTTAAAAATAACACGGTTCATGAAGTTCATGAAAAATATGATGGGAATCCATTAGTTCTAACTGTGGGGAACTATTCATGGAGATACAGAAGGATTTTTTTTGGACAATGCTACTTTTTTTTTCAAAGACACACAAATGCATCACCGGGGATGTTTTCTATGTGAAATTCCAGGAGATAATAATAACAACACTGTTTCCTTACTGAGTGAGACACGGACTCACAGGAACTCCAAGAACCAACGCACTATGGCAATTTGTGTACACACACACAAACACACTCACACATGTTCACAAATGTGCATACACCACACACACAAACACACACACACATGTTCACAAATGTGCATACATACAAACACAAGGAAAACAGGGTCTTGTACATATATTTCAAATTTCTTTGTAGCATCAGTGTTTTCCTGTTTCGTTCTCTCATTTGTTCCGTTGGGCCATGTTTTTCTGCCTTTATCTAACGTAGGACTTTGCTTTAACTTGTTTGTGTAAACCCCATTTTCAGAAGAGATGGTGCACTTTAAAAAAAAGAAGCAAAACAAACTGAAATCTCTCTAGTTGGTAATGCACATGTACGGTGGTCATTAGGGTGGCAGAATGAAAGGATCATTGGGTGTTTTCACTGACCGACTCTGTTGATCAGAACTGTTGAAGGATTCATGATGCAACAGATGTTTGTTAGAAAAGCCCTGGATTTTCTTCCTTAACAACAGTCTAAATGGTCCAATTCATCTTACATACAATTCCATACTTAAAAAAAGGTTCATGAATGATCTTCCCTTTTTCAGTCTCAGGGTGGATTTGTGATGCAGCAGCAAACTGTTAAGTTTCTCCTTCATTTTGAGCCAACTTGGCTATACCTATAGCTTCAGCATTATGGTTTCTACTGCAATAACCATCAAGCCCCAGGGCAATGAGGCCTGATTGTTATGCAAAATCTGCTCTCAGTCCTGACACAATATTATTCCTCCTGACTCTCTGAAAATGTTTTTACGATATAATTAACAGAAGATGATGAGGGACCGCAATAATATGGAACCTTGTGCTGAGAAACATGGTTTTTTAAATTGCCTTGCAGCACTTGGCACAAAGCGTTGAACCAACACCAGAGCCTGGTATTGTACCTTTTAATCCCAGTTTTGACAGTAAAATCTGTCATCGGTTCATGGTTAAGCTAGTTTGGTTCCATGTATGAAACAGAGGTTTTCAGTGAAAACACTAAAACACATGTCTCACTCTGTTGCCTGATCGAAGCTTCAGTGAGTTGGGAAACTGTAGGTTTCAGTTGTCATTGTGTTTCTTTTGCATTTGTACCACCTTCTTTGAACTGGTGTTTGAACACAGTTGTACATTTTCTATTGTTTCATCTTTTAATGATGTCCATGCTCTAGCACTGTTGATTTTATGTTATATCTCTGGGGTTTTTTTTTGTTTGTTTGTTTTTTGTTTTGTTGTTTTTTTTCAATCTTTGTGTAGATCTAAAGAACATTTTTAACACTTTTGGACATTTCAGGATCTTGGACGAGCTAAACATCTTCTTTTTTGTTTTATCTGTAAGAGGTGTATCTAGTTTAAAACGAAACTCTTTTTAAAAAAAATTATAGAATATGCAAAAAGGAGGAGGAGCAGGAGGAAGAGGAGGAGGTGGCGACAATGAACCATCCTGTGGGAGCGAGCTGATGGAGCCATGGGGGGGCAGTGCTGGTCCTCTCCAATCAGACTGACAGAAAGACTAGCAGATCTCTCTCTTTTTCTCTCTCTCTTTCTCTCTCTCTTTCTCTCTCTCTCTTTCGTCTCTTTCTCGCTCCCTCTCTCTGTCCAAAAGCTTCGTATTTTCTATTGAAACAAGCAGCACTGCTGTTTTAGAGTGATAGTGAAATGCCTCACCTTGAGAAGAAATCTGTAGATTATTTTAAAAAAAAAAGAATTATATTTTTATAAATGAAAAGAGTTTGCTTGAGGACTCATACTTATTTGCATTTCATCCACCATTGAACGGGGATTTGTGTATAAGTGTTATGCTGGTTTTTGTATACTTGCAACGTGATTCCTGGTTTGTTTGGAGATTAAGGTGGCTTATGAGTCCCTCATTGAAAAAAGCCCTCTACTCTAGATTCAAAAGTAAAAAAAAAAAAGCATTTTCAATGTTTGTTTTTGTTTTAACATGATATTATTCCCATATTGATTATTACTTTTGTTGACATGGATAGTTCATGTTTAAGGAAAGAAAAAAACATGTGTTTTGAAAGACTTTTTAAATATATTTGAAGGTGTGACTTTCTTTTTTTTTTTTTGGAGTATGCATAGCAAATAGATATGTATTCTATATATAACATAGATATTTATATAAATATATAAACACAATTTTCACTGGAAAAGAAATGTCTATCTTTATAGAAACACAATCATGATCAGTTGCCCTTACTTTCTCACTGCACATTAAAAACATTGATTTCCATTTGGGGTTATTTACTTTTGTGTCCAACTTTGCACCTCCACTTATTTTCTCTATTAATGTTGGGGAAAAAATTCCATCATTTCAGGACTGTTTCATCACCTCTACAACAGGTATTCTCAAATGTTGGGGCTTTGGGAGCTGTGGTTTTCTGCACTTTCAAACCACTCACAATATCATTCAGAGTTTTAACACTGTTTTTGTTCAAGGTTGACTAAAGTACAGTCAGTTTTATTGTTTTTTCTCTGGATGTGCTACTTCCTGTTGCGTAGACTTATCCAATCATATTTCAGGCTCATGTGTTGCCAGGTGGAAAGAATCTGCCATGAGGTGTTTAGAATCAGTAGCGCATGTGCTGGAAGCCTAAAATGATTGGCAATGAGATTGTTTGTTTTTGACCAATCAGATTTTGGGTTGGCATCAGAGTTACGTTGGCAATTTGATATGATTGGATGGTCAGAGAGCAAATTCTCTTTTAACAAACTGCCCCTGGCAACTTGTACGCGCGAAAGTGAAGGTTTCTGCGTGTCCGCCGTACAGCGGACATTATCAACCTGAAGCGAATTAAAACTTATGCCTTATTGCGACAGGACAGACTTGACTTTTGAGCATTAGGAAGGTTCAAAGGACATGTTAGAACTGGAACGCACAAATAATCTGTACAACAGAGTCATTGAACTCTTCTTAGGAAAGAGAGGAGGGCGGGTTTTGTGTGCAACAACTTATCAGAAGTTTTGGTGAGTAAAATGTATTTTCTCTTTTGAATTATATTGTAATTGTATTATGTTATCGATACTTTTTCATGTCACAGCAGTGTCTGTATTGTGCTTCGTGGGTTTGTTGCTCTAGTAATGGCGTTGTTAAGGCTACATGAGTTATCTAGGATATAACGACTACTACATTTCTGCCTAAAATGGATGGTTTCTATTGACGTAATGACGTCATTACGCTATGAATTAATTCAGACAGGACGCCATTAAAGGCGTGGTTGAGAAATGCACGGTACGCCATTGCTAAACTCTAGTGGTTCATGTAGCACTTTCAAATAGTGAAAACTTCGATTGTACATAATAATAATGATAATTATTATTATGATACAATACCATATAAAATCATTTCTTAGATTTTATATGGTATTGTATCATAATAATAATTATTATTACTATTTAAAAGATTATGAATTCATCATAAAAATTTAAAAATATAAGTCGACATTTTTCTTCATAGTGTTGGTGAATTTTGGTCAACACTGCCTCCTGATGGTGGCTGTTCTCCCAGTTTGTGTAGAAAATATGTATCAACTGCGTATTAGAGAAACGATAAGTGGGCTCACCGGAAGTATTGGAATCTGACTGATTTTACAAAATGATTCTTAATTAAGAATTAATCAAGAATTAATATTCTAAAAGCCACTGTCAAGATGCACAGAAAAGATAAAAAAAATTCTGCAAAAAAATTACGTATGTATTATATATAACAAACGCATATATGTGTGTTTTTATATATAAAACACGTGCAGAGTTTTTGTATTCATGTTTATACTGGCGAAGGAATCTGCAGTATTGAAGAGGGGCACAGTCAGCAGGGGATTTAAAGGACAGAGCACAGCACAGTGAAATGCCATGCTGAGCGGAGAGTGTCTTCCTGCAGATCTGGACAAAACAAGTATTAATTTTATTATTCATTCCTGCAACCTGGTTTTGGGGTCACTACTCAGCATTAAAGAAGCTCTGCTCTACAGCATTTGAGCAATGGAACTAATAGTCTTTTGAATTGGTGGTGCCTGTAGGGATCAGATGCAGCTGCTGTACCAATGATTTGGATTTTTTCTTTTTTAACTCTTTCTTCTAACTGTTTTCGTCTTTACTCTTCTTTAACTCTACCACCTGTGGGTCATCTTAGAGTCACTGTTTAAAAACACACAATCCTCACTCCCTAGCAGACTTCTCTTCAGTCTCTGGGCAGTCCTTTCACTTCTACATAAGACTATTTTGTCCAACATAGCTCATTATAATCTCCTTAAGCCACCCCACCTATCCTAATGCAATTCATGACCACATTATACACCGTCATTATTCTTTCACATTCACAATACTGCAATAGTAGAAGTGTAGCATCATGTACTTGGAGTATACAGGTTGTATACAGGTTGTCTAAAGGCTCTAAGATAAATTTCAAAAAGAATATGTATTGTATTATCAAATATCCTTCCATTTGATTGAAATACTTCAACAGATGTCAAGTTTTGACATTAGGAAAATTCCTTCTGGTGGATGTTTTTTACTGAAGCTGCTTATTGACTGAAGTCAAGTGATCTAGACTGACTGTTTGATATATGATTATATTTTGATGTCTGTGATCAAATCAAATACACCACAGCTCAAATTGTGACAAGAATAGAGCAATACATTTTGTCAACTACGTTGAGAATGCCTTAAAGACTTGAAATAATATCACCTATTAAATTGAGATCACTTCTAGTGATGCATCACTTCTTCTCTGTACAACCACTTAAAGTGTTTTAAGTTTGCACTTAAGTGTTTATACCTGCAATTTAACCCATTCACGCTGTCACTGTAAGACAGATGTACAGATACAGTAATTCTCTCTGTTTCCTTTTTATATACACACAGAAACGCACCTATAAAAAGGTGGTTAGAACTGTATCTTATGGAAGATAAAAGGTGAGGTTTATGTGACCTGACAGTAGGACGGAGTACAGCTCCTCAGGAGTTTAGATAAAGGCAACACAACTTTTTATGGTTAACCTTTATGTTGTTTGACAGTTGACATCAATGGTGTTGTTGTTATCTTCTTTTGTTTTTTTTCTCTTTTCTTTACCTTTACCAAACGAGTGTCAGTGTAGCCCCCACATGGAGTCTGTGGGGTTAAACTGTTTTTATTTTCCCTGTTTCTATCCCAAGCACCATAGAAACACAAATCTCCGGGCATGAATCCTTCTTGTAAACTTGTAGGGAGTTTCTACAAGTAAACTAGCAGGATTCAATTGCAAACCTTTATGTTGTTTTGACAGATTAAAATTTTCATTTAATGGCCGACATTCTTTTTGAAACGACACAATAATTTTTCGGTGTTTGTTGCCAAACACTGCCATCTCCTGGTGATATGTACCACATACAAGTGGGTGATTGGGATTCTGAAAGAAGATTTTATAATTGTCTTTCTCTGTCAATTCTAGGAGATAACAGAGAGAAGGTAAAACTGGGACAGAGGGAAAAAAAAACACACACAACACAACACAAGGCTGCACTGGCGCGTCAAAGACACAGCGAAGTAAAAGTGACAAAAAGAAGAAGGAGCTCAGGCATTTTTGTTTGGTGCTTTGATGCACAGAGGGAGCTGCAAATTGAACCACAACTGTTAGAATATATTTTGGCAGTTTCTTTAAATAACAGATGCCAACAGTTGGAGGCTGACACACGCGTGCACAACCCAGCAAAGGCACACACAACATGTCCACCGCAGTGAAGCTGGTGACTGTTGCATGTTGGCATTCCCCGAGCAGACAGCTGGAGTTTTATTGTCAGACACAGGATTAATAGAGTCTTTATTACCCACAGCAATTACGGACTTAATTGGAGAGAAAATAGGTCCCAGTGAGAGGGACCATGTAGAGGGCGCAGATGATGATGATGAGAATGTCTTCTTCTTCTGAGCAGTGTCCACAGTGGCATGTGTGCTACTGTGTTTAACCCTAAGTGTGTTTTTGGTTTTTCTTTAATACTTCACTGCAGTGTTTTAATCAAACCGACAGAGGGTGCTTAAGTAAAAAAGTATTTTTTTTAATATGAAATTTGCATTAAGGGTTTATTTGGATTTGTTTTTGGAAATATAATGTCACACATGTATAAAAATACTTTTAGAAGTTTAAGACATAGATTAAATCAACAAAGAAATAATACCAAAATCAAATTTCTAATACAATTATTGGAAGATTAGATTTGAAGAACCGATTTATTTATTTTTTGTTTGTTTTGTTGCATGAAAGGCTAAACTTTAAATACTTTGCATAGCACGTAAAAGGCAATCACTTTAAAAATAACATGTTTAATCTGGCAATGATTTGTGTAATGTGCTGTAGAAGCCTGGTTGGACACTTCCCACTCATACCTCCTAAAATTGACAATTTATTTTACAGGAGCATCACAAGTGCCACATTTCAGGGGCTATTTTAGATATTTCAAAGATGTTTGTCACCATGACATCAACGTCACCAAAGTAGTGAATAAAAAGGAAGAAAGAAAGAAGACTAAAAGACTATTGAGTATTAAAATTATGCTCTCGTGTTGTAAGTGTATAACTGGCTTCTAGGATCCAAAGTGGCACTAAGTTATACAATGCATTTCAGACAGACTCTTGTCTTCATGTTTTACCAACACCCTCTACTCATGGGTCTTGACATTAAAACTTTTAAGACCACGCTCTGCAGGCGAGACGAAGTAAACTACATGCTATATTTTTGCATAGTAAGAATTACTTGCCTTCATATATTTATAAATGAAAATTCCAATCTTTCTGAAATGTAAACATGCCAAAGTGCATTCCCACTGTATGAAAACATCTTCTACCTGAACTTCACTCTACAGCAGAAAACTGTCCTTCTGTCCTCTGTAGCTCAGCATGTCGTAGACTGGCCCGCTTGTAAATTTTCAGTACTGATCGTTAAAAGTGGGAGATCAAGTCCCCTTCAAGAGTCTGTTAAAACCAGCCTCTCTGCAGCTGGGGAGTTTATTTTAGGTTTTTTTCCTAGCTCTCCCAGATCAGTGTCACTGAGTACAGCAGTGATCTGCATTTAGATAATGACTCAGGACAGCAGTCAGGGGATAGGTCGGATCAAGTTTTTTTTCCTGAAATTTATTTGCCTTTCTTGCTCCCATCTCTATGTGGAACCAGCATGGATACAGCATTTTAACTAACCCTCACTGCCAGTATCTAGTAAGTCCATATACTGTATATCTTGTGGATGGCCCACATTGACTTGAGTGGTTGGGCTTCTGCTCTCTTCAAACAATGGCATCTTTTTGACTCTCCATCGTCTGGACTTAGCTCAGACTCTCACACACGGTCTACTTATGGTATACCATTGTAAAGCCATTCATAACCACTCTCCAGGTGTTGATGTCAAAGGATGCTGCTCTAAGTGTCCTCTCAGCAGAGAAGATGTATATTTCTGTCTCTCTTTTCTTTCTGTTTCATTCTTTCTTTTTTTATATATAACCGCAGCACAGTTGTTAAGTACTCAAATACTGAGGCAAGTGTCTCTGTACTTCACCGATTCCACTTGTGCTCCATTACTCTTCAGAGTAATGTGTGGTGACAAGTTACTGTGCAGATACTTGTATAAATGATCTGTGAAATATTATGATGTAACGTATGATAGGACACAATATACTGAGCTGTCTAACCCAGTTTTAAAAAAAGAAGATAGTACACTTCATGCATTTAATTATATACTTTTAATTTATACATTATTCTAGTAATTGTTGCCTTGTTTCTTCTGCCACACCAGCAGATCTGAATCTTGTGAGTTTGCATAACTATTTTCCACTGCTAAATAACTTTTTTTCAGGAAGATGTTTGGAGACTCATTAGCAACAGAAATGAAACAAAAAAACTGACTACAGGTAGAAACTGTTGATTTTTATAGGACCAATTTCTTTTTCTATTTACTATTTACAGTAAGTTTCTTTTGCCTGATTAATATATGTTCAGGTGCATTACTAAGATACATTTTACAGTGTTTATTGCACCTCAATGTTTACTGCAACTGATGCTTGTATTTTAGGATCTTTAAATTTTCTTACTTCTACATATTAGAAATACTGCAGACCTTCGTGCTACAGTACAGTTCCTCTGTCACTGTGAGCAGGGCACTCCTAAATGAACAGTAGTACTTCTCTGGTCATTTTATTCTGTCAGCATAAACCCAAATACCGCCACAGGGTGCCGACAGGTCCAGACCATATGGCTTTTGAACAGTGACTAACTATTGTAGCTGCCAGCAGCTGGAATTATATTCAGGGACTTGTATTTATGATAACATTTGGACTGGAGTGAATGTATTGTAACAGCAGTAGGTCAGTGACCGAGGTGAACATTCATGTTGTACCTTGTTCAATCAAATGGGTCTCTATTGAATTAATGGAAGCCATAATGCGTCAGAATGAGGCCATAACCATAACATAGCTGCTGCTGCCTTCATGCACAGTCTCCAGATGAGTTTCCTCAGCAGGGTTTAGATTGAGTTTTCTTTTCTCCACAGCTCCCCTGAAGATGTTTTACCCCAGAAGCACTTTGGTCTAAATCCACAAAATTCTGCACAGTAATGACCAGAGTTGGGACAGGTAGAAAATGACCTGAGGCACTTCCACTGCACCATCTCTGGGGGAAAAGAGTGTGCACGGTGCGTTCACCGAATGTGGTGCACTGTTGCACTCTAGTGGTCTCACTAGGTATTGATGTTTCATCTGAAAAGGCAAAATGTAGTGTAAATGCTAACTAGGATGTCAAACGTATTTAAAACCAGTACAAGTTAGCTGGAGAACAATCCAGATTTAGTTAAAGTAAGACAATGGCTGAGACTGAGCTCAAAGCTAAACTAGCTGTAGGTCATATGAGTAATGGCTGGCCAAGAAACTAGCCAAAAATAAACAAAAAATAGAACATGAACTGTAGTTGTCAGAAGATAAATAAAGTTCAGGAGAATCTAATAAATGTTTAGTCAAAATAAATTTAGTTTAGAATAATGAATTGTATTGAAAGTCAAGTAGGATGTAGCATAGGGAAAAGGTTAGACAATAGCTTAACGTTATCCTAGATAATGTTTATTAAGCCAAAGACTAGGCTCTCAAACTGCCCTACACTTACTGTAGGTTTTCACGGGGACATAACGTCCACGATTGGTGGACGCGCCTTATTTTGATGTTTGATTTTAGAGAACTCCAAGCTTGTGCCTGTTGTATAGGGCTTACCTGGTGATGATGATGATGATTGTTTTTCAAGGTAATATGCGTCAGACTTGTCAGTACTCTCTACTGTATTTATCACATTTTATATTATGGCATATTATCTCAAATAAGATGAAACTGTAGAACTGATACCAGGACCATGGTCATGGCCAAATTCCAATGTTGCTGTTGGGAAATATGGAAACGATATACCCTACTTTCTTTGTGTAATTATTTACTATTTACAATTTTAAATGTTTTTTTGGCATTCTTCTTAATGCATGAACACCTTTGATGTTGTGTTTTTACATGTTAACAAATCTCTGGGATTCCCCTGCAACACTGTGATGTCAGTGTTAGAGTAGAAGTGAAGTCAAACAAAACAGTTCAGATTAACTTTTATTATAGAAAAATAATGTTTTTTTTATAAAAACAAATAAATTATGAATTCCAGTTGCTGCTTTGTAAATTTTCTCTTTTACTCAAAACAACGCTCTCATTCTCTCACATTCAGAAACACACACATTCTCGTTCCTGTGTGGGTCATTTGCACAGTTTTTGAAAATGTCCCACCCACTGTTCTATAGTTTTTCTTAGTGTCCTCACACCTGATACTTGTCTCCTGAGTCCCCTTGGCAGCTGAACCTGACTCTGAATTCACCTCTGCATGGACTGTTTCTGTGTTACTTCCCGTAGAACATCTCCATGAGCACCTCCTCTATGTTGACGGTGCCAATGACGGGTCTGAAGAAGAGCTGGGCCACCACCAGAGGGCTGATGGACCTCAGCATGGACAGGGCTATGAGAAGCTTAGCGAAGCGTGTTGTGTCCTCGCGGTGAATCAGCCGGATGTGTTCTTTCAGAGCCTGGTGAGCCTCACGACGCAGTGACTGGATGTAGTGCAGACAGCGGAGACCCTCCAGATCTGACTCAACCGCAGGAGGAGGGGAACAAGGAGGAAAATGCAGGAGATAAATTAGAGAGGTGAGACATTGAACAAGGTTTTCATTCAGCAAAAAGTTAAATGGATGGAATGAAATATCGCTTAAGCTTTAATATATCATTGCAATACTGCAATATTAATTCATTTGTACAAAACTACTTAACTGAGTTTTTGACTATTTTTGATTGTTCAATTTATGTGAGATTTTCCAATACAAATTTTCTTTATTTTAATAAATTGTGTAAATTCTGTGGTTATATTTAAAAGGTTATCTGACTCTTTTTTTTTTTTTTTTTTGTGAGTTCTGGCTGTTGATGTTTTACCAGATACATATTTGGGACTAAAAGCAATAAAGAATATTAGTTTTAACTAACACATTTGGTAACTCATACAATCAATTGTCTTCAAGGTCCATACAACAAATGCATCCTGTACTTAGACCAGACATTAGAACTTTTATCAGAACACATTAAAATTGAGTGCAGCCCAAATCAAAAATGTACTTAGAAAGCAAAATCATTTGTTGTTACTTTGTTGTTAACACTTTCTCTGATAAACCCTCCCTGAGTCTGTAGTTCATCATCTGTCAGTCACCTGAGCCAATAACTTTTTTGTCACTCATGTTAAAAACACTGACCCACCTGGGTTAAACAGCACTGCTCCTTTCAAGTACGCGTACTCCTTGGTACTAATATCCACACTCCAGCACTTCTTCAGGAACGCTTTGATAGCCTCGATTTCCACCACGGACACCCCGACCGCCCCATGGCCGTGCCCGGCTACGGGCTCACTGTGGCGCTCAGGCAGCCCGGTGAGGATCCGCTGCAGCATGCTGGGCTCCACGGTCTCTGTGGTCTCAAAGTCCACCCGGTCCTGTGCCAGACCCAGCACCAGCAGCGGGGCCCATCCGCTCCGGATCAGCACTAGCTGATCGTCCTCGGGCAGCTCCCGAAAACAGGGCACGTTCTTCATGAAGCGCAGCGTCTTGACCAGAACCGCCGACGCGGCTTTACAGGTGACCTGCGGGGAGCGGAGGATGCCGCGGCGGCGAGTGGAACCGCATGAACAGGGCTGCTGCCTGAGCTCCTGCACGGAGGCTGGGGCTAGGCATGTAGAGGAGGAGGTGGAGGAAGGAGAAGAGGAGGACTTTTGGAGCAAGTGTTGCACCGTTAGTTGTTGTTGTAGTTGAGGGTGATGGTGGTGATGATCCTCATCTCCAGTCACCAGGGTATCACTTTTTAAGATGCTGTAGAGGATGCTGTTGTTCCGGCAGCGGCAGCTCTCCAGCGTGGCCATGGCCGCTGACAGAGGCCGCAGCTCCGCTGTCTGTCTGTCTCTCTCTCCCTGTGAAGCTCCGGAGGTCAGTGACTCAGGTAGCGCTGTTTTCTTATCCTCTGATAGCCCCACCAGTGAAGGGCAGCACGTTTATATTGGCTCCCGTCTGCCCTACAGCTGTGAGTGTCTGCGCATGTCCCTCCTCCTCCTCCTCCACCACCTCTCCCGTCTGAAGCACCTCCTCCTTCCACACCGCCTCTCTACTGTCTGCTGTCCTAACACTCACACAAACACCTTCAAACTACATCTCCTACCGGTGTCCTCACCTACCTGGCCTTGTTCAGACTGCTGGACGTCATCCAGTGTGGTTTTAAAGTCTGGACAGCAGAAATAAATCAGAGACAAAAAACACACGAAATTAGTTTTAAACTACCTTCAGAGGTGAATCGAATACAAATACAGACTATTTCATTCTCTAAACTAAAGTCTGTAATGTATCACTGCATTTTTATCAAGATAAGAATCATGACAAAGACTAAACTAAGACGAGTCCTGTGATAGTCAAAACATCATAACATTCTTGATGATAACTAGCAAAATGCTCCTTCTGACTTTTCAATTTTATCTTACAGGCAATAGTCCATGGTCAATGATGACAGCTGTCCCTGTCCATCCATGTCGCACAAGACATTTCAAAAGGGAGATCAATCTGGACTGCAGGCAGGCCAGGTAAGCACACCACACACTTACAGCCATAAAGGAAAAGAACACAAAATAGATAGTAAATACTTTATGGGCAGAACTACTTTCATTTCAGGCTACGGTTGTCTGTATGTTTCTATGTAGGTTCATGTACTGTAAACTACTGTATGTGTATTTTTCACCCTTTTCCTGAAGATGATTAGGGAAATATATAAAGAAAGAAGAATGAATGCGCGGATACTGTCTGTAATTGATAGCTGCATCATTGAATAAGAGTGTGAATAAGAGCTGAAGCAGTGATGGTCCAGCTGTCAATCACTGCCATGTCTGCCTGTCAATCACATTTCATCATCAAATTGTCCCTCATTCTCTATTAATGTGATTTATTTTAAACATTTGTCCATAGCATTTTTGTGCAGTATAGTAGATAAGAGTACCCACCCTGTATGCTATACAGGTAATCCAGTTTTCTTTATAGCATTAATGTATTGAAGACAAATAGTAACAGCTAATAGTCATGGGTAATTAAACCGACACATTCATTAATTCTGAGAGTGAAGGGAAAAGGTAGCGCCACAAACAGACATGGAATCAAAGCCTCGTTCTATTCTCAGCATTACCTTGACTTTCCAGCAGAGTTGTTTATCAGACGGGAGCTGGGAAAAAAATATAGGCCAGCGACAGATCTGAAGGCTTAATTATTTTAGGGGAAATTTATATGATTTTCTATGAGGGTGGAAAAAAAGTCGGGAGAGCAGAGCTGTGAAGGCCGGCGTGCAACCTTGACTCGGACACACTGATATTGATTTAACCGTGAAAACAGGAGCTGGTGAATTATGATGTCATGACTCAATGCTCTCCTTGCTTCTGTCACTGAAGGAGGATGGGGAGCAGCAGGAGGAGAAGGGGTAGCGGGGTGGGGAGGTTTAAAAGAAGGAGAATGCTGGAGGTCAGGGAATTAGAGAGTGGAAATAAGAGTTTGTGGTAAAGCAGATGAATTAGAGGTTTATCATAATTGCTCCCAAGAGGGATCACAGGTTAGAGATGGCCACTACCTCTGAGAGAGGGAAGGAGGCAGAGGATTCTGGGAAAATCACAAGCAATTATCAAGGATTTTAGCCAGAGTGGAACCAAGCAGAGGAGGGAATTTGTGTAAGAAAACCCAGGTTCCTGACTTGAAGTGCAAATATTCAGACAGTGCTGATGAGGCCACCTAACAAAATACAGTCCCAGCATCACGCAGAGGTCGTCGGGGAGAGGTTTTCTTTGGTGTGAGGAGAAGTTGACATTGAGTGCATGACAGCGTTAATGAAATAGCAGTGAGCAGGACATCAGCGTCCCCTGTTCTGCCTGGCTGAAGGACACAGCTTTGAATGGAGGGAGGATGAAAAACTTTTTGCGCTAGTGAAACAACATTGTTCAGAGGCCAAATGTCTTTGTATTGATTTAGCTGTGAGAAGAAAAAAAAATGGAGAGATTTTTCACATGTTTATATCAAGGACACCGCGGGATAAACAGCCTTCGCTCAGCCTGTCTCTTCTGCTCAAGGCCCAGCCAGTGCAGGTTATAACAAGCCCTCCGTCTCAAGGAGAGATTGCATTATGTCTTGTTGCAAAAGCAGAGAGTTTAAAAAGACAGGCACACAGCTCCCTGTCACACTTTTTTCTCATTCACAGGTCCTATTTTTTCTTTTGTTTCCCAAATCTGCCCAAGGTAGCTTGCCCTTTCTCTTAATCTGACAGATGATGTCTTGAGATAATCTTTTGGGTTTTTTTAATGTCAAACCTCACCATATTGTGCAGGTAGAGTTGCAGAGCATTAAGTTTAACCTGATATGGACAGATTCAATGTAATCAAGTCTGAAAAAATAATTTAAAAAAGAAGACTTTTTTCACCAACTTGAAGATGTTTTTAAAGTATTTTTTTCTTTGCTTGAAATAAATTAGTTTTTAAATTGAAATTATAGCCACTGGACCTTCAGACAGTTGAAGAGGTGAACAAGCTTCTACAAGTGGAAATGAGTGGAACAAAATTTTAGGGGTGAAACCAGGCTTATACTGGTCGTTCAAAACCCATCACAAATTTTTCATGACATTGTTTGTGTACTCCTGAGCATGGGGCCCAAGAAGTTTGAGAGGTAAAGCGTACGCTTGCTGAAATCAGCTTTAACAGTCG
>NC_024322.1:4647987-4684246 GCF_000523025.1 Cynoglossus semilaevis | reverse complement strand
CTCCAATGCCAGCTGGACCCAGGCCCGTTTTAATAACAGGTCTGCATTTGGTCTTTTCCCAGTCCAATTACATAAATTTAAAGACATGAACAGAATACAGCATCCTGGGGACACTTGTGTTTGTCTAGAATGCGCCCACGTCACCTGATACTCTGATGATGACCCATGTCTTAGTGACTCTGTGTTGTCATCTGTGGCCACTGTCAGTCAATTGTTATTAAATCCAGAGCGATTGAGTCCAAGCCCCAGATCATGGCGATGATTTATAATCTGCCAAATACTGAAATGTGTCTCAAAGTTATTTGCTTTGTGACATCACAAAACTAGTAATTATGATAAACCTACTGCCCCACACTGGGCAACCCTCCCCACTCCCCCTGTACTGTTACTTCTTCCTGGAGGGATGACTTTCACATCAGTAGCTTTTGAATTTGTATTGTTAGTTTGGTTTAAAAAAAACATCTGATGGAGTTAGATTTATTGCAAATCTTCAGCAAAGTAAACAAGTTTTCACTCAGATTTTATTGAATAATTAATATTTGCTCTGAATCCAGAATATTCCACTCCAGGTCCACTATCTAACTACTAACTAACTTTCATACATCCAGTCTTGCAACTAACAAAATTAATCTCTGGCACTTACTTTTGGGTTGCAACCTGTTCCTTGAAAAACACTAGTGTATGCCTGGAACTTTGAGCAGCGATAACTTCGTGACAAAAATGTTTTACTTTTAGTATTTAAGACGAACTGCTGTGTGATTCAGACAATTTGAGTCAGAGCACCTCAGTCGTGCTGCAGCCTTATGTGGTGAAAGCAGAACTTTAGTTCAAGGTCAGAACCAGTGAGGGTCCTGAGAAAGTAAGAGCTGGATAAAAGAGGGAGGGAAAAATCCACTGTTATAACAATCCCTGGAAGGTGACATGTTTATTGTTTCTCTCCACCTTTAAACCTTAAAGACTTGAAAGAGCGTTTCATCTACCACTGAGGAGTTTTTTCTGTCTGTGTGTGTGTAGCCTGAGACAAGGTGTGTTTTCAGAATAGAAAGTATTGTTGTGTTATGTACTTCTGCAGCAGCATACGTTTCCTGGAGGCTGATCATACACAAATGAAACTCTGAAGTTGCCATGACCCAAGAAGACAGCTCTTTGGCAAATTCAGCTGGAGACCTTGAGAGACAAGTGTAGAGAAAAACAAAAGGATTTCTTTCCCTTTTTTCTTTACCCAACACTTGGGGCCACAGACACTCCAAGGCAGGTCTCAGAAACTTAAGAGGACAACTTTGTATGATTCAAGGCTTTGCATTAAATGGCTTCTCTGGAAAAAGTCTTGTAGCGCATTGTTTGTTGATTTGTTGGGCGCTCTCCTGGCGGTTACCATGGTGACTGCCTCCATTTTCTCTCTGTGGCTGCTCACATAAAAGGACGACGTCCTTGCCTCCTTAATAGTTACAAATTGAATACTGCACTTTCCAAGGACTTGTGTTGCAACTTACAGCAGAGTGAAAGTGTGTGTGTGAGAGAGACACCGCGTCGCAAGTGTCTTTCACTTATTATGAAGATTAATTTTCAAAGCTTTCATATTCAGGACATTTTGACTCAATGGTGTCAATTTTAGAAACATCTGGGTTTTAGGGATGAGGTGAGAATTGAGTTGGTGTCGGGCCAAGGGGTTTCTTACATTTGCTAAAAGACAGGAGTGTGTGTGAGGTATGAATTTACTCTTTGGTTACCCACCTTTGTCCTTCCAGATGTTGATTGTGTTTCAGTAATTATAAACTCTGTGTGCTTCAGGTCGGTATCTAAAGAAAGTTTACACTAGATGTCCTTGCAGCAGATGAAACAAAGAAAAAGGTGAAGGACTTTTTTTCCATGCCTAATTTATTATAACATTATAGTCCCTTTTACTTTAGCCACATGAGAGAAGAAAGACCAAACACACAAGAACAAGGGTCTCAAACTCCAGACCCAGGGCCCACCTCCAGCCCATGAGCCCCCATCATCAGGCCCATTACTAGATGTGTATAAAAATTTTCTTTTATATTATTATTTAATTTTCTTTTTTCACCTATATGGTGCTTGATCGTTTAATTATTAAAAATATACCTTTTGTACTACTTGTTTGCACTTTAGTATTATCCAGGTGGATTTTTTTAAACCCAAACTACCTTTTCTTATCATTTTTGTTTCGTATTTATTTATTTTTTATTAAACATCAAGGGTTAGGGTTAGTCAGGGTTTGTTATGGTTAGGGTTAGCTGCCTCAGAAAGAAGTGGAGTTGGACATTACCTTTGTGAAGTTTTAGTTAATACAGAGTTGTATGGTGCTTTGGCACAGTTTGGCAAAATCTGTACTGTAAAAGCTGAGATTTTTCCTTTTTTTTAATGAATGACAGAAAACTATAATCCTTCATTTGCATGTCCAAACAGCTACTTAATGAATTAATCGAATTATTTGATTAACCACACATTATATTAACACAATAACTATGGCTTCCATACTGTAGAACTTAAAATCTCATTTGAAACCCATGAACCGAGAGAATCGCATTGATGTCAACAATTCATGTCAAGTGCTCCAGTCACCATTTCTAAAGAGGTAAAATCATCTGACCCAGAATGACTGAAAATTAGTTTGTTCCAGTGAAGATGCACCGATCCCAAAACTTAATTAAAATACTATTATTTGTACTAATCCAAAAGTAGTTACATCGAGGGCAACTGAACTCCAGTTTCCCTGGAGTTATGCAATTTTTATTAAAAGTACATTTTGAGACAATTTAAATCTGGATATTTCAAGGATTTTTGCCAGGACAAGCTACTAATTTATAAACTTTTATGTGATTAAAAATGTTCTATGTTAAAATAATAATTAATGATGTCCAAGCTGAGAAAAGCTGTGTGAATAGAAGCATGTGTGTCAAAAAGAAAGAAGAAAAACAAATTTTGTCTAAATGTGCAAATTGAAAACAAGGTTAAAAATTTAAAAATAAATCAATAAGTTGTATTGTTTTATTTATTCGTTTTTAAAAGAGACGGCAGTTGAAGGAAGAATTATTATTATATTATATATATATTAGAATTACTTTTTTAACATAACCTTAACATATGAGTAATTATCAGCTTTTAATAAAAATGTCTGTCAACATAGAGAATTTCAATTTCATGATAAAATTCGTGCCTTGATGTTTCTTGATTTTTGTAGTTTTGATAAGAAATAATGATTGTTACGTAAATAGAAAAACTCACCTTTCAACTGCATTGTTACTGTACAAACAATGCACAGTTTTTTTTTGGGGGGGGGGAGTAAAATAAGTCATTCCCAAACTAAATGTCTAAATATCATACCATAACTGTAAGCAGATATTTTGACATAAAAACATTGGAAAATAACACAGATGGGTCAAACCCTAGTAGCAGTTTGGGGTCAAATTTCTCTGAAAAACAGGAATTTGTACCTAGGACCTTTATAATACATCATTTTGAATTGTTTATTTAATATAGTTAAACATTTCCAATGATGGTGTGGGGCCACTTTATTACCAAGGTTTTGGTGTTGTAGTTTATTAAACACAATCAATAGGTTCTGGCTAATCATGCGATAGCTTTAAAAAAGAAAAACTTTGAATACGTTTAGGCAAGTAACTTGCAGAGAAATACTCACATAAATGCCCAAAACATAGCTAGCAGTTAGTCCAGATGTAGTAAAAAAAATTTAAAAAGTACAATTTGGTAAAGTACAATTTAAATTTTGCCCAGAAAAAAATTAGAAGTTAGTGTAGAGGTTAGCCTAAGATGAAGAAGTAGATGAATAGGTTAACTGAAATTTTAATAGTTATTAAATTCATCCATCATCGTCCGCTTATCTGTGGCCGGGTCGTGGGGGCAGCAGTCTGTGCAGGGACTCCCAGACTTCCCTCTCCCCACACACTTCCTCTCTTCTGGGGGTTCCCAAGGCGTTCCCAGGCCAGCCGAGCAGCATTAAACTCCTGGGTTATTAAACCAGTCAACATAAAACTAAACCTTGGGGGGAAAAAACGGTGCTAGTCAGAAATGATCTAATCACTTCTTACAGCATAAACTGTTATACGTTTGATAAAAATAAAAAAGTGACCTAGACATAAGGAGGAAAAGGCAGAAGAATATGAATCATATTTGACAAACAATATACAGACAACCATACAGCCTACGTAGGCCAGATTATATTGGTCTATTAGACTACATAAAAGAGCTCTTTTAGTAGCTGAAGCTACAAATCAGATAGACCTAAGGACTAGTCAAACAATTTTAGCAATTAGATTAATAATCACAATGATAAAAGTTAGTCAAAACAGAGCTTAAAATGTATTTTGTTTTAAAAGTTATTAGCAAAACAAACTGCCACAAGACTACATTAAACATTATTATTAATTAATAATAATATTAGTAATAATAATAATAAGATAATTTTGCCTAGTAAAACTGATTTTAGGTTAGTTAAAATAATCAACTATTTTACAGCAGTTCCAAAAATAAAAAGAGGCCAGAGATACGGGGCAAAGGGATACTTTGAAGAACGACATTGTTTACTTCAGCTGTGAACATCTCACTGATGTGGGTGAACAGCAAACACACACACAATATAATTGTCCACTGTCATTATATTGTTCAAGGTCGTTGTTCAAGGTTTATAAATACAATGTTACTGAGTTCAAGACTAACAAAGCAGCAAATTCAGAACATGCAAATCAGTATTTTTTATCTAATTCCAGGGTTTATTGCTTTAAAATTGATTTTACATGTGCTATTGAATTCCTGCATTTTTTTATTTCCCACAGTGATAATGGTGGCTTTTCTACAGTAAAGATTGATGTTGTTATCTTTGTTATTTGTATTTAATCAATTTTGTCTGCGTCATTCATCAAATAGAGTACAGGCCTTTGACCTCCTTGTTTTAGAATGAATAAGTACAAAGAATTACTCATAAGAACATTTTTTACAAAACTACACAGCGTAGACAATCAAATACCTTTTTTTTTTTTATCAAAAATATTAGTGAAACTGAGTTTGATACCCTTGGACTAAACCAACATGTCCTCTCCACTCAGCATAAAGAGTTTAAACCATACAGGTCGGGTTTTAAAGAGGAGCTAAAGAAGGAGGGCCGTTTTTTGCTGCACTTTTATGGATCAAATAAACCTCTTTGTAAAGGCCACTAGACCCCTGTATTCTGTTGCCAGATGTGGGCCGCATGATGATGCTGTAAGTTCCTTTCCTGGTTCAGAACAATCTCTTATGTCCATTGTGAACAATTACAACTTTCTTTTGACCAATCAAATACTGCAGTTTTTTAGTCCAGAAAGGAAGAGATCATGTTTATTTGTATGTATGGATACATTTTGTTACATCCATATTTCTGTCTTAGTCCAAAAACGCTAATATTGTACAGAAGCATTTTAGAAGCTGAAGCAGCTGAAATGGTGATTGTGAGTTTGGACAGATATTTGCAGTGAAGAGCCAGAGTGACCAGATCTGGGGCATGATGCCCTTCAAGCTACAGAACCAGGCCACACTCCAGCTGAGGGGAGTGTAGGGAGTGAGGCACCAACAAAAAACACCTGTGTGTTAACAGTGTTTTTCACAGGGTGTTTTTTTTTCTTTTCTTACAATTATCTCCAACTGATGGTTAACAGCAGTAGGTAGTGGCTGCAGGACGGATTAACATGAACATTTGAGAGAAACGAGGTGAGAGTTTAGGCAAAAAAATGCTCAGATTTGACTGGTCATGTTGATGTTTATTTCACAAAAACAATGTTTTAGCCTTGACAGAGATGGGAGTTGAGGCTGTGGGAAACAGTGCAGCCTTGGTGGAGGGTTGTGATCATTTAGATCTAACTTTTGTTTGATGGTTTGGATATGTGATACATAACAAATGTATTTGCCCACACAGTGGGCACTTGGCTCCACCTGTGGAAACAAACCATAGGCCTTCGGCAGCCTAACATTGGTGTCATATCTCAGCTGTGTTTAGGGCCAGATAAATAAGCCTCTGTCATTAAGATAAAATGTGTGCTCTAAGAGCTTTACTCTATATGGTTCTATTTCGTTTCTTAGATTTGACCCCCAGACCAAATAAAATTGGTCCAGATAATTCTGCAACATCAGCAATAATGCAAATCAAGAGAGCTCAGTCTAGAAGAGGTTTTTAGAAAGTTTTAAATTATTTTAAGTGTAGTGCATAGAATACCCTTAAATGAACTGTGACTATTTGAAAATCTTTTTTTTCAGTCTCTATCCTAGGGTCATAGAAAATATATGTACCTGTGATCATACACAAAGATGCTCAAAATATCATAAAAACTGCTGTGCAACATGAGCCAGCACCTTATATTCCCTATATTCAGTTCAAATGGTTGTCTTCTATTTGAGTCCACTCCAAATTGTTAAACAAAGCAAATTGTGTTTGCACGGATAAAACTTAAGGTTTATTTGGAAGTAACAAAACCTCAAACCTCTATCCTTGGTTGTTTTGCGTCCATCCATTCTTCACCACATAATCCTTTTGCAGGGTCACTCAGAAGAATGGTTTGGTGGGGAGCTGGAGCCAATATTGAGCCACATGAGGTCAAGAGAGCATTTTAAGTGACCCAATAATATAATATATGTATATCTTTGGTATGTAAATATACAGATATACATGGGGGATAATGATGTCATTATATTGAGGCAGTGAGTGGCAGAGTATAGAGGCGGGAAGCTGCGGTTGTAATGTCCTTGTTGCGGGTAAATTGTGTGTTGAACATATGCCACTGGGACATGAAATAATTAACCAAGGTTGAGTGGGACCCTGGTGGGCGGGGGGTGTGCAGAGTGAACGGGGAGAGTGGGGTGGGGTAGCAGAAGAAGACGAAGGAGAAGCTGCCAAGGTCAAACCCACAAGGGTGTGTGTGAGCACGAGCAAATGTATCCATTAGATCAAATGGGTTTCACTTCATCCAGTCTCATCAGTATTTAAACCAATGTCACTGTGATTTCACTGTGTGCGAACAGCCGCAGGATGTGACTGGACACATAAAACACCCTTCAGACATAGCAGCTATTAAAATGCAGATTGCATCACCTGACCCATCGATGAAAACCTAATTTATGCGCCTTTATTATCATTGTTTTTACCTCCATTGTCCTACGCTTCCGTCTACTACTTAACTTATGTTCCTATGAGCTGAACATAAGTCAAACGATGACATGATGTGCTTTTACTATGGATGCTGAACATGTGAAAGCATCTCTGTGTGTATGTGTGTGTGTGTGGGTGTGTGTGTGTGTGTGTGTGTATGTGTGTGTGTGTGTGTGTGTATGTGTGTGTGTGTGTGTGTGTGAAGAGCAAAGTAAAATACAGTGGGTATGTAGAGGGAGTAATTTACGTCCCTCTTATCTCCTCCTTTATTGGTCTCACAGTGACTACAGTATGAATAAATACAGTAAGGAAAAATAACCAGCACACGGAGGACAGGGTCATGTTTGCATAAGGAAATAAATTATGGGGCTAATAACAAGCTTGGCACGGCAGCAGGGAGGAGAGGTGAGGAAAAGGAGGAGGAAAGGATGGGAAACACAAGGTGGAGTAAAAAGATATTGTTGGAATTTTCTTTTCAAGATAAAAATGAAGGATAGGTGAATTTGCATGACGAAAAGCTGGAGGATATTTTACTTTAATACTTGTTTCTATAATCTCCTGATCAGATCATCATCTGCTTTAGTTTCAATTTTTCTGAGACCTTGTGCTGGTAAAAAATATCCTTTTAGGATGTTGGTACGTAGCTTTTATGTTTTCCAGCGAAACTGAGTCATGCTGTCTGGCTCTGCTTTTTGCGTCAGTGACACTTAAGTGATTTTAGATCTGTATTACCTTGAAAATGCAATGTTTTCTGTATTTTCTTCCAATAATGGTCATCATGTAAGCTTTCTGCTTTCATCAAGTGCTTTTTAGAAATTGTTTGTCATCATTCAAAACTTTTTTTGTTATATGATCATTGTATATCAAATGATATAACTGAATTACTAACGTGATATTTGTGAGTTGCCCCTCCCTTTTAGAAATGCTAAATTAAAAGCAGAACTTTTAAACAGGGCTGTAAAGAATTGTACTCTGCTCAGACTTTTTTTATTATAGTATTTCACTAACAAGACAAGAAACTAAGGAAACAAGAATAATTTGACTATTATTATTGAATTACTTGAATTGAACTACTTGAATACACACATAAACACAACTAGACTACACTGCACTATAGTGATTCATTCACATGAGAACAGAGTCTTTTGGGGACTTAGAGACATCTTTTAAAGCTGAATTTAAATGTTTTGGCCAATCATAAAAAGAAAACAAAACAATAACCCTTGGGATGGCAGGATATTTGAGTCGTATTCTGACTCACAAGTTGTGGGTAAATAATGAAACACAGAGAGCTGAAGGTTGGTGTGACAGAACTGTGACAACGGAACAATAGTAGACTGTAGTAATAAATAATGGAGTCCATCCACACAGATCAAGGATGTTTTTGACTGAAACAAAGAGAGTTTACAGTACTGTGTGTACTCAGTGTATTACTGTAGGAGAAGTGATGAGAGTATGTCTCTCAGCTGGAGCATTAGCTTTGAAAACCATCATGCTTTCTCCTGTTTCAATCGAATCTTTTCTTACCATCTTCTTTTCTGATGTCCTCACTTCCTTTCTTTTCCTTTTCAAGTCCATCCACTGACCTTGCTTAACTGGATAAATTGTGGCTGCATACCATTCTGCCTATCTGTCTGACATTTTATTTGTACCAGTTTAATTTCCCTTCTCTTTTCACACTCTGGCTCTGTATACATGTTTGCTCTCACCAAGGCCACAGCCTGGCTAAATGCCAACACGGCTTGTTGAACTCACCGTTTCTAGGAGCAGATGTGTGGGTGAGGCTCCTGAAGACGTATGTCTTCCTTTACATATCAGACTATTAACTCCAGCTCCATCAGATGATCAGTCTACTTCAATGGGTCAGGGTGAAGAGGATGTGATTTCTTGGAGTTACAGGGAACCCCATTCGTCTTTAGTTCCCCAGTGGGAGAAGGGGATGGGGGAGGGGGGTTAACCCTGCTAAATTATATCAAGTGATTTCTGCTTTTGCTTTTCCTCATTTTTACATTTTTAAATTGGATCAAATTTTAAGGTCTGTATTGTGTTATTGGTGATGGCTGAATGTGTCTGGTGCTGTACCTTGAAGTATCTGTAGAACCTGATGCCAGTCACATCTGATGCCAGACTTTTAAAAGAAATCATATTTTCTTTCAGCCTTTTTTGTCTTTTTGGCTATTTAATTTGGCTTTCTGCTTTGTCCTTTTTCTGAAAGTTGCCTTTTCATTTATTTGTTTATGTTTTTAGATTATTACATTTTTTACAACTCTTTTTTGGCCTTTGAACACCTCTGAATCCTAACTATGTCTTTGTGTTGGCTTATTGAAGTTTCATAGGCAGCAGCAGCATTAACTCTCCTAACATTCAGAGGCAGTAAGGTGGATTGAATCAGAGGTATACTTATACTCCGAATATATTTCTAATCATCAGACATCATGGTAACTTCACTGACATGTCATTTCTTTTCCATTGATCTTTAGATTTTTTTGAGGACATCAAATATTTGCAGCTTTAGAAACGTTTAACAGAAACCTCTAACACCTAACATGATAAGGGATATTAAAATGTTGTATAATCAAGGTTGACACATGTGAAAGCCAATTTCTTTATATATATATATATATATATATATATATAAAGTTATGGCAAAATCAGAATTAAATCATTGTTGTCAACTACTTGGGAGGTCAGAAGTGGCCCACAGGCCGGAAGTTTATTTAGAGCTATTCTTAAACAAATATGCTCCAGAAGTTAAAGCTTCTGCTTTTCGCCTTTTTGAATAATTCATCAGAGATAATTAATAATAATGAAGGTGAAAACAAAGTTTCCAACTAAGCATCCACAAGAATTACAGGAAAAGTATTAGATCTGAATAACAATTAACATAGTGCAAAATTATAATCATTATAATTATATATTTCATGAATGTAGCACTTTTTATGGTACATACTGTGATTTAAGGTCTTCAGTCATTGATTGTTTTTAAAACATTGACTGTATGCATTGTGTTCGAGGTATCACATGTAGCATCTGACCTCTGACCTAAGGCTGGTAGTGTAAGGCTGTAGCAGGTCATGCAGGAAGGACCTTGATCATGTTTTAAATGAAGGGCTAAACAGTGAAGTGAAGCCATAGGCATGACATGGGGATAGTCAAACAATTTCCAGATGTTAATGACTTGGGCATACACTATGAAAAATAGCTCTATGAAAAATAAAACTATAAAAAAAATAGGTTTTAATTCAGCCCAGCAAGTCAAGCTAAAAAAAAACTAAAAAAAAATTAGCTAACTAAATATTATTGTTACTATTAAAGTTTACACAATAGGATAATTTTTGTTCGTTCGAAATATTTTCAAAAGCCAATTACTGGTTAAATACTCAATATACATTTCTTACATCAATTCTAGCCAGTTGGTCTGTTTCTTCCCAGTTGGTCGTCATACTTATTCACTCTGCGTGCTGCAATATATAGTTTCCACATTATGTTCCCCCAGCTCTGCCCCTCTCTGCCTCTCAAGGTCTTTCTCAGTCTGCTCCGGCTTTGCCAAGGTCAGCTGCTGCGCTGCAGGCCCTCTGCAACCTTGAGTGGCTAACTGACCGGGAAATGTGTGTTCTCCTGTTCCACCACCAACGGTACACATCTCCGTGTCAATCAACCACAAGCTGGGAGTAAGGGAGGGAGGAAGCACTGCCAACAGTGTTCCAACTCTGTGGCATTTGGACGTTGAGTCATTTCAGTGAAACTAAAAGAATTTTTCTTTGGTCAAAGAAGCCGAGGAGACTGCGAGGGTGGGCCAAGTATAACTGTAGCTTTGGTGACATTTTTGAAGAGTTGCTTTAGACCTAAGATTAGAAGTAGATTCTGATCATAAATTAGGACTAGGATTTGATTTGTTGTTGCTACATAAACAGTAATCTCATTAGGACAAATACCAAAGCATTTTAAAGTTACTAATATTTTTACTGACATGTGAAATGAATGACTTAATGGCCGAGATCATAAAAGTGAGTAGCAGGATAAACAACAATATTTCATCTCAGGTTCTTCTCACATTTATCAGTAGCTCGGCATCTTTTGAATTTCCAACCATTCCCACTAGTACAGTTTATTTTTCTTTTATTATTATTATTATTATTATTATTATTCAATTACATTGAGTACAACTATACTTTTGTGATAGGTTTATTTAAAGCTTTATTCTTTTTATAGGAAAGTCATATTATATCATTATGTCATGTGATTTTTGGCTAGTTTGCACTAATATATTTAAATGTTTAGCTCAAATTACACACATGGATACACATTTTATGGTAAAATCGTGTTTGTTTGTTTTATATTTATCATTTTTGCATTTTTTTTTTAAAAAAAAGGTCATAGTGGTCTTTTTATTTGGTATATGTTTATCACAGTGCGATCTCCTGTGAAACGTGTGTGTTGTGCATGCTTCTTGGCAAGAAGTTTTTTAAGGTCTGCCTCAGAAGTTTTTTTTGTAACTGGCTGTATGTGTGGGACCACATACTGTGTATTGTTTTTCTTCTTCTTGTTGTACTTGGTGACCTTGAAAACCAACACTATGAGTGGTGAACAGTTTGACCTCTCCTTTACGATGCGGACAAACTGCCAAGAAATCCATTATGTCCATATTACTCACTCACTGTTCACTGGAATCTCATCAGACAGGAGTTCATAGGTTGAAAGTGACAGACTAAAAATGTGGGCACTGTATGTTTACATGTCTGTCAAAGCCAGAAAGGGCTCAAAAGATCTTGGCTCTGAAGAGGCCTTGACAGGCTGTGATAGGGAGCATTAACTCCCACGGTCACAAAGCAAAGAGAAATTCTAAGTAAACAGTATGACTGTACCAATTAACAAGGTTATGTACAAAAAGCTTATTTTTTAAAGAAAGGCAAGTCACTGAGTTCTACATAGCATTAAAGCCACAATAGTGAGATTGTATCTGGGACCTTGGCTTTGATATGAAATCTTGTGGCCTTGCTTCTGCCGCCCTCCATGTTAAAAGCCCTTTGTGATGAGGAAATTACTTTATGAACCTCGGAAAAACACTCCAACACTTCACCATCTCCCTGTAAGTTTTATTGCTAGGCCATGAAAAGTGTTTTTTTATTTCTTTTTCTTTTCTTTTTCTAAATCACTGCAGTCTGCTTGTTCTCAGCTTTCATTTGGCGACTAGTCCATCGGTGTTTAATATCGGTCTCCCTTGTGTTTCACAAAAGACAGAATTATTGACTTGAAAACAATAGACCACTAACTTCATACCCCTGGGGCAACATTTCATGGTATTTATATATATGTGGCTCACATATTTTTGTAATGGCCAACTTTCAGTTTTTTCTACTCATACTTTTAGTAATATTTTGGCTTTTTGGGGCCACCTTGCTTCCTTTTTACGTCAACAATTTTTAGATTATTATTTTTATATATACATATATTATTTTAAACCGGTCTTATGTTACATTTTTCATTTAACCTCTAGCATTTTTGTTTTATCTATTAAATGTTTACTAATTGTGATTAATCCTTTCTTTTTTTAATACATTTTAGATCACATGTAACAACTTTTTGCCAGTTCAGAGCTAAAATTAGCTGCAATCATGGCTAAAGGTTTGCTCGTTATCTAGCCTGCTGATTTTCCGGTGGCTCTGGGCTAGCCTTCATTTGACAGTTGCATTTAAGAGTAACTATGTTTTAATGTAAGTTTACTTTTGGTTTGTTGTTTTTTGTACTTATTCCTGCTCAGCTTTTAGTTGTTTCTAGGTGAACTTTATAGCTCTTTATTTTCTGAAGTTTTGTTCTTATGTAGGTGCTTAGCAGCTAAATAGTTAACAATTAGTGTTTTTGCTTTTAGTTTTTTAAAATGAATTCCAAACTTTTAGTTTCATTTCATTTCTTTTTACATTTTTCATGATGTAAAGTTTTTTTCTTTAGACCTTTGCATAGTACTAAAAAAGGAGGTCTGTTTTTCTTCTGTTTTTTTTTTCCAAGGTCTGTGGCTAGTTGGGTTTGAATACACTCCCACAACTTGGCATTGTGCTAATGATATTTATATATGAGTCTGTGTGTGTGTGTTTTTATTTATGTCTGAAGGACCAAGTTTCTTTGACATGTACCTGGACTCTGAAAATCTGACAGAGGCAGAAATACCAAACATGTGTCTCAATGGCCTTGAAGAATTTACAGGGCTTCAATCTCAGTAAACAAGTTTTTTGCGTCTCTGAGTGGACAGGAAGTGCGAGAGACCTGATCAAACAGAAGGCCACGGCTCCGTTGAGTTGGAATGGAGATGAGGGACTTTTGATGCACTTATAAACAAGAGGAAATCTAGAAAAATAACAAGTCCCTGCCAGTGAGCAAGTTCAATCATTCACAGCTTGTCTGTGCCTGTGGCTCATGTATGATGTGAATACTCCAGTAGAATACATCGTCCTGAGTTGATAGCACTATCACAACTTTGAAATCTGTTTACTAAAGCTGAGGAAACACTATCACAAGAACAAAGTCATATTCATGACTGGTTCTCTAGAGCCTACGAGCGACAGATTTACAGCACGTCTTAATGACATCATAGATTAATAGCAGCAGGACACAGGTGATATGAAGTATTAGCTGAAAGGGACAGATGGTGAGTGGAAGGAGGAGGGGGAGAAGGAGAAGACAAGAGGTGCAGAAGATTCACGTCAAAGTCGTCAGGGTTAACGTTAAGGGGAAGTTGCTTCCCCCTTGTGACTATTTATTGAACTGCAGGCACCATCATCAATACATCACATATATCTGAGAAGAATGATTTTATTATTGTTTGACTTTTGGGGGACGGGGTCAAATCCTACAATTAAAATATGGATGGATGGAATAAAGATGTCTGAAGTTGCCTTAGAGCCAGCCATTTAGTCAGTACAAGTGTAGATTTCCACATACCTTTAAAAATTAGAAACATGAACATCTATATTCTGAGCTTGTCTACGCACACACTTCAGGATGTGGATTAGCATTCCTTTTGGAATATGATCGTCCTCCTGGTTCATAGCAACAGGATTGAGGTTTTTTTTTCTTTAGTTTCACTTCTACTTTTAGTTGTATTGCTCTATTTAGTTTTCACGTGTCCCACCCAGTATTTGTCTTCCAGGTGTATATTTCCAGGTGCTGTCTGTAAATATACACCTCACTTCTTCTTTTTGTATTGCCAGTTTGTAAGCTGTGCTTTGTTAGAATGAACCTTTTCTCCCGTGTTTCCCCAGTGACTTCCCCCTGAGCAGACCTTGCCACTGGTTTGACTTTTGATCCTAGTCTGGTGATTCTGTACCATAGCTGTCTTTCTTTTAGCCTCTGTTTTGACCTGCCTGTTTTCATGACCGTGAGAGCCCACCACTTTTGTGCCTCTGACCATCTCCTCTCTTTCAAACACTATCTCCCAGCTGTCCCTCAGTTGATAAATCCTATAAGCTGGAATATTTTAAATTAAGAATTTTACGTTTTGTGTTACCTAATTGTTGTTAGATGGTTTCTGTTGCGTGATACCACAACGTTGAAATCAGCCAATTCAATTTTGCACCCAGTAGCCAACAGAAGCAGCCGTTAAAAATCCAAAATTAACTGACTTGACTTGAATTGACTTCACAGCCTTTGAATTTCCTCCAGGTCTTTATCTTCAGTTCTGGAGGTTAACTGCTGGATACAAGCCGGCGTCTCCTTTAATGAAAGCCCTGCTCTGAATGAAACCCTGTGATTTCCAGGGTGCCGGCGTAGGTACTGTACTTACACGAGTGAACTTTGTATTTAAGGTGAGCAGAAAGAGAAGAAATATGTGGGAAATAAATAAAAAAAAACCTGGTGTCAAACTCCACACTTCCATCATTCAAGACAGTGAAGGTCAAACAATCTGAATGAAAAGAGGAATTTAAACTCGCAGAAGAACTTTATTCTACTGAAATACATTTTTAACTCAGTCTTTATATTTCTGAATATAAATGACAAAGTTCACCTGCACCGAACAACAAAGAGATATTTTACAGCAGCAGTCAAATAATAATCACATATATAAAACTTCCAGGCCTCGACCCAGACAACAGTGTTTTGAAAGATGTCTGTGAGAAGTGAATGTGCTTTGAAAACGGGAGAAAGTTGCAGTTCTTAGTTTCTGTCTTGAATGTCCTTGAGGGGGAAAAACAACAGATAATTAGAGCACAGCACTCATCACTTCTTATCTGTGGTGCTGAAGTCAAAGAAGGAACAGATGATTTGATTCATGAGTGAGGAGTTACTCCTCCTTTCTCTGCGGGAGCTGTTCCATGCATGACTCATTTGAAATCTGCAGAAATGGAGTGCTGATCTCACTGGACTGCACGTCTCCTGCAACCCGCAGAAGACAACTGAGGACCATGTCCTTGGTCAAACCGGCCTCCAGATTTCCCTCCCGACTCAGCTTCATGGTGATCTGGTCCACACTGGTAAGAACCACCTCTGACCCCAGCAGAGGACAAATAGGGCCTTGATCTGAATGTTCTCTAGCCATGTTTTCCATCATGTACTGCTGGTACAGATCCAAGAGCTTCTGCTCCAGATAGTGGTTGAGAAGGGAGTTGGAGAACGGACCCTCTCTGCCCTGGAATAAAAAACTCCGGTCACGGGTGCTGCCTTGTCTCAAACGACTAGAGCTCCCTCTCAGTTGGTTCAGAAGGGCATCATGGGACGTTCGCTCCAAGAGAGAGTCGTCCACATCTGAGGGAACATCACAGGACTGGAGGAAGGGACCAGCAGGTTGGGCCTCAGTGGTGATCCTCAGCTCAGCATCATTGGCTGATAGAGGAAGAACCTGGTCTCCTCCAATGTGGAGGTCACTGTAATTTTTACAGATGCTCTGACAAAAAGAGGGAACCAAGAAAGGAACGTCTCCTCCAGCAGAGCCACCCTGAGCTGGGATCTCTATTTCTGGAGAGATCTGTCTGCTGGTTGGATGAGATCTGGAGGGAAACACCTCAAGGTGAGAAGCACACACCTGTGATGCTCTCCTGTTGTCCTGGCTGCCGATCTGCTCAGGGGAAGTACGATGAATGGTGAGCCCTTGTCCAGCGGAGACTGACGTGAGCGGGACAGCAGGTGTCTGGAGTCCATAGTTGCTCTGTAAAGTCTTTTGATGACCAAAGTCGTTTAGTTCTTCATCAAAGGCCATGCTCAACAATCTGCCTTCACAGAGCATCCTAGGAAATATAGAATTGTACTATTATTGGATGGTTAAGCCAATAAATATGTAGGCTCCGCTTGACCTCAGGCTTTTTGTAGCTTTTAGTGCTATTTACTTTATTTATTTGCTTTTTATTTTGTTATTAATGGCTGCATCTTTTGTTTTTTGATCACTTTGGTTACCACATAGGTAGGTTTACCATGTGTCTTTTTTTCTATGCGACTTTCTATGCAACTTCTAGACAAAGTTATATAAAGTTATATAAAATCTAGAGTTATAAAACTTGGTGCTCAATCTCAGTTTCCTTCTTTTTCTTCTTATCATAGCAAAAATGTTTCCCACCTGTCTGTAAAAGTATAAAATATGACCCAGTACACCTACACACAACCTTTCATTAATATCCAGTATTCATCTTCTTCTGGCTGTTCCCTTCAGGGGTCACCACAGAAGATCAACCACCCCCATGTCTTTCATCCAGTATATTCACTGTCTGTCCTCATGTCCAAACCATCTCCACCTCTCCTCTCTAACTTCATCTAACTGCTGTCTAATAAACCCATTAACGGTTTCAACTTTGTTGCTATCCTTCTGTCCTATGAGATGTTAAATCAACCACCCACATCCGATGTTTTTTTTTTTTTTTGAGTCATACATGGGTGTTTTTGTGTATTCTCACAAACATCTTTTTATTTCTCAATTTTTAAGTAATTTTTAAGTAGAAAAAAATCCCAAAACTGAAAAAAATTATTCACAGAAAACACTTCACAAATGTATGTTAAAAATATATAAATAAAAAATGTTCATATCATTATATCATACAACATTCATCCTACCTTGAGTTGGAGTCAGCCCTTCTGGTTGCTGGTTTTTAATTCACTCGTCTTACAAAAACAATAGACGGACAAATTGCCTCTCTGTGGCTCTTTACTACAACAGTTATAAACCTGAAGCTGTTGTAAACGAGGAGACTAGAAACTGGTTGATTTGTAGTTTGAAAAGAGGAAGTAGGAATGTTAGGGTTTCTTTGTTCTGTAAATAGTAGTTACAGCTGATACCAGCAGAAAATGACACCAGCCTGTCTCCATTAATCAGATGCTTCCTTTAGGTGGCGCTAAAACAGGTCATGAGCTGACCTTGTCCTCTGCTGTTGTACCACCAGCCTTCATGTCTCTCATTGTGTCCAGGAATCTTCTCTGGAATCTTTCCCTTTTTTTCTCTCATCCCTCCATCTTTACCTTCCAAAATCTTTTTTTTTGTTCCTACACATTTAGTATTTATTCATATATATATAAGGTCTATTCAAGTATTTATTCATATATATATAAGGTCTGTTCCCTGGACTGTTCTAATCTATTTTACAGCTCATGGTTGAATTTAGCTACTAAACTTCAACCTTACTTTTTCTTTAGGAAATAACAGGTGTTGCCAGGGTTTTTCTGTGTAGTTGTGTTTCTCTGTAAAAAGAAACAGATTTGTGAGAGTGGTGCGTTTGAAAGCAGAACAGAAAGTCATGAAGTGAAATATCATTTCTACATGTGCATTTCTGTTATTTTTGTTTTGGCCAAAGATCACACAATGACCTTTGACAAGCCCAGTTCTTGTTCTTCTTCTGTCTAGGGTTTAGATGCTTGTATTTCTGGAGAGGTTCTTCTGTGTCCTTACAGCCCTAACAGCATGAAGACTTTGACTTCATGCTCGGTTGCATAACCGTGACTCACCGTTTCCTCTTTTCAACCATATACCAGTTGAGATAGAAAACCACAGCAAGTCTTCACTAGACCTGAACAATGATGGAAACCCTGTATAGTGATCAAGTGAAAGTAGTTAAAAATAAATATAATATTGATGTTCTCAGCTGGGATTTGTCTGTGAGGAAAGTACCTGTTCTGAGTTCATAGTTGAACTGCTTCAGCTTTTCATGTTTGTCCTTTGTTTCCACCAGGGAAGCCCATTAATAGAAGCAATTGAAACAGGAGAAAAATCTGATGTATAATTGATAAAGACAGGAGGGATGCTAACGGCTCCCCTCAATGTCCGCCATCCCCTCAACGACTCGAAAATAAAATTAGTTTTATAGGAGCTGCCAAAAAGAGTCAAGAATGACATCAGTGTAGACAACTAGGAAGTGTGTGACATCGGAGGAGAGACACACACTTTATTATTTTTTTGCCAAAGAACTATATTTATGTTCTACATGTAATATAAATTTAGCAATTTAGCCTTATGAAGCTGGAGTTTCCCAGACTGTTGCGTGGCCCACAGTGAGTCGGTGTGTAAACATGAGTCAGGATACAGTATCCGACACAGGGCTAAGGTAATGGCATCACCCAGTCTCAGGTTACAGACTGGTTGCTACAGCAGAGTTGCTGAGCAGCATCCGATAACATTCAAAGACATGTTGAGGACAGGTTGGACAGCAGTAACAGTGTCGGGACCAATTCAGCACCGTGGACAGCGTCTTGTACCGGTCAACAGCTACAGCTGGTTTAATGGTTGCTTCACCATTTTGTTTGTTTGAAACCTTTTTGAAATCGAAATATTTGTTGATGGATGAAGAGGTGGACTATGGATGGACACTTCACCAGCACTGAGGAATCTGAGGTCACATCTGTCAGCCTGAGAGACTCCATTTGAAGGAATGTTCAGGAAAATTAACAATGCCTTCCGTCCCAACCATCAAGGACAGAGAGGGTGGGATGGTAGCGGTGGTGGTGGGATTCGCTCTGAGCATGATTACCACAATGCCTGCACTGTCCGCCTGGTCCGCAGTACTTCCATGCTCGTGGTGGGCGAGAAAACCCAGACAGCAGCCGCAGGCTCCACTTTAAAGCGCAGCAAAAGTACAGTGAGCATTGAATCCACCTTGTACTACTATCAGAGGCAGGAGGACCGGATATGGCTCTACTCCCATCAACAGAACTGTCTGGAGTACCTGGAGGCACTGGTGGCTCTGAGGAGACGCTACACAAAGAGTGTGAGCGATTTGAAAAGTGCAGACGCCAAGGCCACAGTGTTCTATAAGAAGAAACCTGCACCTCCACCACCCAGCAAGGAGGCCAAGGTAGGAGTGCAGCAGGAGGAGTCACCAGCTTTCTTTGGAAGCAACTGAAACTGAAGTACATTAAGTGGCCTTTCTAAGTAATTGTTGTAAAACCTGAAACACATACATTATATTTGTTCAGATACAATACAACCAAACCAAACTCCCAATCTTAAATGTATGTTTTTCTGTGGTAACTTTGGTAACTGTGTCAACTGACCCGATGAAATCATTTGTCAACCCCAACTGGGTTCCCAACCCATGAGTTGTCATCACTGCATTAGGTTCATGAAGGAATGGACAGTACAAACATGTTTAAAAGTGTACCAGAACTTACTAAGATAGTGATAAAATCTATTGCATAAATGATTTAAACATATATATATATATATATATATAAAGTAGCTAAATGTTAGCCAAAAACAATTAGCTTAAGGTATAACTGAAAGTTGGCCAAAATAGCTACATTTGCTACGTAATGGCTTTTTTGTTTTAATCCTAAAAGTCAGTTTGTGTCATGAACCAAAAAATAAATAAATAAACAAAAAGGATAATTTTTTAGTGTAGAATTGTATTGTAAAATTAAATTTGCAAATGTCAGACTTCAGATATTAAAGTGGAGATGTTTTTCACTTTACAAACAAAACAATGTTAGAAGTCTTTTCTTATAACACGGACGAACATTCCTCATGTTTTTACCCACAGAACCACAGAGCCAAACCCTCTGCACCTCCTGTCCCCACGGAAGAAGACACGCTGCAGTATTTTGATGCTGTCATCGCCAGCTGTGACAACGAGCCCCTGCGTAAACCTTACATTGATGATGGACACGCAGATGTGGATTTCATAGGTCAGTTTAAGGACAATTACTTATTTTTAGTGAGTGTTTTGCAAAAGCCTGTTGTGACTCTGTTCCCCCTGCGTAAACCTTACATTGATGATGGACACGCAGATGTGGATTTCATAGGTCAGTTTAAGGACAATTACTTATTTTTAGTGAGTGTTTTGCAAAAGCCTGTTGTGAGTCTGTTCCATATTATTTTATATATATGTATATATATATATATATATATATATATATATACATATATATACCCAGGGGTAAAGTTGTTAGAGCAACAGCTTTGAGCCTCTGACTCTGACTTTCTCTTCCACACACAGTGGCCTCCAGTTCAGCTGAACATGACCTCCACTCTAACTGGGTGTTACGGGTTCCTCGGGTCGCAGATGAGTCAAACCAGACAGCAGTTCATCACGGTGCCAACGAAAAAGCCACAAAGAAGAAAAACAATAGTGGATCTACCAGCAGCAGACTTCGACTTCAGAGGAACCCGATCCACCTGCCCAAAGTGGTGGAGAGTGCATTTCAGACACTGCGCTTCAAGCCCAAATTAAAAAAGCAGTGAAGCTTAAAAAAGACATTTGAAACCAGAAGTACTGCCTCCACTTGGACAAAGACCAGGACAGTTCTCTGTCCAGGCGATTACTCAACTGACGTTGAAGCTACAGCACATCATTTAAATAAAGCAAAGAAAAAGTGTCAATCCCTCAGGGTTTAGGAGTGACCACAGTCAGGTCCCACTGCTAACATAAACATTAGCCTGCTAAAATTAGCTGTCACTGGTTGTACAAAGCGAGGGTTGATACAAATTGACTAAATTTAAGCTCTTACACATTTTTAATGGATTGCAGCTATTTGTTTTCATTTTGCCTAACCTTGGAATTTTTTTTGTTTGTTTTCTATATGAAAGAATGTATTTACTTATTCATTTGAAGTAATTAATTTGCTTTATTAGTAGCTATTTTGTGGATATACCTTTGACAAATCTTTGCTAAGTTTTGATGGCCTTTAGTGAGTTTTACTCTCTTTTCTTTTAAACGTCTTGCCATTACTTTGCTGCTAATATGTTTTGGTAAAGGTTTTCTTTCATGGTTGATTCTTTGCTCTTCTGGTTAACTGAAAAACATTTGTTAGATCACATTTCTAAGGTTTTTAACTGGTCATTTATGCTAAATGTTTTGATATAATTTATGGTTGACTTGTTGCCTTTTTTTTACAAGGTCTGTTGTCTGCTCATGGTTTATTTGTTAACTTTTATATATATTATGGTTAACATTTTAAAAACCCTATAGGATGTAATCATTAGTTATCATACAGCAAGTGTAGGTGTTTTTTAATTTCAACTATTTCTTTTACAAAAATGGCCATAAAAGCATTTGTTTTACTAGTACAGCTCATTTATATCTCAATAGCATTGGTAACTTTGGTTGACAACTTTTGAACTGTATTTCTAGATATTTTGACAATACCCTTACAATTTAGCAGCTCATGTTTGCCATTAGCAATGTTGTCACTCTGTATTCTTTCATCTAAAGTTATTTCTAGGATTTAAAGCTCATAGAAAGCTTTAAGCTGGGACCTGAGCGTAACAAATGGAGGTCAGCCAGTCATCTACCTATTGGCAGCTCTTTAAACAGGTATTACCCACTAACATTTCCTAAATGTAATCAAACAGGCAACTTTCCTTCATTAACAGTTGAAGGTTCAGACCTGCACAGGCTGCACATCTTACAGGCACTGAGGTTCAATGTCAAATTTAGAAAAGTGGCTTCACATAACAGTTATATTTATGAGTACAATACAGAGCTGAGTAGTTTAAAGTAATTAATAAATAAGCTAAACCATTATGGGCAAGTTAGTATAATTTACTTCTCCCTTAATATAAATATATATATATTTTCCATTGTCATGTTTTAATTTAAACTCTCAATCACATGAGATTGAATGTGTCTTTATTATAAATGCATGGTAACAAACTATACAATAATCACTTATTTTCTGCTTTGGCCTTAGGGCTGAAGAAAGACGACATGGGCTTCATGCCGGTCCTGTCCACCTTGGCCAGACTTTTCTGAGCAGCCGTCATCTTCTTCGGCGGCTGCAACAAGACGATGTAGAAGGTAAAACAAAATCAATAAGATAAAAAGGAGACCTTGCACACAGACAGAAGGGAATGGATTACATTTCTTGAGCAAAGACTCAAGGAGAGAAAAACAGATTTGTACACAGTAAAACCCACAGAGATGTGAGACATATGAAGTCTCACATCGGGAAGCTGGAGGACAGGGGACCATGAGCAGGAAGAGCAGAAACAAACACACAAGCTTTGTTTAGTATAACAATGAGGATTTCAGTGGAATTGTTTGGTAGAAACTCACTTTCCGTGCAAAGTCTGAACTGTTGAATTTGGTGTAGTCCTCTCCGGCCTCTACTGGTTTGTCTGAAAGTTTTCTTTTCTGCCAAATAAGGAAGCAAGAAAAGCTTGTCATCACACCAGAGGGACACCACCAAACCATAGGTCACTGATTGACTTAAAAGCAGATGGTATTTCAACTTGGCAGCAACAAAGTGAAATGAAAGTGGTGCAAAAACTTTGTATCTGCATGTAGATGAAGACATTATTTAACTTTACTGCACTGGGTGTAAGGATGGAGACATACCTTAGAGGGAGGTTCTGTCTCTTTTGGACTTGTGAGCTCTGGTAATCTGTGAAGAAGGTGAAAGAGCTGTGATTGTATTTCCAACTCACCCTATTCTCTTTCTTTACTGTGACACAAATTTTATGAGAAATTCCGCTTTTTTTTTCACAATCATTTCTTAGCACGTCCAGAAAAAATCTCAGCCTTTCACTTATTTCTTGCTGCTCATTCACAGCCAATCACGCAATTATGATCATTTATGTGTCAAAGGTGTTAAAAGACTTCTGAACGTACTGTAGGTGTTTAAGGAGGGCTTTGCTCAGGTCTTCACTGATGTACTCTGATATCAGGCCATGGGCATAACGCAGATAGTCCTCTGTGTCAGGGAGAAGGAAGAATTAAACTCACTTATAAAAAAGAAAATAATTTGCATTTCAAATATTTTATGGTTACAGTGACAGAACATGTGTGACGTAGACGACCAACGTAGACAAAAACTGCACGGTAGCACTGCCATCTAGTGGCCTCATTAAATTACACGCAACACAAGAAATAAAGGTTGATTCAAAAAGCTGGCTTACCTTCCTGATAGTCTGACTCTAACTTTACTCTGACATATGTCGTGGACTTGACGCCTTCACCCACTGAAATACCTTTATTCTTTAGGGCAACGACTGTTCTCTCCACCTGTAATAAAAAAAGTCTCCATTGTGTAAAACTGAAACAGCATGCTAACACAGCTGACATTAAGAAGACTAAAAACCTTTTTCTGTAACCAGATCATTGTCTTCTCTTGACTGTAGCGATGGAACTTTAACTCCCCCACCTCTGCAAAAACAAACACAGGCTTAAGTAAGAAATATTTACACAATAGTTGGAATCATCATCAGTCTCAAATGTAAACATTACCCTTTTCTTCTGCAATGTGGTGAAGGGAAGACAGGGACCGTGTGCAGGTCATCAGCCTGGGGCATGCTGGGAAGTCTTCGTCCATAACAATTTGATCCACAGGCTGGAACTTTCCCTGAGGTTAAAATTAGAAAATAGATAAAACCATGAAAGAGGTTGGTTCAGTTGAGACTGTTAAAACATACAATCATGTTCTGGTGGGGAAGAATTTGAATCATGGTAATTAAAAAAAAGAAAAACCTCTTTTCCAGATTTGCTCAAATAAGGCAAGATGAGAAAAAGAGGATCCATTGGTGTCACAAACAGGAGTCTTCCATCTGTATAACAAAAATATTATTAAAACACAGAAGTTTACTTAGACTGTGGTGCAGTTCCACTGAAAAGTATGTTTATTTTTACAGCACTTAAATTATTTTTCTACACTGATCAGCGTTTTTAAGCATTGTGAAGTTCATTGCAGTGAGTGCAACGAACGTCACAACGTGGGTCCTGTTTGTAATGGAGACCAACCTCTTTGTACAGTCTGACCAACAAACCAGGAGTGGAAATCTTCCTCAAAGGCTTTGACCTCATACAGCTCTTCTCCTGCACTCAACATGTACAGGGATGCTGCATCTGAGAGATTGGGGGGGAAAAGAGAAAGTGTGGCACTGTTACTACAATGTTTACTATTTCATTCTCCACATTCAGTGCACCTTCAGTGACATTTGATGTTGACAGCCTAAAACAATCCATTAACTGACTTTTTATCTTTTACTCTGACATTCCAAGGTTTAGGGATACCATATGCATTTGGCAGCAAATTGCACATTTATTTAGACTATAATTTGAAATATTGACAATGTTGTGTTTTTTTTTCAACTTATATGATGTAATTGTTCTTTGAAATTAATTCTTCAAGAGACAACTTCAGCTTAATGTATGTGAATATGTGGTTTCTGAAACACTACATTTATGTATTTGCTGTTTTGTCAAAGAGATAAATTCCCATGGCTCCAGATATTTTATTCCATGAGACAACTGACGATAAATCTGTATAAGTAATTAATACACTTCATAAACTAATGTAAAGAAAAACAACTGTGTTGATATACAACATATGCAAGTGGCAGTGATGCTCTGCAATCACTCAAAACGTGTCTGCAAAATGCAAGTAAACATTTATCCGATTTAAGGTTTTTAGTGTGTAAACAAAAAATTGGTTGTTTTAAGGTTTAGGTAACCCTAGACTGGAGATTTGATCAACAATTATTCATAGCAGTCCCCAAGCCCACACATCACTGAAACAAATTACATTGTTATATTGTAAGTTTTTTATTGCAGAACTTGACAGTGGTATGAAATGTTAGAAAGTGTTAGACCTGTCGATGGATTCCTTAATTTGATAAAAGTTGATTCACTGTCGCAGACCTGTGTGTTGATGGCGCAGTCTGTGAATATGGAGACAAGCGTTAGCATCACAACAACTTATTTCCAGCTCAACACAAGTGTCATCTCTGAAAGCAACAATGCTCCCTGCATACGTTCATGTCACACTGAGAACATGTGTAAGTCAGAAGTCACAAGCACAGGCTTTTCTAGCATTGTGTTATTTTTACTAAATCAATATGTAGCTCGCATGCTAGCACTAACTTAGCTTGGAAAACTTTGCTATCGTGTCTTGTTTGTAGCGTGTTAGCATGGTGAGCTAACCCTCACTGCTGTTTAACAACAGACCTGCAGCGATGACAACCCAGCTGTCATTGTCTACGACAGGCGTTCGCTTCTTCTTGGCTGTCATTTTGTATGATTCTGCAAAATGCGGATATCTATCAGCGTAAACTTCTTCAAGTGTAAATATGGTTTGTTTTTTTCAAGATTTCTTGTTAAAATTTGAAATTGTGTCGTTCTCCTACCATGCAACACGAGAACTCAGAAAACCCGCGTATTAACGCCGGCGTATGTTCCCACAGGGGAAACGAAAAAGAAAACATACATCGTATTATCACTCTGTTGTACTATATATATGTATTTTTTTGACAGAGATTGCATAAATTTTCTTCTGAAGTAATGTTTGAATATCCCAGCAAGAAATTATTACAAATTGTGGAAAAAACGATACAGTCACGTATTTAATATCAACCCTCTTTACTTTTTCAGTGGTACAGTCCTTGCGGCGCCGAGGCCGTTTTATTGAAGTTCATCACAAACACCACAAGATGGCGACCAAGAATTGTAAGTAAACTGATCTAAGGGAAACCGTTTGAATTTAATTGTACTGTTTTAACTGTCAGAAAAAAACGGAAAAGTCGTTTTCATCTCATTACACAAAACATACCGACCATAACCTCAGAATTCTGTCTTTAAGTTCAATATTCTCCAACTTTGAATTCAACTGTTCTTTGTTCAATTGATAATTTTACTTTAAAATAATAATTATAAAATGTTAAAGTACACCCACTCATTTGTGGAAATTCTCAATGGTTCTGCAAAATGAAATGAAGATGACTTCAAATTTAATGTGAATTTAAAGATATAATTATGACACACAGGTAAGAAGATTCACAAAGAGTCAAACTGTCTCTGGTCTCCTCAACATGCTCAGAAACCAGTAGCCCATTGGCAAACGTGAACAGAACAGATTGGGAAATCCATCTGTCCCCCCTTTCTTTCTCTCTCTCTCTCTCTCTCTCTCTCATCTCTATCACAGGATGTGACACTGTGGGTCCCAGTTGGTTTTTGGTGACTCACTTGTTTTTGTCCCTCCTTTCATCCTCCCTGCTGCACTGTGTGTGTGTGTGTGTTTGTGTGTGTGTGTGTGTGTTTCCGTCCCATTAGCTGACTATCATCAGTGTCATCGCCTCGCTCTTCCATTCAGTCTTCCCTCTGTAATGTTTATATAGTGTTCGAGGCCTGTTGATTCCCCTCTCCTCTAAAAACAACCACAGTTAACTGTCTTTTTTAATTAGCTTTCCTGGTAATGAGGAGTTAAGCTTTGTAACTGATCATTTAGACATTTCCGTTCAGTGTCCCTGCAGACAGCAGCATGATGTCAAGCAGTAATGTCTAAAGTCTGGCCCTCGGGCTCTTCATGGCACTAAAACAAACTGTAGGGTCGACTTTCTAAGGATGGCGAAGTGTTTTTATCTTAGCAGATAGGACAGAAATGTCTCTTGAGTGAATTTTTGATCTGTTGGTAAATATTTCATTCATTTCAGCTAACATTTAGCTTCTGGTTTATCTAATTATAGTATATACAACCGTGAATTATTACTGCTTCAGTGTGAACTTTTAACATCCTTTATGTCTGATTTTGAGGATCAACACTTCGACGGTTAAAATCAGTAAAAACACTGTCTTATACCTACCACATGATTGATCTTTTTTTATTATTATTTTGGCTGTAATGCTTTTACCTAGAAAAACACTTTATACATCTATTGAAAATAATGAAGAAATATGGTGACTTTAGCAAAACTTTTTTATTACAAATGTGTCAAATTAAGTAATGGTTAGTGTTGTAAATGTGTGGCTATACGGTTTGATTTAAAATGGCAAAAGGCTGGATTTGAAATAATGACCTCAACTCCATTTACAACATCAGAACAACTGAATGTCATAACTGAGGGGGTTGTCTAGTTTGAAATACATATCAAAGCTTTATTTTACAGTTACAAGAGCGAGTAATTCTTTTTACTTTTATACTAATTATACTCTCATGCAAACATAATTATGAGTGGTATATTCAATATCTGTATATAAACTCTAAATGTTACACACCAGACCTGTAAAAGTCTGTAAACATCTCTCTTTACAGATGTTTGCCCAGATTTGAAGACATGCTCGAGCCTTGTCGAACACAATCACAACTCCTCCTTAAAATAAGTTAGATTTATGTCACTGTGGTCTAAGGCAAAGAGAGCACGGGTGAGATATTGTCCATGAATTATTCGCATTATAGTTCCCAGGAGTATCATACGCAACAGGCTGTGCAGCTAAAGAGAATATTCCAAGAAAGCTTTCTTTCTTTTTGGGTTGCTTGAGGGAACATTTGCGTGTCTGACTGCCAGTGAGAACAACAGCAGTCTTTCTGATACACTGGACCACAGACAACCCCAGAGAGCCCAGCCCTCTGTCACCAGCATGCATGGCAAGTACAAAGAGTGTCTAAATTTAGGCCCTGGTGTGGCTTTGTGGACCCAAGTCCAAGACCCCCTCTATCCTCTCCCAAACCCAACCCTACAATTCCCATGAATCACACATCCATCAAAGAGTGTTGCAACACAACAGGATTAAAGTCTCCATTTTCTTTCGAACCCTTACAACTCGAAGTGCTTAACTTTGAGTGATTTATGTTGTTGCTGATATAATTGTTCTGGCCTATCAGATCTTAGTTGGTGTTATGGAGGTCTTTTACCTGGATGAGACTGATTGGAATCAATTTGTGGTTTATCAGTCCATAAGCAGGAGGCTTGACCTCACCCTGATCATTTACCAAGCACATACCAACCCCATGAAATTCAGAAAAACCTGTTTATTCCTGCTTATTTTAAGATGGAATTAATCAATTAAAGTACATTTTATTTCTACAAACGAATCAATGGATCTTTACACGATCTTTTAAGGATTGGCCACAGCAGATGCTTGGCCTTCTCTCACAGTCCTTGTACTGTTACATGAATCACCTTCATGTTCTCTTTGACCTTTTCATCTCTAACTATGGCTTTAAACTTTTCAACCTTGGCTGTCGGCATCAACTGCTCACTTTAACTCCACCCAAACTATGGATGGCCCGATCCAATATTAAGGATCAGCATTGGTCTGATATTGTTCAAAATTCAGAATCGAAGATCTCAAAAAACAACTATACAACTATAGCCCGTCCTATCCAGTCTCTAAGCCCAAATGTTCAACTTAACTTTACACAACATGTTGTGAACATGGAGACTATCCCCTAATAAATGTACCCCGCCATAAATGTTGTTGACATGCTATCCACTTTAAGTGCAGCTTCTTTCTTTTTGCATCTGATTTGCATTTTATTTGTCAATTTCTTGTTTAAAACTCTGTAGAGGAGGATGTTGGTCATTGGTCACACACTGCCGAGTTCATTGAGTAACCTGTGGCCCCTTCTTTCAATTTTGCGGAGACAGTCCCACGCAGGGTGATGGTGTGTTTTTACAGGTCGACTCACTCTGAGCTGTCAGACCACCACAATGTGCTGTGCCCTTAAACGCTCTCTGTAAAATCTATCCTCAGGATTTATAGTTTGAAAATGCTTAATCACTGCACAGTATTTTTAACAGTATAGCTTCCAGAAAATGTGAACTTACATAGAAGGACAACAACACTCACATCTGTGTATAGACACAGACGTTTGTTGTTTTTTGAGACAACTGTGTTAGCCACGTTGTCATTTTGAACTCCTCACAGATGTAAACTATCTTAAACATGCGAAGGTAATGTACACATGCACACACATGCATAAAACAGATGTGGAGAGAATTCCCCTTGGCTACAGCAGCCTTTGAGTCATCATCTGGGATTCCCTTCCTCTCACTTCCAAATATGGGTGGGATTGTGAGAGAGCGGGAGGCAGAGTGTGGAAGCTGAGTGGAGTGGAACCCCCTCGTGATGTCAGTGCTGCGGAACACTCAGCCTCATGCTGACTGGAAATTCTGCATGGAGGAATGACCGGAATGCAGGGATCACTGGATCGCTATTCCCTCCTGCACATTTCTGAAAAATCTGGGCCTCATGTGCACCCACACAGGCTCACGTAATGTCTTTTCGGCAGTCTCCTCACCAGGGAGATATTCCTTCCCGTAAGGTCTAAATTTCACTTCAGCCCCCCCACTCGCTCTGCGAGATCTTGACTCCTTTTTCCCAGCATCAGTGGCTCTGTGTGAGGCCTCAGTTTCAGTGTGGTATTTCCCCTACCCTGACTGAGACGTCTGTGATGGCTAATTCTTGAAGTTGCCTCTGCTGTTTAAGCCGTGCACACCATGAAAATTCTAAGACTGGAGTGAGTCACTTTTCACATACTACTGATACATTTGCTTATACTTAATTCCTGCATATTCACCTGTGACCTGTTACTTAACAGAAAAAAGTTAATGTTTTGAACCAAGGTCAACAAATAGCCCAACTTCTTTTTCTTTTGCATTTTCACAATGGCTTGAGATACATTGCTGCCACCTACTGGCTCTATACCACTAGACCATTCTTCATATTTTTACGTGGTTTTAATGTTATATGTGTGGGTTATCCTAAATTATGAATTGGAGTTCGAGCGGCTATAGTAGCTAATATGTTGTTAGATTGGAAGTACTTTAATGCAGTGTTTCCCAAACTTTTTTTCTGGGGACCCATATTTTAAAAGTCACAAACCTTCGCAACCCAAGTCAATAGACATCATTCGTAAATGGGAAACATGATGGTAGATGACCCAAAAAAATGACTCTTGCGACCCACCTGAGGGTTGCGACCCAGTCTTTGGGAAACAATGCTTTAATGTGCTCACATGTTGTCTGCTCAGCAGTTTCCTCAGTCTCCTGTTTTATATTTTGGTTGCTTTAATGAAGCTGAAGTTGTCATTGGTGGACAGACAAAACAAACAGTCTGGAGAAGTATCTTGATCTCTGGAAAACTTTGATATTCTGTGACTGGATTTGTGACTAACAAATTAGTTATAATATTACAGAGTGACTAAGAGTCCTGCAGCTTTTTTACATTTCACCCATGAAAAAGCAAAAAAGTAGTAGAACCTAGAGTATAGGGATGGACTGATGCATTGACTATGTGGCCCATCTATGGCCTTGTGGGCCACATGGACATGTTGGTCGGGTCGCTGCATCCTGACATTCAAATCCCTGTGGGAGTTTGATAGAAAGTACTTTCACCCTGTCTGTCTCAGAATCTTTCATCTGCCCTTGAACCCTCCCTGTCTCCCTTTTTCTTCCCTTTACTCGCTCCCGCAGAGGAGACATCCCACGATACACTATCCCCAACCTTAATTACTGTTTACTAGGATCAATCTGCCTCTCTCTCTCTCTCTCTCTCTTTCTCTCTTTCTCTCTCTCCCTCTCTCCCTCTTTCTCTTCTTCTTCTTCTTCTTTCTCTTAGTGTACCAGGGACCATAGATGATGTGGTAATTACATCTGCCGACTGCTGGTCTGCCACAGACGGCTCCGCAAGTCTCTCTGCTAAAAAGAAAAATTAGAGACTGCTCTGTACAAATCTAGGACTGCAATTAGAATAAATACTCTGTGCATGAAATGTGTTTATTGGTTTATGAGACCACTGGGTCCCAAGGCACTTCTCTTTACTTCTGGGGTGTACAATATGGGATGTGCACCATGGATTCTAGGCAAGAACTCGTAGCTCTTCATTGTAGTTATAAGTTTTGACCCAGTTGATATTTCAACAGTAAAATATTTATTTCAAAATTTCAGTTTCCACAGCAAGTAGTTTTTTAATCATCATCATTCCTGTTTGTGTTTGCAGAGGTAGAAGAGTGATGAGGTTTCTTGGCCAAGAGCTTGCTCTTTTCATGCTTCTAAAACTGGGCTATAAAAATGTGAAAATGGAAGTGAATGTTGGGCCAGACAAAAAATGTTTTAAGGAAAAATAATGTTCGTTCGCCAGATACAGGCCAGTGATACCTGTATTTTACTGTTGTAATCGGCTGATATGGCCCATTAGTGGACCACACTAGTCACTAAAAAAAAGTAGTTATTGGTCAATTTCCAACTGAGTGGCCTTTTGAAAATATACTCTCAAAACTCCACTTTTCAGTTTTTCCTGAGTGACCTGGAATAGAATAATGAGAAACCTTTTATAACTGCTGTTGTATGAAGAATAACTGTTTTTATATTGTAAAATTCAATTAACATGAGATACTTGACCTAAATTCCTTTGGAACTTAATTTGTGACCCAAATATTGACTAAAAAATTATTAATGCTCACAATATCTCTCTTTTCTAAAAATGTATTTCAAATTGAGTAAAGTCAATATCAACTACGATTTAACTTTGTTTCACATAGGCTTCCAAAATATCCTTCACTTTATATATAATTATATACTATAATTCTAGTACAATATCTGTTACTGTATATAAAACAGATCTTTACCATCTCCCCTGGACCTCACCCTCCCATTTCTCCTTAAGGATTCAAATTTTAGTCACCAAATAGTCAAGGGGACGCAGTATCTTTCTCGGGTGTGTGTTTTTTTTTTCTTTTTTTTTTTTTTCCTTCGCTCAGATTTATGAGCTGTGCACTGAGACGGTCGACAACTCAGGCCATTAAAAGATTATCTGGAGGTTCTACAGGCATACTGGGACAATTTGGGAGCAAAGTCATCACGTCTATACCATATAAATCTACATAGTGAAGGGTGTTAGAGACACTTTGTCATCATGTCCACGCTTTAATCTGTTTGTAAAAATATGACCAAACAACCAACCCGCTACTCAAAACAGTTCTTAAAGATGTTAAATAGTGTAGACATTTAGTCTTTAGTTGTGATTGAACACATTGGGGTGATTTTCAAGTGTTAAATACTGTTTTTTGTTGTTTTGTTTGGGGTTTGTTTTTTTTTTTGGACTATAAAGAAGCCAGTTTATATTTATTACTAAATTATTTTTTGGGAAATTATTCTTGACGTGTTGCTTCAAATTAGAGACAGTGTCTGGTGTCACACAAGGCCAGACCAGCAAAACGCAATAATGACTAACAGACAAGCACGAAGACTTATGAAATCGACTAAGATGCAGGACTATGGCAGTGACTGTCAGAGAGAACAGAGAGACAGGGAAACAACAAGTAAGATAAGACAGACAAGGACAAGGAAATACATGCAACAACAAGGAGGGATCAAGGGATTACAACAACGACTGACGGATGACCAAATCCAGCAGACAAAAACAAAGGTCAACAACAACAATCAGCAAAAATGAACAAAGAAAAACAGACGACAACAAAGACTGACTGAACAAAGTCTTAGAGGCAAAGTCAAAAACACAAGAAAACGGCAAGGACCACAGATAGACTGGATGAGACAATGATAAAGACATAGATAAAGACTACAAATGACCAACAATGTCAAATACTTGCAGACAACAATAAAGACCTGCAGGTGACAAAAAATGACTAACAATGACAAAAACCAGCAAAATACAATGAAAAACAACGACAATCTTCAACAAAGGCCTGCAGGCAATGATTAAGACGAAGTGCACTTTTCTGCGAATTTAATATCTGGAAACAAATAAAAGTGTTAAGTGTTTGATTTAAGACACTGGAGCATGGACAGAAATATGAAATCAATTTATAAAAGACAATTCATTGGCTCGCATTGTCAAAAAGGTCAATAGGAATATGACATGGACCTGAACTCTACAACAATCAGATCAACCTCAAGGAGTAGGCCGTGGTCACTGTACAATACATCGCTGACCTGTGAGAAGTTCAGCCAAATTATTACTCACTGCCTTATCCGTTTCTTAAATTTTTCATATTTTTATCTTCAGAGGGCCATTACAAGAAAAACACATGAAGGTGTTCATGCTGACGGAGGCAGAGTGACTCCATAGCACCACCCAGTACCTGATGGCAGGGAGCCCAGCATGGGGTCTCTAACTTACCTCAGAAGATGGATGGACCAGACACTTAATAAAAAAAGTACTCAGTCTTTTAGTGAAATTGTTCCAATGATGGATCTACTCTTTAACGTCCTAACTTTCATTTTTCCAGCAAAGTCAAATAACTTGCCATGATTTCATGGGCTCTGAGAGATGTGACATTATTACATCTTTCACCAGATCAATAAACACATTGGGGGTTTAGGCCCAATCATTTCTAAGTAATGAATGAAACCGTGCTGGTCAGCAAACATTTATATATTAAAGACATGAATGGACAGGCAGTGTGTGTAAGGCTGACTTCACCATTCCTGACCTCATGTAATTCATGCAACATAAAGGCTTTGGCCAACGTCCATGTTATAGGTAATGGCTGCGCTGCTTTCCAAAACCATTATCTCAGAGTGTTAAAAGGAACTTTCATTTCACCAATAGGCTGCTTTTGTGTCTGAATCCGTTTTTTTTTTTTTTTTTAACTCACTGGTCAGAGCAGTAATTACTGCCCAGACTGGACCAGTCTGCACTTCGTCCTTGTATTTCAGGGGTCTTGTTGGCATCAAGTTTTATATAATTGAAAAAAAAGGCAAAGCCATGAATCTCTATGTGTGATGTCATCACAGTGACACGCACTTATGTGATATCATAATCGTGAGGTAATGGCGAGAGGGGTGTAGGAGTTTACGACTCTGGCACGTGCTCAGTTTACCGTCAGCGGACTGCAGCAGCGTACTGATGAGAATGGATGGGCTGCCCAAAGCTGCACATGTGTGCATGTGTGTGCGTGTCTGAGAGGCACAGCCCACATGTTCATAAGAGGATGAATGACTGGCTGATGTAAATCAAGTGAGGGCGGGTGCAAATGTTAGGCGCTAGAGAGAAACCCACGAGGAAGACAGGCATGTCTGGCCCCGGGGCCAATTGCAGCGCTGTAAAAAGGGTCATGTGTGATATGACCTCAATGGAGTTAAATATTTTTCAACTGTCTGAAGGAAATACTGTATTTTGTTTAGTTATTTTATTTTACTAAATGATCAAAAGGTTTTGGCTAATCATGAACTGTGACTTTTATCAATCTGTTGGCTACCATTTTTTGAGTCTTCTTGCTATTTTTCTAAACTAATATATGGCTAGTTTTTGACATTTTTATAAAAATGTTTGTTTTGCTGAGACTATAAACCTCTTTCTTAGATGCTAATTTGTTTATTTATTTATTTTATCATAATCATTTACAGGTAACCATCCATCCATCCATCCATTTTTATCCGCTTATCCATTACTGGGTCACGAGGGCAGCAGTCACCACCCAAATCACACTGCACCGTACCAACCCCCTGAACCTTCCTGTGGGTGGTGAGTTCACTGGAACAGGTAACCATCTCACTCTTTTTCTACATTTTGGTTGTGTTTAACAATTATGGGTATTTATTATATGTGTATTTCAGTTTGAGTCATTCTATTTTTATATCGTATATGTCTTATCAAGTCAAAATAACTCATTTGTTATTTTTTCTATTTGATGTGTTGGTCTATCTAGTCTAATGTGACTCACGTTGCATAAAATACTTTGTTTTTCTTAGAAACTGGTCCAAAACTGGGAACATTTGTTGTTTGATTAGATTAAAAATCACCATTAACTCGATATGATTCTTCCAGTAGTCACAAGAATCACAGGCAAAGTAATTGGCCCCTAAGTATATTACATTTTGGACTCAGGCCTCCATTACACGTAGCTCGCACACCCCTGCAGTAAATCCTTGACTTGACCATGATTCATTTTTCCAATGATACCCACACATGTTCTTAGACAAAGTCGTGGGAAACAATGGTCCAGACGACACACAATCACTCACCAGATGAGTGTTCGTGTGATCTCAGCCCGTCTGAATGAGCTAAAGTTGACTCGATTTCCACGTTGACTTTGGTCTGTCCTGAACGTCTGACTTTTGATGTGCTGAAAACGTGTTAAGAAATCTGGTTTCTATAGTGTGGAGGATGAAGCAATCGGAGTTTCCCTCCTCTTCCAAATGAATCAGCGTTACTCATGTTTAATAATTAGAACAACTTGAGTTCAGGAAATTTTAACATAAATTTTCTGATCTGGGTCGTGCCCAGTTTCTCCTCATTCTCCCCGATACGTTCTGTTCATTCAGACTGAGAGTCATTTGCCGTTGAAAACATGGTCAATCAGATGTGAACGGTTGTAAAACCTATCCTTTCTGTCCCTAGCTAAATACTTGTTTTTGTCTCATTGTTGCCCTTTTGCTTTATTTCTTTGGTTATCATCTAGTCAGTCCTATGCTAACTTTAAGTATTAGCTGTTGAGCTATTATTATTTCAATTATATTTGTAAGTTTAGATGTTTTTTGGCATTATAGAGTGTGACCTCTTAGTAAGCAGTGTAGGAAGTTGTGTTTAATTACATTCCCAAATTAGATAAAATCCTTTGTTATTTATTAAGTTAATAGACTAAGTCCAGTGCATCTGACTCAGTGAGAGTCTTCGTAACCCCCATGAAAAAATATTTTGGAGGACCCTGCCTTACACGCCTCCCAAGAAAAGAACCAGACGGCCATGATGTGTTCAAGTATACCGTTCTATAAACCTCTCACTTGTATGACTACACATGAGAGCATGAAAACAGTCAATTCTCACATTATTGCAGGCCCTCATGTTGAAGTCATTAATGATGTGTCAGAACGAGATCCTGTTCCATTGTTTGACAGTAAAAAGACACAGACGTTTTAGTCGTACAATTCAAATGTCATGTTTCCTGGTTTTGGTTAGACAGGAACCAGGTCTTTAAAATGACGTTTTGTCACGACTACCTAATTGGCAGACGAATTTGACAAGGTTT
>NC_024322.1:4646387-4647960 GCF_000523025.1 Cynoglossus semilaevis | reverse complement strand
GTGTATTACAGCCAGCCAGACGTGAAAAATGTGACCTCACCCTGGCCTCACATGTGCCAAAGTCACCCTGCAGAAATGACATCATGGATAATGATGTCATCCCAGGATTCCAGACCCTCTCCTTTTCATTCCCCCCCGCTTAAATGCTTTTAGGCTTGGTTGCACACACACACACACGTGCATCCACACACACTGGAGGAGCCTCGCCCAAGTCTGATTCGTGATCTAAACAAGATAAACATACAACAGATGCGGTAAAGATCCCACTTGGCCACGGATCATTGTCTGCACAAGTAAACTGGCCTCATAATAATAATAACTGTTATTATTATTATTGTAAAAATAATTCTTGTTATATCCTTAGGACAAAAAGAGAGAAAGGCTTCTTGAGATCAGGCTCTAAATGTCAGCGAGGTTTTTTTTAAACGTATAGAAACAGTAATGGAAGACTGGTGTGTACAGTACCAGTAGTAAATGATTGGTAACTCAGATGATTGGAAATCATTTTCCTCAAACTTTTTGAAAGAAAGGTTTTATTCAACCGTTTCAAGCCAACCTTTGACTTTTCATCTCCCTTCAGATTAGGTGAGGACTACTGACTATTACCTGTTTTCAGGCCAACCTTTAGTCTTTAGTCATTACTGGAGTTAGTTGTGGTTGTGTTTTATATCTCTATAGCTTTTCTCTCTATTCTATTTTTGAGGATGACTTATTTGTGCTGTTTGTATTTTTCTCAGCCTTTAAGTTTATTTTTTCTATTTCATAATTCTTTCCACCTTAAAATTGTTCTAATCTTGGGGATGTTGTTCTTTGAGTTCTGAGTGTCTCCCTTCTATTAGGAAACTTTGGAAGCTCCCTGTGACCAAAGAGTTCTAGCTTTATATACTGTCTGATCATCAGAAAATCCAGGTGTAGTTTGAACCTGTTTTGATTCCCTCCTTGTTTTTTTTTACGAAGGGAGGGGTGTGGTATGTCTCCCTCGGCCTCCTCCAGGACGGCACTGTGTGGGACAGTAAGGGAACAGAGTTCTAGCTTTACCTCTTTTGATCCACCGAAATGCTTCTAATCTGCGTCATCTTTAAATGTATCTTAAAATTCACATTCATCACATTCTTCACATATAAATCCTATATTGTGAAAATGAATTGGTTTTAATTATTTAAATATAAAATGTGCTGTTATTTGAGCATCTGCTATAAGTAGTTTGTTGCACCTAATTTTGTGTTATAAAACCACGAAGGCTGCGATAAAATAACTTTCCGACTTTCACTACCTCCACTTCACCTTCCTTTCTTTCTCGTCCTCTCTTTTTTCCTCTCTCCTCACCCGCTCGCAGCCACACAATGCCCCGCCCCCTCCCCTTTACTCCCCCCCATGGTCTCTGTGCCCAGTGACTGACCTTAGTAAATACGCGGCTAATTTGAAGCATGTGGAGGCAAATTGGAAACACTGAGCTTTTAAAACTGCACACTTTTCTTTTTGCACATGCTAATTCCTCCCTGGAGATCCCATCAGATGAAATGACCCAAAACATGTCAATGTAAATGGGTGACATTTGGGCCCACGGGGTGAA
>NC_024322.1:4603393-4646366 GCF_000523025.1 Cynoglossus semilaevis | reverse complement strand
GGTTGGAGTTAAATGGGTTGGATCTGAAGAACGTGGAGAATCATGATGATTCCTTAATGCACCATTTCTGCTCTAGTTACTTTTTTAACGTTTCCCAGTTTTGTGTTACTTAATCTCCCCCACACACATATTAAAACACACCACACACACACACACCTCCCACCTGCAGGTGGAAGTTGTTAGTCTTCTACCTCCTGCTCACGGTGGAGCTGCATGCTCCATAAAGGACAACAGGTGCAGACGGTGCACGTGTACTACTGCTGCATGTTTGTACATGTGTTTTATGAAAAAAAGGGGTTTAGAAAAGGTTGTGGAATGGCTCCCTTTTTGAACAAATCGGATGTCAAACTAAATTTTGAGCTAAAAATTGCCCCAATTGTTATAGCATAACTTGGTTGCTGAAGTGGTCACTGAGTGACTGAGTGTGTGGCGTCAGTCCGACCTCAGGATATACACGCTAAGAACTGTTGTCTAATTTGCCGGTATTTCTTGTGTTGTGCTATTTCTTCTCTATAATTTTTTATTTCATCAATAGCCATGGGGAGGAAAAATAGTGAGAACAGCAATGTAAGTGGAGAAAGATTATACGACAGCGTGAGAATGGCGTGTTTGGGCCCGGATTAAACACTCTAGTGGGCCAGTTTTGGCCTGTAGGCCATATGTTTTAGCAATTAGCTTGTTGTGCTGTAGTTTTAAGGCTAACTTTTATCTTTCTACCTTCCTATTTCAGATGGCACTGATTGCTGCCATTTGTTTGTTAAACTCTCTTTCATATATCCTTGGCTCCATGTACAGTGTTTATGCGTTACTTCCTTTAGCTCCAACCTGTATATGTGTAACCTACAGTTCCTTTTGGCTTCTAGATTAACAATTAAATGAATGGTTTTGTCTTATCTCGTCTTATCTCTGCAAATGGTTGTAATTTTTGTCAACGTTGGTTCGTTTTAGTTTTTATATTTCGTGCTCTGAGCCACAGAAGCAGAGAACCTTCTCACTCAAGTTTTCCAAGGTGAATTTTAAATACATTTAAAACAAAGTGAATTGTAAGTACATGAATTTAAATGATCCCAATACTAATACTGAGGAATAAATCAAGCTTTCTGTAACATTCATATTTTTAAATGGCTGACCACAGGTCTTACAGTGACTACCTTTGTTAATATCTCTCCTTTTCTTTGTGTGTAAGCTCATGATTTCTTTGTTGGTCTAAATTTAGTGCCAATCTCCTCTAGAGGCTGGAGCAGGTGGAGGTGACGGGGGCCTTGGCCTGCACACACTGGACAGACGGGTGAACTCCATGACCAGAGCCCCAGACCTCACACTCTAGTTATAGAAAGAAAAAATGACAACCCCCACCTTAGGAAAAACACTCACACACAACCATCCACGGTCACTTACACGCAAGAAACACAATGAGTCAGTCGCGGCCTCAAAGTGATGGTTATAATCTGTGTCATGCAAGGTTACAATCCCCGGCCGAAAACAACAGATTTTGCTGGCAGTGTCTTAAAAACCACTTATCAAAACTCTTCAGCAGCACCACATGAAAACCTCCAGCCATGCCTCAATATTTTCAGACTTTGCAACATGTAATTTGAGATCAGCCTTTGTGGGCACACAGTCAGCGAAGCTCACTATTGTCCCTTCTGAGGAGAGAGAGAAAAAAAACAAAACACAAAAACAATGACTGTAAAATGCTCCAACTTTACCTTTAGGCCGTCATGAGTCCAATATTCAGTCCATCCTCTCAGTCTCAGAAATTTCGCTGATCCCCATTTTGCCGTCCCATTCACCAGAATGACGTCATTTGATGAGAGTGTGCCAAATGTGCAGTAGAGCCCAGGCGTGTTGGAGTGTGGGTGTGCTGCTGCTGTAATGAGACTCGCATGAACAAAATCTTTGTGCTAAATTAGTCATGGCCAAAAATTCAAGTCGAGTGATGGTATAGAAATGTAATCATCACAGCAACATCCTTGCTATAAACTGGCACCATGTTTGCGGCTCAAGAAGGTCAGAGGCTCTGTGTAAAAATGACAGTTAGTGAGTGCAGGTGGAACGAGTAGGTGAAATTCTCTTGTTTCTGTTGATAGAAATATTATTTTACATGCATTTAATTCATTTTATGAGTCTCAAGTCTCAACTCACCTGAGAGTATACTAGCTTTTCTACCAGTTTTAGATAAACATACCGGGGGTTACTATCCTGCTCCTATTTCTGTGGATCTCTATCTAAAGCTCTTGAGATCTGGTCTTCTCTTCAGATCACAGGTTTAAAGGATTAAATTCAGGGCCGTGTTCAGGACAGTCAGGTACACACACTTTGGTCTTCAGGTGATAGTCCTCACTATCAGTGTTGGATGTCAACCAGGAATATTTAATCTGAACGTAATCCTGACAGGACATGTCTTACTAGGACAATGAATATCACGATAAAGGCCTGCGAAATTAGAATTCCTAGACCAAAGCCCACTACACTGAGGGCATTTTGTCCTCAGCTCTGTCTAATTTCTGACCCGGGAGGTGTCAGATGTTAAAAGTAATCACCACATGCTTTAGTTGGCCGATAAAACGACATAAACACAAGTTAATCAGCCGTCGAGAAGGATTATGATAGTGATTTAAGAGGTTTATCAGTGTTAATGAAGTATTATAAATATTTTACCACAATGCACTTAATAACAACAGTAAGTTGTATCTAACTAAAGAGAAGCTAGCACCTTAGCTAAAGGTTGGTTAAAGCCAAGCTAACGTTAACCGGATGAGCTGTAAATCATAACATAGTTGGCCCAAATGAAACATATACCTTAAGATCAGCCAAGAATACTGCTAAAAGTTTGTCTGGAGAAAACAACAATTCAACCCAAAGCTAAGTATACAGTTTCTATCAATTAGCTGCAGGTTCGTCAAAATAACTAAAACTGTTCAATACGTCAGCTAAAAGTTGTAGAATACTTTCAATGTTGCTGAAAATGGAGAACGAATGCTGCTCTCCATTTTCTAAAATGCATACCAAAGCCACATTATGAAATGTGAAGTTCTCAAAAAAACAACAACAAATGTAATCATTGCATTTCCAGCTCAGCTCAGGGCCTCAGACATCTGCTTGGTTTTGCCTTTGTTGCAACACAACCTAGTAAAAATGAGAAGTTGTGATTCAAACGAAACATAGTCCAGCGCACGACTGCTTGTAAAAAAAAAAAAAAAAACCCACAGCTGCTCATTTTCTTTGAGCCCAACTAACAAGATTTGTGAGCTGTAGTATTATATTTACTTCTTTTTTGTCAAAATACAGACAAGGCCAGGGTAGCACTTTATAGATGTATCAATATGCGCTATAAAACCTAAACATTAATATGAACAAACACATTATCCACATCATTAAACTCAATCTTTACCAGATTTTTTTACACCAGACTGCGGCGTCTTAAAAATAACCGCGTTAACAACAGACAATAGTGCCAAAAATAATTCCCAAAGTCTACGGCCCTGCTTCTGGTGCACAACTTTCCATCTTAATGACAGTGTATGTCTGGGCTTTGTGGTGTTATGGTAGCAGCAATATTGTGTAATTAAACTAACTTGCCCTTCAGCGCCCCCCCTAAAAAAACCCTCCCCGAGCCTTTGCCACACCTCCACAATTTTTTGTCTTCTCCCAGCACAGCTTTACAGAATACCTCACCTCCTTCTATGTGTGTGTTTGTGTATATGTGTGTGTGAGTGTGCAAGCATGGCAGTTTGTCTGATGGTCAGGCTACAGCCAGTGTGTGTGTGTGTGTGGGTGTGTGTGTGTGAGTGTGTGTCAAATAGCACCTTGCCTATGAGGGAAGAGGCAGAGGAAAGAGCTGCAGGAAGGGGAGGAGGTGGAGGAGATATGGGGGGTACACACACTCACTCACACACACGCACACTTTTACAGACTGACACACATACACACACTTACACACAGAGCACAAACACACATACGCTGCATGGTGATGTCATCTGGAATGACATCATCGAATGGAGCCGAGCCAAGGGACCTGATGGGTTAGCATCCTCCAGTGAGTTAAAGGGAGAGAGTGAGGAAAGGAGAGGGGGAGAGGGAGAGTGCCAGAGGAAGAAGGAGAGAGGGAGAGAGTTGTAAAAAAAAATAGAACAATGTGTGAAAGACTGTGATCTTTGTTTCCATCAACCCCGCTCCTGTCTCTCATATCTTTTATCCTTTAGAAACTACCTGCTCATTTTGTTTATCTGCAGGTGTTACTGCCCCGAGGAGAAGTGTATGCATGAGTGCAGCTAAAGTGCAGCTTGAGTGCACGACGATCGATACCAGTGAGCCGCAAATACAAAAACATGTACACATCATGGAACACATGGTCATAACAACCATTAACCTGTCTGGACATCACACATACTCACACGCACGTGCTGCAGTCCCACATAGAAGCCCATATCTTCATGTTGACACGAGCGCGCAGAAGCCCATATCTTCATGTTGACACGAGTGCGCACACACACACAAACAAAGACAGAGACAACATCACAAATGCTCACTGCTCACACATTTACCAGGGGACACCTGTGTCTCTGCTTGTTCCCATTGTTGTCCACTTGGCTGTGCTGTGCTCCACACTGTGCTCCCAGCATGAGTGCCATCTGAAATCAGACACCTATGGTCCAGCATCTTGCTGAAGTGATACATCTCCTCTTTTTTTTTCTGGAGTCACTGACGATGCTCAGCTTCGTTCAGCTCCGTTTGGCTCCATCTGATGAGTCCTCTCCAGTCTTACCTTAAAAAGCCTGACATTGTTGTCTTTCATAGGGAGGTCACGGTGATGTCATTGGTAGATCTAAGTACAGGAAGATGACAAAAAACAAGGGTCGATGACACAACCTTACAGCAGCGTGGGCATCGCACCAAGACGAGACAGTACTAAATACATCATTGTGTAAACCTGACAGAACTGTTTTGAACTGTCTGACTATTTCATGTCCCATCGTGACCTTACGTTTTGGTCAAGGTGTCAGGAACTTTGTGATGAAATATTTTGCAATTATGTTTTGCAACATTCTTTTCAATCAGCATGACAAGACTCCATGTTGGTCACAGTATCTTCCTCAGTCATGTGCTTTTATTCTAAACTCTACAATATTCACATGAAGGCCAAACTGTGAAATGTGTCAGTTCAGTGAGCACTTCCTGATTTTTCAATTATTTATTTTTTGTCATATCTTCTGGGTGTGACGATCTGCCAGTAACACTTTGGCTGTTCTTCTCAGACCAATAGTGTGAAGATGTAGTTGGTATAATAGTGTGATGGTGAGAGTTGGTGTAACGGTGCTTCCTGTTTGGTTTTTCTGTATGGGTTCATGTCTCCCGGTCACTGTTATCTGTCGTTACTTCTTCTGTGCCTTTTAAACAGAGAGCGTGAAGATGAAAGTTGTTGTTTGAATAATACGCGATGATTCAGACGTCCTTATCACTGCCTACTGTCAGTGGCAGACTGACATGTAGAATGGGACATGGAGGAGCAGGGAAGAAAGATGTTTAAAAGGGAATGAGGGAGGATGCATTCGTCATGACGGGAGAGTGGGAGTTGACAAACCAGGATAAAAATTTGGTCGTGGATATTCAAACGAAAATGACCCCTTCAAAGATCAAACTCAGAATGTGACTCTTTCCTTGATAGGGCAATGAATTTCAGCGTCAAATATAGCAGCGTTCCAATTTTTTTTTTTGAAGTGGTTTGATCCACTTCACTCCCTTTAGGCCATGACTGCAGCTTTACATTTCATGATCTTGGACTTTTTTCTTAGCGTCTTCTGGCAATGGTGTGAAAATCTCCCACAAGAGTTTTCCTCCAATTAAAAACATGCTCTCCTCTTTTTATTCCCGTGGCTTCAGTGTGATGGTTTTATGGGTGATGCTGGTCTTCCCTATCTGCCCCTCCTGTTTTGTTCTTTAAGAAAGCTCTTGCTTTGAGTTATGTTCTGACCTTGCAATGTACGGAAAAGAATGGATGGAGTTGTTAGTGAAGAGCTGCTGTATGTGGGTGAAGTTCTCTGAGCGCCACTAGGTTGTGTCTCCACACAGAATGTATTTTTTTGCCTATTATTCCTATATACTGTTGTTCTATCTTATTTTTAACTGTTGTTGTTCTTTAGGTATTTGATTGGGGGTTTGATTCCAGACTGTGCTGCTTTAGGCCACCGTAGGCCTCCTGACTTTATCTATTGGCTTATATTTACCAATATATATCGATGAGCTGTAGCTGGCTCTCTATCTTCTAAAGCACATATATCATAGTATTTGTGTGGTTGTCATAAAGGCAGTATTATACAGTATAAAGATGAGTACCTCACATTTCTAGTTTCTCTAATCCCAGTTCTAATCCTATGTTTTAACTACATCTCCCATAGTGCACAGGGATTTTGTGACCTGTTTGTCCCGCAATTTAGACGTGTGTCAAATGTCATGAGTGACTTGAGTTTGGCAATACCCTGTGTGACCCTGTGTTCACAGTGGATACTCCCAAAACAAAATAGCTAACAAACTATAAAATGCTTACACAGCAACTGATCAGAAAGAGGAAGGGCTCCATTTTAGACAGAATTTCCTCTTGAAGTTCCTTATCTGAGTGCTGAGTGTTGTTGAAGTGACCGCTGTGTTCAACTGCTGCTAATTTACTACCACTGATATGATATAGGAGCCTTATTATGTTTGCAGTGCTCCTGTGAGGTCACCAAAATGTATAATGTTTACTTAAACAAGACGTGGTATCCACAGAGAGACACACACACACACTGTGTATTTTTAGTCATACTTGATGCATCTGAGCCCAGTCCAATCACTCTTCCCTACCTTCTATCATCCCTCTGCAGTATTGGTATGGCAACATTGGCACAGCCACACTCCTACTCTCTTCCCATCTTAGTCATAATGCCTCCCTCATGAGGCACCAGCTGAATCCCTCTCCCAACCATCGATGTGTTTGGTCACTTCCGTGTGTTTTCCCTCTGTGCCTTTATCACGTTTGTGCACACACACGCGCTATCATGCAAATGCTGTCTGAGTGCTGGCAGGGTGAAGAAGAAACAGGATTCATTCAGAGTTCAGTCCCAGAGTCCTGAGTTTCAGACAGTTCTTTAGGTACGTTTGGTGTTTGTTTTTTTTGTGCAGATGTGAAGAGAGCGAGAAAAACTTACATTGTGATGTCCAGATTGGTCATTGTATTTGGATTACTCCTTCAACTGTGGCTGTCATTCCTACTGACATGACAGTCTGAACAGGGCAGAACTGAGAACAGGTCACAGAAGGACTCTCGACCCTCCAGGCCCATGTTCACGAGCAGCAACAAGGGCCTTGGTTAGTCTTATTTCTAGTTGACGAGTTGAGTTTAGATTTACACAGTGTGCACAAATTCAACTATTTTTATTTGAATAATCGGGTGTTTTGGGTCTTACTTTATGATCTGTGTTTGACACATTACAAGTCATGAAAACTGTCATCGTATCGGTTAGAAACATAACCAAATGTGTTCTATGTTGCTAAAGTTCCAAAAACATGGATGCCACCAAAATATTGATATGACTACTACAAATGGAGAGCACCTCTTCCCTCCAAAAGTCTCACCTCTACATCCCATACTGACAGTTGGAGAGCTCTGACATCCATACCAGATCTATTCTTTTCTGTCACGTTCGCGTCTAACTACCTTTTGCATCTTGATCAAATTGTACTGCCGAGAACCCAAACCCACAGACTCCATAACTTTGTTAAGTGTTTAGGTCAGGATATCCTGTCTCCATAAAATAAACATAAACTATCAAATGAAATCAGGAGTGGTCATAACTCAGAGGGTTCTGGGTTCCAGTCCAACCAGGGTCTGTCTCTATTTGGGTTCGGTACCAGCACTAGGTGTTTTGCTTCAGATGGAGTTGAACCCATTCTGGGTGAATTACACACCATGTTCAGTGGTGAGAAATCTTACTGCATGAACACCAAAGGAATGTCTCCAGTCACTTGGACTCAATACAAAAATGAAACAATTAAGATGGAGGAAATGGCAGCATGTGGAAGATGTTTGTTTTTGTTTCCTTTCCTTGGGACTACTTGGAAGCAGGAGGGGTGAGTCGGCGGCTCTGCATACTAGCCACTAGATGTCACTAATTACAACACACAGAACTTTAATAATTGTAGCTCTTTTGCAAATGTGTGGTGTGGACACAGCAGTGTAACTTTAGTCCCTTCAGTTCTAAACAGGTTTCATATTTTAGTGCACAGTGAACCTTTACAGATCTAACTGAGGGTTAAAATCTGATGGAAGAAAAGAAGAATAACAACTCTGGCCTTTTACTCTGACTCTGCAAGACTCAAAAAAGCTTCTGCAGATGAAGAGAGAGGTGACTTTAAAAGCGCTCCCTAAAGATCATGAAAACAATATGGTGTCTTGTTGTTCAGACGGTCATATCACCATCTGTGTCCATAACTGGTCTGTACTCTCCAAGGTTTCATTTTGCTCCAAAGTTTCTCGCCCCCTTTGTCCGGTTGAAACACTTCAAGTACTGTTATTTCTTTGTGTGAGAAGACAGCCTTTCAGAACATTTTTAAATTCAAGTCGATTTGTCATATGGCTCCGCTGAAGCCCCGTGCCGTTAAAAGGCGGCCTAATGTTGTGGCCACAATCGTGTCATTGACTGAGTGCTTCAGCACATTTAACGTCTCTGAATGTACGTTGTGACAGAGACAAAAGCGAGCAGGGAGCATGTAAAAAGCATAATTGTTGGGAGGCCCGCTGAAGGGCTCCACATGCTCTCGACCCACTCCCCACTAAATGGCCAACAGTTTATTTAAGAGGACAAATAGGTCAAACCGTTTCCAATTATCCCTCAATCGAAGGCAAGGATTTTCTTCTCCTTCCTTTTTTTTGTCCTTTTCCCTCCTCCCTACGTTTTTCCCATGCAGTGCGAGGAGCAGCAGTCTTAGTGAAGTGCTTTAGCAAAAGAACAGGCTGAACCACTGTCTCCTCTGGACCTGTTTATGTAGTATATGTTGCTGGACAGTCCAACAACAACATGAACATGTTGAGTCAGAGGAAAAAGCCCAACTGTTCTCTTCATCCACGGCCACTCTGACATTTTATCCATCAGCCTAATTGAGTGAACCTCATTGATCTTGGCTCGATTCCCCAGTTGACAAGGATCCCATTGTCACAGTGACAGTGATTATGTTTGCTTGCTGCTGGTGTATTTTCGCTCTACATCATGAGTGAGGAAAGTGTCCTGTGCAAAGTGTGAAAATCTATCGTTTCCAAATATATAACTTGGTTTAGAAGAAATGTATTCCCACGGGGCAGGCTCCTCTATATATTTTTTTGAAAGTGTGGCCAGATTTGAAAATATAAGAAATGCCAAGAGTTGCCTATAATTAAGTGCAGGTCACCAATTCTGAAAGACTAAGTTAAAAATATTTGCATCTGAAATCAGAATTAAAAAGGACTGTCAGAAAACTAAAAGCCAAAAGTTCTCAAAGAGCAAACTACCGATACATTTATATTAATGAAAAACAAAACTCAAAGTTGGTCTACAGATACCTAACGATTTAATTTAGCTAAAGGTCAGCTTAAGTTACACTACAAAAACCTAAAAGTTAACAGGAAAACATAGCTAACTGTGTGATATTTTGCCAAATAGTTAGTTGAAATTTGTCAAAAGATAACTAAGCGGTTAACTCTAGATAACTAAATGGTATCATATGAAAAAGCACCACACAGCCATATGTGCTAAAGGATAGCTGGAATAACCTTTAAGTTAACCTAAAACACCTACTAGTTGTAACAGGGTGAAATAAAGCTAGCTCAAAAATAACCAAGGTCAACAACAGCTACGGAGTAGATACAGCTGATGAGTATACAAACCTAAAAGTCCTTAAAAGTTAGCATGAAGAAGGAGTCAGAATGTAATATAAAGTAGTAGTCAAGACATTGCCTATTGTGAACTCTCTGAGATCGTTCTGAAATAGTTTGGAATGATTTATTACATTTAGCTGAGCATAATCAAAACTTAGCCAAAGAAGAATATAAAGTAAAACACAACATAAACCAGGAAGATAAATGTTAGCAAAAAGGTGCAAAAGATAAGTAAAGTTTTCCTCTAAACTGAAAGAAAAAACAAATTCAAGTTAGTCAATAAGTAATAAATGTTAGCCAGAAACTACAAATGAGCTAAATAGCTAACCAAACATGTGAAATGTGTTTATTTGTGAATCTATTAAAAACCCTCTAAATGTCTCCTTTAGTTTCTATCAGTGTCGTGCGTTTGTGTGATTTTAAGTGAATCACACACACACACACACACAGGTTGCTGAGTGTTTCGTTGTGAGTCATATAGAATCCTCCCACACGTTGTGACCTTTCAGTTGCTCCTCATATTCTAAATATCTTTTTTAAACAAAGGGTGTGTTTTTCACTGCCCGACTGTTGCGTAATTCTGTGCGCACCTCTCATTTCCTTGGTCATGTCTTTGATTTGTTTAAACTGTATTTTGGATTAGAAAAGAAAAGTCAGAGGAAAGAGGAAAATACAATGAAAAGGAATGAGATTTTTCTTTTTTTTTTATGGGGAGGGGGGGGGGGTGCGTGCTCCAGATAAGTCGGATGCAAGAATCCTCAGTTGTTGTTATTTAATTTGCAGTATAGAACATTAACTTTTATCCTCTATGCTTTTGCACCGTATTAGTTGCTCCCAAAAGTGGCTTGAGGGAGAAGTGCGCACAAACTTCATCCATGCGCAATTTGGAAACTTTAAAGTGTCTTTTTACGCACGCTGCTATTCACTTCTAGTAACAAATGAAATGACTTTTGCAGCTCATAGTCAAATAACACAATTTAAACTTGTGGAATGACATAATGTCTTTGGTTAAGAGGGTAAAAGAATCCTGTAAACGTTTAATTTCTGTGCGCAAACAGGAGATATTTGGCTGAGAGGCTGTCGATGCAACAGCTCCTTCTTCATCGATGACCTTTAAAAGAAACCACAGCCCATCAGATAACTGAACAGGGCCACCGTGTCTTTGCATTCTGACTGTGCGTCAGCCCACACAGCAGGCAAATAGTCAAATACTCGCCTGGCAGCCTGCATGAAGCGAGTGCGTGACACGCCCCAAAAAACACGCACACGCAGGATAAGTTAGAGCTCGAGTGTCGTCTGACGGTTTGATTTGTTTTTCTCTGAGTTGTTTTTTTAAACTTACATTCGCACAGGACATCGTTAAAGTTTTGTTTATTATAATTTAAAAAAGAAAGGGCAGTGCACACACACAAACACACACGGTAGGTGAAATGGGCGTGTGTCAGGGTTTGTCTTAGTTGTGATGAACGACAGAATGCTTAATACGCACTTTTTATTTTCCTTCGTATAACGCCGTTGTTCGTGTACTCCTTCGCACATATTGCTGCAGATTTTATTTTACTTTTTGCATGAAATTATAATAACACTGCACATACTTGACACCAAAGACCCGGCCTCTGTGACAGATGACCTGCAACGCAGAGACAGGAGAACACCTGCGTCAGACATCTCTGGAGGTTTGACACTTTACACCGAGCATTAACTAGTTCCCCCGGACTGGGTTGGTGGTAAAGAAAGGAAAGGTTTTGTGTCGCGTTGCAACAATACTTACTTTAACTCATCCCCTTAAAGAGGGATATTTTACCAATGTGCAAAACACCGCAAAAATACCTTTGGAAAATGTCATGTAACAGGTGTGGTATGACTTAAAAAACGTGTTTTTTCATTTGTTTTTTATCTTTAACATATCATTGACAATCTGTTTTCCTCCAGTTCGTGTGCAGGACACGTCTCTAACGGAGAGGCGGGGGTCATTTCTATTGAGTTTGAGTTTTGTAGCTCAACAAATTACTGCAAAGTTCCATTTTGTGTAGAGAAAAGTCTGAACTAATCTTAAATTAGTACACAACTACACATACGAAGCAGAGGAAGGATAACGTGCACCACTGAGGCCTGGCTGTGTCCGAGGTGTCCTGCTAAGTTGGACTGCGAATCATGTCCATTTTTATCGATACATCCTGTTAACTAACTATTGTAACTTTACACTAACCAGCATTTTAACTTCCAGTCTTTCTCTTCACATTCGTGAGGTAAACAGGTATGCCACAGGTTGACCACAGCCTGGAGCGGTAAATGAGTCAAAAATGACCCTCCGTGTGCACGTTTTTTTCTTCTTCTTCTTCATTTTTGTATCGCTTTGTCTTCGATGCGTTTTCTGGCGTGTGTTGTCAAACAGCATGGCGTTGTGAGGGGCGAGGGCGGGGGTCTGTAGCCGGTGACTCCGTTGACACTAACAACTTCCTGACGCAACGCTGCTGTAACAGCGGCAGGGAAACAGGCAGCGCTCACCTTTTTATATCCACTCAACCTACAGTACATGATCCTATTTCTGCATCTATAAGCCGTCTGTCTGCACTCTGTGTCTGTCTGTCTGTCTGTCTGTCTGCCGAGGTTGTACTACAGACTGTTTTGGGTTTGAAGTGTTCAGCCCCGGCGCTGGTACTTGTTGCGTTGCCCTGTGTCCCCGGCAAGCAGGAAATCAAAATACCTGTCCTGCTGTGTCCCAACTGTCCTGCTGGTTTGCAGTAGAGTTACATGTCTCTTCTCCTGCCACAAAGGGACGACAGTAGGAAGTTCTAACTTTGGTTCAATATTTAGGTTGAGTAATCCAAAGAGTTTGAATCGGATGGAAATGAATACGAGGCGTTTATTGCTGAGGTAGCAGGGCAGTGAAGGCGTCACTGAGCCTGTCTTCACCGCCCAGCAGTGTCCGGAACTGGCACAGTTTGGAGTGGAAACAGAGCAAAGGCGTGTGTGGAAGGTTGAACTCAGGTTGAGAAGCTTGCAGCTTTAGTGGATTAAATAGATAACGAGAAAGAAAGATTGTGTGCAAATCCTAATCTGCAGAAATCCACGGGGTTGTGTATGCAAAGGTCTCCTCTCTGCCGTGCGCACTGGGCGCACGGAGGTGTGGAGCACCGAGTCTGGGTCTTTTCAGAGCCTTTGGGACCTGGGCGGCCGTGTGCCCTGTCTGATTCACTTGGAAACGATGATCATGATCGAGAATTTAGTCGATAAGACGACTCGGTGACCTCTTTTGGTTGGATGTGTGTTTTTTGTGTGTGTGCGTGTTGTGCTCGGCCCTGCGAACTACACAGGCTTCAGTTGCGCTCTATAGTGTTTGTGTCAGAACATGAGTAAATGTCCCCCCTCTCTCTCTCTCCCTCTCTCCCTCTCTCTCTGTCTCTCTCTCTCTCCGTCGCTCTCAGTCGTATCCACCGCTCCGCCCCACCACCACCACCATCACCACCACCTCCTCCTCCCCCCCCCCCCCCCCCCTTTTCGCAACATTGACGCAACCAAAAACACTGGGAACAAAAGAAACAACTTCCTTGAAGCTTTGCTGAAACTGCACTTAGTCGGAGGACGCGGAGGGCTGGTTGTCAACCAACTTGCCTTGGAGGATGGACGCTTCGAGGTTGAAGGTTGTCACCGCGGACTGACCGGCTGGCAGAGAGGAGAAGAGAGGAGAAAGAAAAGATGCGGAGTCGATCACTCCGGTACGCATCCAGCCCTCACCGAGTAAGTGCCGTATGAGGACTCACTGGAGTCATTTCAACTTTTGGTTCCTTTGTGTGACAGGGAAATCTAGCGGAGTTTAACAGCCTCCATTCGTTGTAGTCCAGGCTGAAGTAAAGTCCATTTGTAAATGCCGCTCGCTGTCGAATAGACTTCGTATATAATACAATATTCGCCCTAGTGACATTCGAAACGTTCCCACAGTCGGAGCGGTGTTTTGCACACACGCTGTTAAATGAAATGCTAAGTTTGGACCATTCATAACACAGCTGTCAACAACGGCAACAATAAAAAAGACACGGTGTTGCTTTCATTGTGACAGAGAGGGGACTTTATATGTGAAGGCGACTGAGAAAAGACAGTGTTTATTCAAAATACTAGTGTTGAGTATTTGACCGGACTTCAACTGCGACTGTCACTTATTTTATCGCTCATTGTTTTTATGCACCATTCGCCGGTTGCATGAGAAGATCCCGGTGATCGACAAACAACAATGACCACAGTGAAGCACTGCGATCATTTCATAATTCTGTAGATATTACTATTATTTATTCGGAGTACATGTGCTGTCGTTGTAGTTGTCCACCCGTGTGTAAGTTCGCTCCGGACTGTGATCCGCAGTTAGGGCGGACGACGCTCGGTGGCTCCGTGTCGCGTCGGTGTTTTTACTGCATGAACAAAGAGCTGGATGGAGTAGTCGGCTGGAGCGTCGGTGGAGGAGCAGGCGGGCTGTTTACAATAATAACACGATCGAGATGACGTCACCTGACTGACGGCCACCTCGGTCAATAGGGAAGCGGCGTGGCCATCAGCAACACGCTATATTTGGAAAGTGGTTACATCATCGAGGTACAGCGACGGCCTACGGTGGGAGGGACTTCCGTTGGAATAGTCAGTTTGTAGTCCAGAAACAGGACAATGAGTGGATCACCGTGGCTCTCTGGAGCTTCACAACTGTGTTGTTTTTTTTGTTTTTTTGGATGTTGACATTCACCTTTAGGCTTGGTTTTACTTTTGGGGTTTTTAGATGATTTCAATTAGTCTTTAAAGCCCGGTGACTTAATACTCTTTTAGACTGCTAGAGACAAAAGATCATTGACCTTATGTAAGAAATGGACATGCCTTAACAAATAGAGTGGTGGATGTTTGTAAGAGAATTATAGTCACATATCACACATTTTTAGTGTCAATAATAATTTTCCTCAACAGTTTATGATCACAATTACTATTTTTACATATTTATAATGATAGTCAAGCTGTCAATTAATTGTGGTCTACACTCACATGGGCCATTCCTTGTCATCTTGACATCAATTTTCACATTTACAAGTCCATTTAGTGGAAAACAGTCAATAAAGCTTGACAAGAGATGTGGCAAAAGAAGTAAATTGAAAAAAATTGAATGGGGAAAAATTGTACTTCATTAACTGTCTAATTATAGAAAGTTCAAGGGATTTATATTTTTAATGCAAAGGCTACGTCAATTTCTTATCAACCTAAAAGTGGTCCCTCCGCTAAGATCTTTTGAGATCATTTTTATTGTGTAGGATTCACTTCACTGCACTAATAACGATAGTAAGTGTATTTGTCAGCGTCTGTAGTAGCACTAAAAAATTAGGACAGACCTAATCTTAATTATAAAGTGCATTTTGACCATCAAATGCACCCTCTGTCTTTACCTATAATGCACCATTATCATACAGTCAGGTTACGTCATACTTGATATGGGACCTGTAATGACTCATACTGATATGTTTCCAAATCACTTGATCTGTTATCGGATACATAACATAACATTGAGTGCAGTGCAACATTTTCCAAGTGTCATAGAAATGCTACGCTAAGCACAGACTCTTTTAAAGACTGCAAATGTGCCGTCATGGTGAGCAGACAGTGGGTGAAGGCTGCAGGTGTCTGACACACTGCAGTTACAGTTAGGAATGGTTTAGTACCAAAACCCTGACTTCAAACTGCTTGCCTTTTGAATTCATCAGTATTAACGGTGTCGCCCAGTAATGGACCAGTTCAAATACCACCAAATTATGAATTTTAAATATGTCGCGCACAAACATGTCGTCAGCTGCAGGACTTTGACCGTTAATGACGTATTGTTTTTTAGGCAAGCAGTGGCGATGCTCCTGCTACTACTACTGCTGCTGCTGCGGATGATGATGATGATGAAGTCCTCACGCTAAGACTTGTCTTTGTGTGACAGGGGCTCTGATGTCATTCACTCTAGTCCAGAACAGTCTGTGAAATGTTTTTGATCGTTGCTCTTCGTTGAGTCCAAAGGGGATTTTTACAGTGATTTTGTTCATTTCTAATTGCTCAGAGGACTTGGAAAAAACAATAGGCAGTTATTCCTGGCCAAACCGGGAATTGGACAAGTGGTTTGTAGGGGGGTTTCACAAAAACTAGGATGAGCTTCTCTTTAATCTTTTGCCATAACAACATATGACCAACATATGACCAGTAGTCACAACCAAAGAGTCACTGTCTGTGTGTCGGTCAGTTTTTCTTCTGCCACAGCTCTGTTTAATCCGCCGTTTATGTGTCAATGTAAGCTGTTTGTGTTTGGGTTGCTGCAATGCAGATTGCAACACGTCACACATGTATATCTTTATTGTTAAATTTCTTATGAGGGTTTTCATTTATAAAAGTTCATACAGTCAGCCCACAGACAAAGGGAAACTTAAACCCACTCCTTAAATGAACCAATTCCTGAAGATGAAAAGAGTAATGTGGGGTCGACTTCTGTGGAATACTGTAAATTTCTAACATAAACATTCTTCTTGTTGTTACAGCAATGCTTGGTAAATGTTCCTATTTCATTTGTGGTATAATTTAAACTCTTCTTTCGACACTGACTGCAGTCTTTTATATGTCTGGTGAAGAACAGCATGTGAATAAGGTTTTGAGACTACGTGAAAAGTCTAACGTTGCAAAACATGTCATGATAAAATAGCAGGTCATATACGTCCCTGCTTCATGGGATTGGGCTGTAAAAAGTTTTTTAAATTTTAAATTTTTTAAAGTGTAAAAATTGCCGGGTTACACCGGAAAAAAACACTTTTTTTCTTCTTCAGATCAGTCAGATCAGCTTATATATTAGATGGATATACTGTTCTTAGAGGTTTGGATTTATAACCTGACGTTTCACCGGAGCGCTGCAAATTTGTTCAGATGCATCTGAGTGAATTAGGAGGAGCAACCCGTGAAGGCAACAGAGTCAGAAAGATTTTCACAGAGTGATGTTGTTCCCCAGCCTTGTGTAGCGATACTGCATCTGTCTGAGTACAAAGTAATACAGTTAGGGCTGTAGTGAATAGTCTCTTTAATATGTCTGCTATGACTTTTCAGTGTGAGCTCTTTGATTGAGAGTACTCGGCTGAGTGTAGTATTGCACTATTTATTCTCTTCACACTGTGTGCAAAATGTGTCAAGTCAAGTCTGCTTTATTTGTAGAGACCAAAATTGACAAAACACGTTTGACTCAATGGAGTTTACGATTTGAAATAAGAATTGAAATTAAACTTAGAGATATCCACCGAAAAAAGATCTATGAGGGTGAAAATGAGGAGTGTGTATACAGTTAATGTATTTACCAAGTTGAAATTAACAATACAGCAGGACAAAAATCACACACAAGCAGCATTTTAGCAACCGGAAGAAATCTCCAGCAGATCCAGACTCAGTGTTGGTGTCTGCCTTGGCAAAGGGAGAAAGGGAAGGATTGGGGAGACAGCACGGGGGAAGAAAAGAGAGGAGGAAAGAAAATAAGAACAGGAGTAGACATCAACACTATAATATGTAGAGAAGCAAACAAGTTCCACTTTATTAGTTTTGAATTAACAATTCATGCCCTTATAACTTCATTACTTAGTTAATATCGATGACACCTGCTCCGAAATAATTGAGTCTCAATTGATCAGTCACTATGATAACGTTAGGGTCAGTTCTCACATTCAACACTTTTTTATGACAATTTATGTTGAAGTCTCTGTCCCAAAGATACATCATCAATTAAATGTTTAATTGCGATGACAATGTACCAACTTACTAAATTATTAACTGACGACCGTCATTCAATGTAATGTAGGTGAGGCAGAAGTCTGCTGGTAATAGTCTGAGTCAATGAGAAACTTCAACACCATATCCTTTTCTTTATTAGAGGGTTTACTCAAACTGGATTTGATTTATTTTAACGTCCTTAAATTATTCATTACAGCAGCCACTGCCATGCAGTCCTACAACACAGGGTTCTATTTTTCATAGTGAATAAATAATCAAACTGCCCTTTTTTTATATTTTCAGCTGTGTGTCGTGTGTGTCAAACTTAAGTTAAAAATCTGGCATGTGATGACTGTGTTTATGTTGTGCAGTTTGCCAAGCATTTAGTGTAAACATACTGTAAACGCTGTATACAAACTATTTAAAGATGATTTATACAGCGTGAATGCCGTTCTACACGCATGAATAGCAATTCTGGAGAACTTGTTGAAGTGCTCTTGTAGCTGTTGAAAGAGTTCTAGATGGCAGCTGGAAAACAGCAGAGAATTTGAATAATCCTGTGAGGAAGTAGTAAATAGTCCTGTGGGACAGTCTACCAAGTCTCCTTTAGCCTTTTAAATGTCATTACAGTCAGTGACTAATGTGGGAATGAATGTTCTAGAATATAGTTTGCAAATAGCCTGTTGGCCTTGCAGATATTGATCAGTCCTCAGTGATTTACTGATGGATTTCTCGCCTGGTAATTTATTAGAGGTATCCTCCTGTCTCTGAAAAATACCTGATTTTCCAATATACATTATTTTCATTACACTCAGATATCATTAATATGCACATTATAACTCCCCCTCCCCTTCTATTCATTGAAAACTCCTGTGTCCTGATGTTAAGCCTGCCTGTGCTGTGCTCTGCTTTGTCTCTTTATTTATGTTCTAGCGCAGACACTTTTGCAATTAAAGATAAATAAAAAACGCAGACACTTTTTTATCTTCATTATCATATTCACAGAGAATAGAACTGTTCACATCAGCCTTCAAACAAACTTAATCGTCAAGGCCTTCCTCTAACTCGGTCCAGGATTAGATCTAACTCGTGTTTAGCTTTCTTTACACTCCCTGTGTCTGCATTTATAAGGACAAAAAGACAATGACAGTTGTGGGCTATGCAGTTGAGATAAAAAAAACAAACTTCCAAAGCAGGATACTACACAAGTAATGCTTTCTCAGAGGTGGAACAGAGGTGGTTACAACATATCATTTATTGCAAAATTTAACAAGTAATGAAATCAAGTCATTGTTGTTTTTTTTCATTTCCTCATACTAAAGCTAAATTTATTTAGCATAGGTCAAGTTAAGTTACGCCTCTTTAAAAGCTAACCCAGGCCTCTGAACAAACCAGTATATTAGTCCTATGAGGTTATTTGAATATAGAATACATAATCAGTTCATAGAAATCAGGTTGTTCTACCCAAGGTGGCAGGAACTTTCTTTTCAGTTATAGATCTATAGTCTTACTTAAATTTAAAGTTTAAATAAGAAATGTGAATTGGTTTTATACTGCTTCAGTCATGCTGACATGTTTTACACATCCATAACTTAGTTTTAGTCAGACTAAAATTTGAAAGTTTGTTTTTTCCCTAATGTCTAAAATACACCAACCGCCCAGCTGAGTAACCTGGGTCAAAGACATATGGAAAAGTTTCTTCATAATGTTTTGTAAGCTTTTGTTGGTCTCTCAGACCAGAGGACTAGTCGGAGTGCAATAACACTTTTATCTTCTCTCTCTTTTTTTTCCCTTCTTGACAAAATAATGATGACATATATTTGTGTTATTCCCCCATGGCTTTATTTGATTTCTTTATTTAACGGTCTTTCTAAGAAATAAGTCTGGACAAAACAGGCCTTCTTTGCTGCAACTTGGGATAATTGTCCCTAAGCATGTGAAAATGCTCACCAGAACTATAAGTCATGTTTTCTGATTTCTGATGTTATTTGGTATTTTGTTATCAAGCAAAGAAACAATATTTCTGAGGGCTTAGGTGCCTGTCCATACTCTTATCTCAGGGGCCAGTGTGGGCTAACCCCAGTGGCTTTGTGCTAAAAAGAGGTCAGGGGTCTCTGTTGTGTTTTCAGGGTGACCTGCTAGTGACTATTAGCCATTGATAAATGTGATGTCCCACAAGTGTGCGGGGCTGGACCCCTCCAAAGGGGGAGGTGTCACAACACGCCCCACACTAACCTCGGAGCAGACCCCACCATGAAGAGCAAGCACACATACACAAATGCAAACACACACACACTGCGGGTCCTGCTGACAGGAGCACAAGGGGGCAGCTGCTACAGATGTAGAGGGGGAGGGGAGGCGGAGAGACATCAATGGAGAGTCTCTTTCTGGTGTGGAGTTCTCAGTGGAGCTCATTGTGTTCTCCAAAGACCAAGACAAGGGAATAGACCACATTAATATAGTAAGCCTCTGCAGTCTCCTGCACTTTCTTTTCTGCACGCTGCTCACTTTGACGGTTCAATGTAAGAAATCCTTCCAAAGGTCCATAACCTCAAACTGGTTCAGTTTCAGATGATCTACAGCAACAACAGCTCAAAGTGGTGGTTACCATGGTAGGATAAGTTGCATTTGATTTAATAAATGCATTGAATGCCGTTTAACACCTAATGAGCAAAGGCAGACATGACCAAAATCTGGGTTTGAGGCAAATGGTGGCACATTGATGTCTTTTAAGGTGATCAATGACTTCATTGTTGAGTAAGTGCATTCAAACTCCTATGTTACATTTGAACTATTCTGGTCATCTTTTGGATGGTTTTGCAAACCTTTAGTTATACTTGTAGTTATACTTAACTGCTTGTCATTTCTATGTTGTATTCCTATGCTTACTATAAAGTTGGTGTGTTTTGTTTTTTTTTTTAAATACAGTGAATATGAATGCCACAAATCTATCTCTAAGTGTTACAGGAAAAGCAGTTGGCCTTCAGGGAGCCATTACAGAACCTTACTCCCCTTAAAAGTAGTTTGGATTTTCCTGACAGACTGCGAGAACGTTTATCACTACATAATGTCTACGAGTAGAACTATTGGCGCCTTTTTTGCACAACATTTAAAAAGATGCATCTTTCTGTCTTGTCTTTTCAGCAAACAACAATACACAGCACTGTAGTTCTGGTTAACGATAAAGAAGGGGAGAGCCCCACTCAGCTTGAACTCCCCTAATGAAGAAATGCATTATGATGTGATTTCATTTGGGCCTGCAGAACAAGCTGCTGTGCATAGCAGAGCTGTCTAAGTAGCGTAGTTCATTTGTGTAGTAAACATGTGACTTGTGTTTTTGTGAGTCATAAGGGTCTCCTGTCCTAATGGAAGGCAGTGTGTGCTCATGTGATAGTGACACAATGCAGGATGAACTGTGTTGTATTCACCAGAGCTGCAGTCTGGCTACTGTTTGACGCTGCTCATCAGGATCATGAGTACATTTTCCCAGTTAATATGGACAGTGTCATGATAGAGTTTAGCGTGAAAGAGTTTACCCAGCAAATAATAGAAGTACTGTATGTCAATGTGCAAATACTGAAAGTGTGTATCAGGAAATATTTTTGCTACAATTTAAGAATTTGCTGTAGTTTGGCCTGTGGGCCATTAGTTTCACTTAGGCATTTTTATGTGGCCCAGAGCTTCCTTATCAAAGGTACTTTTATGACACCATATCATGGTTGTAAAATAATTTATTATATACTGCAGCTGGCAGTATGATTCTAAGAATATTTTTTGACCATCTTTTCCCTAGATTTGTCATGTTTCAGCTTACCTCAACCAATATTTTAGGGCAACTGGTCACGGCTTACTTTTAGTTAGTTATTATAAATATAATATTTTTATTTGTCTCAGAACTATGTGTAACTTCCAGCTATGAGTTATAGGTTAAAAATGAAGGGCCTTTAAGATGAGGTTTTGTGACATTTCACAACCTATTGGTTAACCATTAGATACTTTCTTCTTTTTTTTGCCAACTGATGCTCACCTTATCATGTGACTTATGATTCATCCAAAACGCCTATTTTATAAAAATCTAAATTTTATAGAAAGCTGCCTGTAACTAATCTTTCTATATAATTGTATTGCAACCAGAATGAACACATTTGTTTAGCAGTAGAAACAAGTTAAACATTGTGAATTGGAGAACCATTTAATTTTAGTGGAACAATAACGGAAGGTGCGGTTGGGTAATTGGTCATTTTTTTCAATGTTGAATCTTGGCCCTCCCGTAAACTGTTTGGTCACCCCTGAAGTGTGTGCACACAGGCATGTGTGTGTGTAATATCTGTGAGTAATGTTGAGTTCTGCATCATGCTCTTCCCCATGGTCATAGTGGTGTTTTTGCTGGCTCATCCCTGCCTCACCACATGCCTGTTTAACAACATAGAGCTCCTCCTTGCTAGCTTCCTGTCCAAACCAGTTTATCTGTAAACAAGTGTGTGTTTTCCTCTCTGCCCCATTGTCCACCCTACACACCAGAATGGATACACAATGGGCGCCCTCTTTCTCTCGGGCTGCTTTTGTACTCCAAAGAAGAAAACATGTTGGTTTTCTGACTATAAAATTAGATGAGCCAAGACATGTAAGATTAAAAAAAAACATATCTTAGGTGCAAATGAAAAGTTTATATATGTTAAACGGCAAAGAACATTCAGCACAGCAGACAAGAAAACTGCATATAGCTGGATTCTATTTTCCTAGTCCACTCTGATGAAGCCAAACACTGGAAGTGCAGGTGAATGTTAGGTATTGTTAGAAGGTGTGTGTGCATTGAGATGAAATGGCTGTCTCTGTTTACCTTGCCTGAGGTACACACTGCTACAGTAGATATGTTAACAGCAGGGTTATTGTGGCAGAGCCCAACCCTCCTCATGCTTTGGCCATATACACCACAGCCTGTGTCACAGGCTGGTTAAAGTAAAGATGAAAACGTGAAGTGTCTTTAATTCAAGGCAGTCAGTCACTGAGTCACGCTTCACATCTGATACATATTACATTTTCATGTGGCCCATATATGTTGTGGAAAATGTGCATTTGGGCCACATCATTCCATGTGTCATCCAAATGTAGTCTAGATCACACCCACAGTTTGTTTGACGCCTTGATTACGTATTGCGAAGAGCACTGGCCCTTTTGCCACACAACGCCTTCATTTGTTTAGCGGGTAAATGCGCCATAATTCTGCTTTTAACGTGTGCAAATTTATGTTGTCTGGGTCAGATAAAGTTGGCAGTTGGAGATTTTTGCCAGAAGTGGCCCAAATCTGCCTACTGTCTAGTAAGGAGAGTCTAAACTAGAACCAGAGAAAATTAAGATGAATTGAATTAATGATTTGATAAATGATTATTTAAAATAAAAGTTGAGTAGTAGTATGTGAACCACTTTAAAAGGTAAATTGAATTGGGATAAACATAGCAAAATTCTGGTGATTGATTTTCATGTGATATGATTTTGAAATGTGACGCAAGTCTGGATGTGTGCACAGTTTAAACACCTATGAGTACAGAAAAAAAGCAGGCACTCACAGAAACTAGCGTCACACACTGTTGGGGCTGCAAGATAATGCTGTGCCAGGAGGAATTCACTGACACACAGACACACACAGTGACAGGGCTGTCGCTAAACCTTGACATCATGCTTCCTGAGTATGTTTGATTGGCTTAATTTGGGCAACAACTGGTTATGGTTGTAGAGATGTCGTAGCAGAGTCCTGACAAGAATAGCCGCACCAGAGGGTCTTGGTGTGTGAGTCTGTGGTTTTGCCAAGCTCATCTTAAATTATGGAGATGTGGTTTTGCCACAGAATTGGTTTTCTTTAAGCTTCGTTTGACAGGAAAACAAATCAGTCAAATGTAAAGGAAAAACAGAGGCAACAGAGAAGGCAATTTAATTAAAACAAGAGTATTGTTAGTCAAGCGCATATCTTCGCCAAGGCCAAACAATCCTAGACGCGTCTGTCTAGCTCTGGAATATGAATAGAACTTTGAATGTACATAGAAAAAAAAGAAAAGCAAAAGTAGGTTGATAACCGGCACCAAACTGTACAAAGTCACAGACAACAATAGCATAAATACATCATTATTTCCTGGTCTGCTGCTTTCATCTAATCCAGGCTTCTTCCGTGGCTTCTGCTCCGTCCCTACACTAAGTTTGGTGCAAATTGGTTAAGTGTTCCTTGCATAATCCCGCTGAGACATAAACAAACAAACCAACAAACATAGCCTCATTGCCAGGGGTAATTAGAGAGGATAATATGATGTCACAGCAGTTTAGGAGTTAAAAAAGCTATGCCCTTATTTGTTCTGTGGAAACTGAAAAAAAGTCAGTGTCTCTCAAACCAAATCTGTACTATGATCAAGAAAAGACTGGAAGGAGAAGTGAACCTTTATCTCAGTGAGTCAGAGAGAAACTGCCACTGCCTTTCGCGCCCTGACATGACTTGGTTCATATCTCTTTGGCCTTGAGACTCAGCGACCTAATAATACACTTATACCAGATGTTATACTTCTGTCATTGTTCACTATAATGGTGTGTTTTATTTGGCTGGTCCTCTGATTGTGTTTGAGTGGCCTGTCTCTGTGAAGTAAGGACGTCTGTGCTAACATCAAATAATCGCACAGTTTGAGAGAATATGTACTGTGCTTGTATCAGAATGTTAGAAAACTTTTTACACCCATGGGAGGAACCATGGCTTCATTTATTCTTACTTATACTGCCATTTCTTGTAACAAAATATTTGAAAATCCATAATCTCTAGAGAAGTGTGTTTGTGTTTGCACATTTTTAAGCTCATTGTGTGTTTGCACCGACAAAGGTCTTTTTTGTTGTAGACTGTAGATTAGGATTCTGTATATTTTCCAGGGGTGGCTGTGGGTTAGTAGATTCAGGGGTTTGATCTCATTCGTGTGCAAAAGCTTCGTGAACATGAAGAACCATCATACACCTACTGCGGGGGAAGGCCACAGTGTGTAGTCTGTAGATCATATTCAGTAAAAACTGGGCATAATTACACATATGTATTTTATCTGAATTTGTAAAAAAAAGAAAAGAAAAAAGTTTGAGAGGCAAAGGTTGTAGTTGGATATGTATGCCAATTCAACTGACAAAATTGTGTAGATTTCAGTCAAACTTTACAGCAATTTACCAGGACTGACAAATAATGATATAGATAAGTTGTTGTCAAAAAATTGTTCTTCCCTGTTGGATGCATACAGAAATGTTACCCAAAGTCAGAATTGTGAGTCAAGTGAATTAAGTCAGCCTATAAATAGTTTAAAGTCAAGCAATATCTGTCCTAAATAGGCAATTTTAAATGTTTTAAAGTTAAACAAGGCATATTATAAGTACACTTTAATACTTAGCCTAAAACATAGCCAGAGCATAGCTTAAAGACACCACTGTATTAATATATGGATATGGGAGCATTTTTATTGTTGTTTTATAATGGATAACGTTGACTTGGGTGCCTAATATTGCCTTTTTACGTCTTTGTACGCCACTGGTCGATTTAGCCCGGTTTTCCACAGACCGCTCTTAGTTGTTAACAGTACGTGAAAGGGTTAACTCTTGTCTCTCTGCTCTTGGCTGTGAGATCATTCGAGAGTGCATTTTCGTCATCCAATCATCTGCGCGGATTCCGCTCTGCTTTCGGCCAATGGGGGTGGTGGGAGGCTCTATCGAATTTGAATGAGGAGTGTATCTTTCGGCGCCATTTTCGAGTGAGCAGCGATTGCCTCAGCAGCTGCAGAGGGAAGAGGATGCTGCTGCTGCCGCTGCCGAGAATATGTGAAGCTGAGGAGCCGAGACAGGGGGTGGGGGCGAGAGTCTGAGCGCTCAAAATTAAACTGCGCTTTTCAGAGAAAGACAGAAAACGGCGCTATTCCTGAGGAGACACAGGTAAAAAAAATCCGCCATGAAACTGAACATGTTTGGTTAGGTTTTTTGGACCAACAGTGAGGAAGGATAGGTGGGGGTGGAGGAGAAAAAAACGAAAGAGCTTCGGTGGCGCTGGTGGTGGAGACGTTAGTGTCAGCTTCTACTCCTGGTTGCTGTTAGCCTGTTAGCTCTGCCTGCTAACACAGCGACTTTACTGCGCTGAAACCGAGAAAAGAAAACTGCGCCCAATAACACGCAGGAGTCCCGTTTATCCGGGGCACTGTGGCGTTATTGAGATTTTTTTTTAATCGCAAGGATTTTCTCATTCATAAACGAGACAACCGGGCTTATAGTTAATAATGAAAGTTTAAAGAAACGAGAGGTACTGTTTTTTTTCTCTCGCTTCGGAGCGCAGTTTTGCCTTTTTTCTCCCTTTTGAGCGGGAGGTGCAAAGGCAGCCAGAGGAGAAGCCCGGTCTCGGCCGGCAGTGTCAACAAATGCGCACGACACCCTCACTATTCTGGGAGGGAAAATAATTAAAACATTTTTTTAAAATTAAGGCAGGGAGGGCAGACAGGCAGCGGTGTCCCATTTTCTGTTTAAACATTTTTTTTTACCTCCGCTTGTTTGTGGTAGCTGAGGCAGACTTTTTTTTTCGTCCCGAGCTGCTACGTTGCATGACGTGATGGTTTTTTGAATGGTGAAAAAAACACCTGGTAAGTCTTTTTACAGTCAGTGACGAGCGAGTTTGTCTCATTTCACCGCGTTTACACTTTGACAGCTCTAATATTTAACCCTTTTTAAAAAATATATTAATTAACCTAATGTTATCCAGTAATAAAACATAAAATAGATGTATGTTTGAAAATGAATGAAAGTTAAAATGAAGCCAACCTATAATGTACAATTGCATGATCGGTTGATTATTTTTATGTTAATGGATTTTGTTTCATTGATCGCCAACATGATTATTTCTGATTTTAGCCCATAAACCAAACGTGTGTTCTCACATTGCTTGGTTTTACTCGAAATGTATCCGTTTTATGTGCATGTATGGGCTGGTTCATTTTAAGTCCGTCACTCTTTGGCTAATCATTTACAGTAGTAGTCGACAAGTTTCCTTGACGGGGGGGGGGGGGGGGGGTAGAATTTCTAACAATTACTTGCAAATGTAAATAGCCCATAAAAGAAAATTGTTGCAGCCCTAGTTGAAATTACTGTGTTAAGTTTACAGTAAGTCATCTGTGTGGCTCTGAGCCAAGTGACAACAACCTTAACCTGCAATCTATGAAGGTTCAACCCTAATGACTGATTAATAGAAGACAAGTTGCCAATAATTATCACATACCTTGCTGTAAAAATTAATAGACATTAGACAATAATTAATATTCTTTGAGATGTTGGTGCCCTGACCTATTTGATCAAATGGATATTTTACATTTATTCCCGTCATTCATTCATTTTAATTTTTTTTCCTTCTTTTTTGTTTTGGAGTCACAAAAGTTCAGTTAATAGATGCAGAAAGTGAATGATAAATAGGTGTGTTGAGTTAGCTTTTCTAATATGAAGCAGGTTGAGACAGCTTCTTGACTGGTCTAGTCTGCTGCAAAACTTGTCTCATTCTCTTATGTTTTTGATTTTGTCCAGAGAGCAGAGTGGTTTGCTTTATTATTAAATGTATAGAAGATCAAATAAAGAAAAAAATATTCACATTTAACAAACTAAATTCCTTATAATACCTGATCATTTTATAAAATCTTAAAATAAAAATGATACAAAATCTGGCTTAGACTGATTAGTTGACAATCAGTATTTTTTGTTAACTATTGTAGTGATGAACTAGTCTCTCCCTAAGTCAAAAAATATTTACCTTGTGGACATATTGAGGATGTGTTTTCATAAAGACAAGAATAAATACATTTTTAAAAAAAACTAACAAAGAAGGATGCATTGATGTTTCAGTTATCTACAAAATAACTTACTGAATTCTTTGTATAATCATAAAATAGGTTTGAGTCTAGTTGGAGGAAACAAAATGTCTTGGATTCAGCACTCGTGTGTATGTTTTCAGTTTTTGGCTTCCCTGATAGTATGATGAATACATTGAGCAGGTTGTCAAAAACATTTAAGTAACTTTAGACACACTTATCATCATCTTTCATAATTTTCTATGCATTTTTTAAACCACTTCTAAACAAAATAGCCTGTAAATATTAAGTATTATTAAAGTAGGAGCCTTAGAGTCCTTACACTTTTTCATTGTGCCCTAGACCCTCGAAAACTATATGTACAGTCACATGGAATAGACTCTCTTTCTTTAATTGAATTAATTTAACAAGGGTACAAATAATCCAATTATTTTTAACAAGACGAGGTTTGCTCCTTTTTTGCTCTCTCATGAAGTGCACTACTGAACTGACACAGCATTTGAAAAGAAAAAAAAGTCAGTCTCTGTATAATTGTGCACCCAAACCCGCCCCCTTTTACAGTACTTCCTTCTCAGAAGAAAAGGTCGGTTTTAATGTGTTACATAATCCCATGCTGTTTTTTTCACTGTGGTGCTTTTAATTAACCAAAAATGTCTATATTGTCAAATTCAAGGATCAAAAATCTTTTACAATTATCTTATTAATCTTATTCTGATTTAATTTTCTTTAGAATATGCATTTTTGGTTTAAAAGTCTAATCTGACTGATTGTGTGTGTGTGTAGTCAGAGGCATTTCTGAAGCCATAAAGCAAAGACAGGTGGTGATTTTAGAATAGTTTTCCATACACCACAAATAAACAAAATAGTGCATTTTAGTGGAAATACATAATTAACCCTTAATAGAAGACAATTCACCTTTAACTACATCTTAACATGGGGAAACAGGTCAGAAATATCGATTGTGTACTGTCCAAGAGATCTTTAAATCTATCTGATCTAGCTTTAAAACCATTAATATTTAATGTATGACACATCCTGTGTTTAATATTATTGGTGTGTTAAATTTGCTGTCACTTACACCATATGTGTAAAACATCACACACATACACTACCGAATTAATTTAATATATTCAATCACTGTTTTTTTTTTTTGTTTGTTTATTTCAAGAATACTATATATCATTAACAATACAACTCTGTTGTAAATATGTGCAGTATACAGTACATGTGGGGGGTTTTTTTTAGTTGTCTGAAGTTATAAATTAAGTGTATTTTGCAAATGCAATTTTAGACTTGTAAAAAAAATTTAGAAATATAAAGTAAGTGGCAAAATGCCTTATTTTTTAAGTAGAAAACTTTTCTCATATTTATTTTTAATAGCTAAAGGCAAAGTCTGTCTGCAGCAGCAAATATAAGACAATTCCAGAGATGTGTTGTTTTGTCTGACCTCAAAAAGCTTTGTGTTGTAGTTAATGTGGATTTAATATTCAGTCTTACTAATTTTTGTAATTTATTTTACTCACTTGGTGACTTGCTTATGTAATGTGAACCTATTATACTCCTACAGGAGATAGAGAGTTATTTTGCTCATCACCAAGGCATAGATTGCATTTTTTGTTGGTTCAGTGTTAGATGCTACAGATTTGCCCCTGCTATTTGCCCCCTTTTTAAAGATTTTATCAGGTTGGCCACTGTTGTGCTGTTTCAGTCTGTTATAGCATGGCATTTTGTGACTCATCATTCTGTTCTTCTTAGACCCCTCCGGCAAAATGGGCTCCCACCCCCATTTCCTGGTTTAAAAAAAAACAGCTTTCCTTCTTGTACTTGCTCACATGTGTCGAAACAGGGCTACAGACAACCCCCCACCCGACCCGTTCTTCTCTTAGTCCTTCTTTCTGCACCACTCAGCACAAACTTTGTAGTATTCAAATTTGCTGTGACTTATTTTTACCCTGTTGTGCTCAATCACCATTGAAAAGAACCTGTGATATGTTTTAAAACGGTATCAGTCAATTTTCTAGCTGATGATTTTTATTTTTATTTTTTGTGTGAATTTTAAGTTGAGGTGTTATTTTCAGTGTGATTAGAATTAGTTTGTTTCTGGTGTGTTAAGAAATTGCACAGTTTAGGCAGCATTGTACTATGAAATAGTGCTAGGACTTTTGATACTTTGTACAACATATATTTTGCATTGGTTAGGGTTTCTTTAGTATAGTATTTGTGCATTGCGTCACAGAATCAGAGCATTGCACCTGTTTGGTCAAATTTATTGAGACTCGTAACAATTTTAGCATTGACATTTAACTGAAGAGAAGTCGGTGGTATTTTGCTGGATAACCTCTGTTACGATCTGTGGTCAGGTAGAAGCTTGTAAAAAAAAAAAAAAAAAGAAGTTTGGTAAATTATCAAAATTCCAGAAACTGTTTTTGTGTGAGTTTAGTTTGTGGAGTTACAGAGAATGTTGTATGTGAACCAGTTACTTGGTGTGTTTTGGCAGAAAGTCAATTGTCTTTGTCTTGCCTAATAATTACACATCTAGTTAGTAATATAAAAAACTACCATCGTGAGATTTGATATGGTAAAAGTATTCCTTCTCTGACTACAAACTCACACACGTGCGCTCTCTCTCTCTCTCTTTCTCTCTCACACACACACACACCTCTTTTGGATTAGCTGTTATTGACCTGAGTGTTGGTATGGTCCATTAGAATTACCCTGCAAACTATTGTTTCATAAAAGTGAAACAAGCCTGAAATTATTTTGATTGAGTTTTTGTTCACTATTTTTGTCTTTTTTTTTTTAATCAAACTGCTCACACCTTACACACTGCTTAAGACAGACAGTGTGTGAGTTGAAAACACACCATGTGTACAACAATGTCTAATTGAGTGAGTATTTAAAAGTTGGTATTGTAAAAATAATTTGATAAAATGTATCACAACACTTATATTATTATTCGGGACTGACAGATATAATTATTGTTTTCTTTGTTTGTTTGTCTGTGTGTGTGTGTGTGTGTGTATGCATGTTTTTTCATTGCCTTTGTGAATAGGAAATTCTCAAACCAGGAATGTGATTAGTGTTTGAAGTATTAAGTAATCATTTTGATACACATAAGTCAGAAAAGTTTTAATATATTTAATTCATTTTTTAATCCATATTTGTCATGGTGTGTCAACTAAGGAAATATAGATACAGAATACTAAGTTGTTTTTTTGTTTTTACAAATAATTTAATTTTTTCTAACTACTCTTCTGTAATGTCAGTATTTCAATTCAAAGCTAGGTAGAACTTTACTCTTGTATTGTTCCTATAGTGTGTGTGTGTGTGTGTGTTCTTGTTTTTTATAGAGTAAATTAAAGTAGTGTCTGTGTGAAGTGAACCTAGGTAGACGTGATCATAGAGTGTAGTTAATTTTGGTAGCTTTTTATAATTGGTGTATGGGTGTGTTCTCTTATTTCTCACACACAGACTCAGCTTCCTCTTTTGCCCACTCGTTCTCATAACACACACTTAACATTGGAATATTAATTTCGTACTGACTGATGACTCCACGAATGATGATTCATGGTGATTAAAATGCGGTGGCCATGTTAAAGGTTGTGGGTAATTTGTTGTGCTGGTTGTTGCTGCTTCTACTGTTGCTGCCTTTTTTCAATAGATCATTGCCATTGGTCAAGTGTAAATCAGGACCTCATGTTGTTGCACTTCTGAAGTTGCATCACAGTGTTCTTTGTCTGCATCCTGTTTATTGCTGTTTCTGGTCATAGGAGGAAGCTATATATTTTACAAATACAGTAAGAAGAAAATGGTCATATTCGCAGTTAAATATTATAAGCTTGAATGTGTTGTTTATATAAAAGGAGCTGGCCCAGGACGACAGCTGTGTGTTTGCTTTAGATGTTTCATCAGACACTTTGTAGACACAGTGGTGTGTTGAGAGTGGTGTGACAGAAACTGTCACCGTGTGTTGTTGGTCTTTGATGAACCTTGTGATCTCCTCCACATTGTGACTGAATAGAATCAGAAACATGTCTTTACTATTAGGAAGGGATAAATCAATTAAGGGCTAATTAGAGAATTATTTATAATTTTATAAATACTCGACAAGCTTTTTATCCCATAAAATTAACATACCCTAATACTGTACCTATCAAAAAAAGTCATCCTCAAATCTTTCCTTTTTCTCCTCCCCATTAGACTGTGGATGTAGTCGTTTATTTAGGTGCAGAACTAGATCAATATTCTATTTAAAATATTTCATTTTATTTTTCTTTTGTTTTCACCTTGGTCAAGAGTGATTTGATTTTATATTCTTAAATACGTCTATATAAAATGTAAATATGGCTTATGTTGTTATGAATTGTATTTTCTAAAAGAAATGGCCCAATACAAATTGTATAAAATGTTTCTATGGATCTGTGTGACTTTTACACTTGTTCTAAAACAGTCTGTTGTCAGAATGGATTGTTTTTGAATATACTAGTTGTATTTAATTCACAGAGAATGATTTTTTTATATTTGCATAAACATCAGTATTGTCTGTTCTTATCTACCAGTGCTTATTTCAAAAATACGTACTTAATTATTTACCAAATACTGTTGAAGTTTTGAGTCCACATATTTCTACCACTGTCTCCTCTTACAGTTAACTTTAGACTTCTTTAAACTTACTTGTATGAAACAGATTTTATTTTTCTCCCCCAGCGTTACAGATATATTTTATTGGTGAATTTATTGTGTACATCGAGTAGAAAAAGTTGCAATAACACACCCGCCAGTCAGTCAAGAGTTTTGTGTGTACCTGTGGAGAGTGAAAATGACTCAGAAGTCACACTCGCATATCTGCCAATAATGTCTTCTGAGTATATTTCTTCACATGTCCATCCCGGGCACATTTATTCCACATTTCTCTGGAGTTCTTCTGTAATTTGTTTGACGCAATGTGGCCACAGCTTCTCGGGATTCCCACTCTGTCTTCCTTCTCGGCAGGACATGTTTGGAAGGGTGTGCAAACGTAAAAAGCTTTTCTGGGATTACCACAAACCATTACACTAGTGGTATGTGTGCATGTTGAAATACAACACTGCCTTATATATTGAAGCATCAGGTCATTTACTACCTTCAGGATCATTATTACTCTTGCAACCCCCTTCCAAATTATTAGGGTGTTTTTTTTGTTGTTGTTTTTCTTTTCTTTTCTTTTCTTATTTCTCAGACTGTCAGATAATCGCGAATAACTGCTTTGTTAATATGGAAGAACTGGTTTTGTATTAGTGTGTAGTAGTGCCGAGATCACATGCTGTTGAGTATGTGATTAAAAAAATTGTCACACCCTCTTGAGTTGTGAATGTAGTATATTTTTACTGCGTGTTGTGTCTTGCCAAACACAACTATGATTTGGCTGGAGTAATAACTGGGCTTAAATGTGACAAGTGATGAACTGTTAATTAATCGTGTGCGAAAATGTTTGCTACATTGCAGATTTTAAAACAGATGTTAGTTGGGCTTTTCTTTCAAAATATTTTCTGTTGGTCTTTGTGGCTTTGTTCTTTGTCTTCCAGTAACCATTCTATACTTGGTCAGTTTAAGATGGAGAGCATTATATACTCAGTGACGCACTTGTATTTGCATAGATGTGTGTTTGAGGATAGACGTAATTGCCATTCAAAGCTACTCCCTTTCCACAGCCTTGGTTGTCATTGGCCATCTTCTTTAGTTTGTGCTCATGCAGGCAGAAGACCTGGGGACACAGGCCAAATCGGCCAGGCCAGACCACTTGATCCTTGGTTACTGACGGCCTGTCATGTCCTGGTCCTTGGACCCATCAGGGTGTAGGAGGTTACTTGACCCTTCACCCCTGGGGTCAGGTGACTCTTTGAGGCCATTGTTTAGGGAGCAAATGTTGCAGCAAGGGGTTAAAAAGGCTCAGCAGTGAAGGTGACATGTCCAGGCATGTGCTGCCCTAAAGGAAAGTGAGGAAAAATAAGGGAGAGGTTAGCGTCCTTGATGTGAACAATTCTACTTGGACTTGAAATGGCATTTACATGTGAATAATATATGATACACAACTTACCTTAGTTGCTGTTTGTTTGGTTTTTCTATTTGTATGTATGATGAAAAGTAAAATGACTTGTTTGTTGTTTGTTGTGGGTAGATTCATCTGGCAATGCCTCAAAATGAGTAAATAGGCCCAGGGAAGAATGCAGAAATGACACAAGACAAGTAAATGAAAGGTTAAATATTTTATCTTTGAAAACCTATGTTCATCTGTTTCATGCTTTTCTTTGTGGCTCATAAATACAGGACAGTTATTATACAGCCTCTAAAAATAATAATATAGTTTTATAATGTTCTTCTCAATTTAAGTGTAATTTGTAAAACATAGATCTTTTAATGTAAATACCATATGCACAAAAATCTTCCAACAGGCTTAACCCAGAATGTGCCACCATGTTCTTAAATTTTTATATATTTTTTGTGTATGTGTGTGTATTTTTTTTTCTCATTGTTTTATCAGTATTTTTACTTTCTGCCTCTATTCTTTGTTACACCAGGTTATAAGAGACAGAGCAGATATCATGCACTAGAGAACCTACCACATTCTGACCAATGTTTGGATTTAAAGCAGCGATTGAGCTCCAGTTGTGTTTGTATTTATTTATTTATTTTAAAGCACATACATTTTTATTTAACTTTTCTCCACTTGTGTCACCATAAATTACCTGCATCTGTGAGCTCAATTGCAGTTTATCACAAATATTAGAGTAATAACATTCAGGGGAAACCCTATTTTTAATAGTCCCACTAAATGACTAGCTATAAAATGTCAAATAAGTATATCGTGCCCTGCATAGGTTTTTCTTTTCATACTAAATATAATTGTTAACGTAGTTACGGTAAATTAGTTAACCAAGTGAAGGTTTGGTAATTACCATTAAGTGTTAAAGGGACAAAAAATGTTGAAAGGAACAAGATATGAGCTATATTCATACGACCCTTTTTACTGTTTTTTTTAACTCTGAAAAGTACACACACATACATATTTTGGTTGGTGCTGAAGATCCAAATTTGTAGCTTCCTTAAATTACAAATGTGATGGTAAAAGGGTGTAACTTCATACCTGTTACATTTCTTTATGCACATAAAGTAAAAGATATGTCTCAGTCCTTCTAGGCTTCATTGAATCTTATTAATGGTTGATTGTCTTGATCCTAATGCTGTATGTTTGTCGTTGCCTGCTCCATTTCAGATTAAGGTCATGATTACAGGTCCATTGAGACCTCTAGTGGCAAAACAATCAGGGCCCATTCTCATGGTAGTTTTGTTTTGGGTTGCGTTATGTAAATGTTTAGTATTTAGGGGTCACACAGCTTCACGTGTTAGGGGAACGTTTTTTGGATATTTTTTCAAATTTTTTTATATATATTTTTTTCAACAGAAAATGTATTTAGTGGTTGATAGTAAGGTTAGTTTTTACCTCCAACACATCAGAGTTTAATTGACAATCTTTCTGCCACAAACACGTTTTCATTTGGAGAACAATTGAAACATACCATAATGCCATATTATGGTGGAATTCTATCTTTGGTCTAAGTCTGTCATACAGATCACAGTGGGGGTGTTGTTTTTTGCAAACTCATACAATACAAATGTTAAATTTTGATTTGTATTTTCAGTAGCAGGTCATGAGAACACCCTCTTCACATAGCCCGTGACTGTATGTAGACGGTGCTTTTCCAGTGCAGCTCTGTGGTAATGTCCACTAATGTGTCACGGTTTTTTCCATGCAGTCACCACAATCCATAAAGAAATGGTTTTGTGGTCATAGAAGAAAGTGAAAGACTATCAGCTGAATACAGATGGACACTGATCTGATCGCATGTCCATGTCCAATCTCACACTTTGGCTGAATTGTCTCAGATACAGTAATAAATATTGAATATGTAGTGATGTCAGTTCATTAACTATTAACAATGAAAATTAAAGTTGATTTTTTTCTTTTTTTTTTCTTTTTTTTTATAGAGACAAACTGGTTGCAGAGCAGACCAACGATGTTCAAGATCATCTGTCCCCTTAAGGAAAACAGTACAACTGCTGCTGAAGGATGCATTGATTTACAACACAACGTTGAAAAGAATATTTTTTTTGTTGTTGTTGTTTTTTTTTTGTTATGTTTTGTTTTTTTTGTTTGGTTTTTTTTTTTTAGACATGGAGCAGCACAGGCTGTACTTCTGGTGATGCTGTAGCAGCACGGAATGGTTTGTGAGTTACACAGAGATGCAGGCCATACTGTGCTGCAGCAGCAAAACCAGACCATTACTACGCAGACATCAACTTTCTGTACACTATTTTGTTTTGAGTCAAAGTTGAATTTATGTTGTAAACGGTACTTTTTTTGTTTGTTTATATGATCAATCTGGTGGCTGTGCTATAGCAGCACGTAAATATTGGAGTTAAGACTCTAGCCCAAGTCTCCAGTATTGATCGTGCTGCTGAAGCAAAGCTCACCACTCGCTGTCAGTGCAAACTCTGTCTAACCATCACAGGTAAATTGATTTGAATTTCAGTCGTCATTTTGTGTTTTTTATGTTGAAATGTGTTCGCAAAAATAAAAAGTGTTGACCGGTAATGTGATTTTATTTGAACATGGCCGACAGACTGGACTTTTTTTTGCATTATATGTTGTTTTGTTTACTTTTCGGGTCAAAGGAAATTTTGACAAGGTTCACGCAAGAAAAATCACGCACTTTATGGCCTGCGTGGCCTCGTGGTTTCCGACCTCATCGGAGATGTGTGTTTGTGACGAACTGGTTTACGGTGGATTAACGCCGCCCCCTCTATACTGTAAATTACACCTTAAAATGTTAAGAGTTGAGTTCCTAAAAATGTTGACTTCGTGTAGGTCGGTGTGTGAGTTCTCTTGACAACAATAAGAACGCATTTTCTGCTCGGATCAGGCCGGACTTATAGGAAGAAATCTAGATTTAAATTAATCGTTGCCATAACGACGCGTCCGCCTTACTTGAACCTGTAGAATTTAACGCGCTATAATCCACTGGTTTTAACGAACGTCACAATGTTAAAGCCTCTTGTTTATAAGATCGCTTTTAAAACACTGGTGCCGTGGTCGAATGTCTGCTGTGTTGTTTTGTCTCACAGATGAACGTCTGTACACATTCACGTTTTTCTACCAACGTTTACAATAAATTATATGATCGTGGGTCTTTTTTTTTTATCTTTAAAATTTGGTTCTAACCCCGGTTCAATACACTGCCCGAATAGTTTGAGGAGTTTGCGTTGCACTTTTTAAATAATGCGCGATGTATTGATATCGTATGTATAATAAACGTTTTTTGTTTGTAATTCACGATCGCCTGCTTATATATATATTATACTGTATATTTAGCCCTGGTTTTACTTTTTTGTATTTGTATTTCCTTTCATCTTGGCCTTGTGGGCCTTTATTGGTGTTTCTACATTTATGTAACTTATCGTTCACATTTTTTGGGGGGTTGTGGGTGAGAAAAAGGGTTTCCTGCGAAGCGGTAAAATAACATGGTTAAAATAACTGACTTAAATATATATATATATATATATAATTACACATTTTGACTCTGGCACGGTGACAAAATTGATTTTATAAAATTTATCAGACCTTTTTAAAAATATATTTTTATACAGTACTTTGGTTTTAATCGCATATATTAAAATTATCATTTATTTCATACACGCATACACACACTTATCTTACTTAAAGCAGTTGGGATTATTGATATAGCTATTGTTTTCCCGGCTGTTGATCGCTTATATTCATTTTTATTTCATTATATTTCAATAAATACTGCGATTAACCGTTACTTATATAAAACAGATAGTCCCGAGGATATAAGCAGTATAAGCAATTGTTTTCTCTCTCACACACACACACACACACGTGTATGTTAATGAATGGTAAATACCTCGATGCTTTTGCAAAATACAGGAAGCTTGCTAAATAGTTATTTTTTACTCTAATTTACCGTAAAATCCCCACAATCACGATGCGCGTCAGGGTAATTACGGGACTTCATCAAAAATATATTTTGATATATTAAGAGGATTGTATTCTACTTTTGTTTCAGTCACTGCTATACTTTGTGTAATGTATATTTTTAATGTATGTACATTTTGGTCTTAAACATCGCTGTGAGTTATCAGTCCGGCAACCAATTTCCAGAAAGGTCTTTTTTCTAGGTAGGCTTTTCTGTTATTTTTAGACTAATTGTAAGTCTTAGTTTAAAGGGGTTTTTGGAATTAATTTTAATGTTCCTCTATATGCTGCATGGTTACAGAGGTCTCTCGCACGAGCAGTATGTGAGTGCGTGCGCGCGCACGGGTATCTTGACCTGAATCGACTTTCAGCCTTCTTTCTAGTCTGATAAGTTGGTTTTGCTGATTTAGTGTATTAATGCTTGCTTTGCTCAGGAGAATGGATCGAGAACTTTGCCAAACGAATGAGACGTTTTTACACTGATTCACGCATTTGGAAAATAAGGCCATTGTAAAGTTCTCTTTTGTTTCTTTAAATGTTTTAATGCCTTTAGTCGTGTTAATGGCATTGCATGAATTGTTTAAAATACTCTTTACTCCTGTCCTGTAGGATTCTTCTGATGGGCTGCTTCAGTGTATAAGCGTGTACAGAAAGTCGTGATGTCTCGCAGCGCAGGTCAAGAGTTGGACCACAGTACAGTGCTTTAACAGGATTTGGGCCTAGAAGATCGATGGATGAACAGACGTACCTCTGGATGAGAGGAAAACCATCTTCTACACACACACACACACAAGTCCTAAGCACCTAGAAACGACGAAGTATGGATTTACAATATTACCAGGAAACATAAATTATTTATTTGTCCTTTCTTAAAATCCCGAGTCTCACAATCCAATTACGTCCTATTTCATGCCTATTCAAGACTTTTACTGCGCACTTAAAACTACTGGCGCAGAGCAGAGTGGTGTCTAAATATAGGCCTTTGTTGGTGAGAGAGAAAGGAGAAATAAGTGGCACTGACAGCGCACAAATCAGACGTATTATTTGACTAATTGTGTTGCTTTGGATTTAATTCTTTCAGGCAAGTTCTGAATGAAGATGCGCATCAGATAAATTCTGCCAACTCAGCATTTCTAATTTGGGAGCCTGCAGATGTTACCTCCTGAAGTCGTGCAGGGAATGCGAAATGCAGCGTCAGTGAATGCTCTCGCGCGCATGGAAATCACGTTGCCAATTGCTTGTGTTGATAACGCGCTTGTCTGTTACGTAATTATTTCTCCTGTCATTGTGTCAGCAGGCTGCCGAAGAGTTATGCAACGTTCGTAACCTTGAATTACGACTCTGGCACACAAATGCCCATGTGTAGAGACAAGGCCACGCACGGATTACACACTACATTCATCATCTAATGAAGTTAGGCACTGATTTGTTACTTATTAACTATTTTAGCCGCATCAAAGGGACACAAAAACGAACGTGGGGGTGTTTGGAGTGTTTCAGTTGTGTTTATTGAAGATCGTAGTGGTAAAAGTATAAAACTTAACAAGGGATTGTACCACAGGAGAAAAAAATGTCTTTGATTTTATTCTATCTCTCATGCCACAACAGTAGTCCAGAAGAAACCGACGAGGATTTCTTTTGATTCTCCGGCTCCACAGGCGATGAAGAGTCGAGAAAAGGCTTTAGAAAGAGAAGAAGATCCGTGGTCCACACGTTCAGTAGCAGCAGATCTGTCAATCATCGTGGTGTGGCGCATCTCTAGGGGCACGTGGAAAAACAATGAGTACAGCTGTGAGGGCACGCACAGCTACGCCACAGGCGGGACATTAAAATAACTTACAAGTGCCAACAAAAGTGACAGCAGCGTTCATTAAGTTCAACATACACTCCTGACCTGCAGTGATTAACCCCGTGCACATGGATGTCAGTCCCTGCAGGTAGTCGGTAGTGTGGCTGAGGTGCACGGAGGCTGTAGTTAGATGCGGTTTCATGTGTGCTGTCAGGTCATTGTGCCATCTCAGCAGCAGCAGGAGAGTTGAAAGCAGCAGACTCATCATAAAGACGACGATCCACTTCGGAGCTGATGCCCTGCGTGAATCTCCCACTCTGTAGGAGCCGTTCTCGTGTGGCACGGAGATCTTGTCCACCTCCCTCAACCTCAGGGAGTCCCACTTTTTCACGTCAAAATTACGCACCAGAGGACCGACGTCCATCTCCTTTTTGGGGGGTAACGTGGTCTCCTGCAGTACGCGAAACTTCTCCCGAAACTCCTGCATCTGCTGCAGGAAACACGACGGGTCCGAAACGCTCCTGAAGGAGTCTGCGATGCTCAGAGCGCGTCTCTGCTCCTCCAGCGCTGCGCTCAGTTTACTGATCTCCGGGTCGTACGCCTGCATCACCACCAGCTTCACCGTCTCCACATCGGACAGGATCTCGTTCTTTTTAGATTCAAGAGCGCCGATGAGTTTGTCAAAGTATTCGGTCACCTTCTCAGCATCTTTGGTGACGGACTGAAGAGCCTTCTTTCTGCTGCTCTGAAGTGTCTCCAGGCAGGACAACATGTCGGCGCTGCGCCAGCTCTCCACACCGCGCAGCAGCTCCTCGAACGCTGCCTTTTCCTGCTCGTACGCATCCTCCAATGAACAGAATCTGTGCCCCTTGTGATCATCTGTCGTTGCGCAGAACCCGCAGATAAGTTTTAAGTCTGTAGCGCAAAACATATTCAGAGGCTGGCCGCAGTGCTGCGCGCAAGAGGGCATTTTGGGTAGGACCCTTATTTTGCTGTACTTCTCCACTATGTCGCGCAGTGAGTAGTTGATCTGCAGGCTGTTGGCGCCGTTGTGTGGCGATTCTTTGCGGCATGTGGGGCATTTGAACGGAGTCCTAAAAATCGGACCTCTGTGTCCCTCCAAGAGTCCCTCCAGGCATTTTTTGCAGAAACTGTGTGAGCACAGCAGAACGCGCGGGTCATCAAAAAGGCAGCAGCAGATGGGGCACGTCAGTTCCTCTTCCAGCTGCTCCATGGCGTCCTGTAAACACATTCATATGCATGCACGCGTCAAATCATGTCATGTGAGTCTCATTTCAATAATCACACAATATACCGCGACCCGCGCACCCTCACCCCGAGACTCTCCGCGAGGAAAAAAAGGGACACTTTCCAAATCTGCTAAAGCATCATGCAAAGGATACAGATGTTGTCAGCCAGGTTCCAGATGTGTGAGTCTGGAGTATATTCCCATCTTCAAAGATGGACAGACTTGCATCATTCTTCTCTGTCACTGGCTCCAAATGCCAACCTATTGTGTGGTAACGTCCTTGTTTGACGTCACAAGACTCTTAAACTCAAATATAACTTATCCAATCTAATATTTCCGAGCTAAATCACGTCTATGCACGCTCCAGACGACCGTGCTCCTTAAACTGCGCGTTGCTAAATCCAACATCAACCCTCATCTCCCTGTGCGACCCTGATACGGCAGAACGCGGTTCGCTCTCCTGTTGGCAAGGCACCGAAGGAGAGTCAGCTTCTGCTGCTGACTCTGACAGAGTTTTGCAAGCGCATAGTAACATGCAACTACTGGACCAAAAGAATCACTCACCAGCTGCTGAGGAAGACGCACACTGCAACGCAATCATGGCGCTTGTTGCTGTGCAGACTTCGCCCTTTCCGGGAGAAGAGAGATTAACCGTTTCGGTCTCGCACAGAAACTTAATTTACCCTGTCTTTGAGCCCAGAACGTGCCCTCCGATGTCAGAGCTGACGCATCGCCACTCACACGATCATAAACGTACGTCGGGATTTTATTTGACAGCTTCGTTTGTAACATAACCGGACGGTGTTGTCGGTTTTGTGGCAAGTGGGTAACTTGCAGATACTCCCTAGGCTGCGGGATGGGGGAGGTGCTGTTGCTATGCAAAACATTACAGCGTGAAAACTGTCAACGAGATTTTTTTTTTCATCCTCCAAGCTTGGCATCACGGGTTTTTTACACGTACTGCTGCCCCACTTCAGTCACCAGAGTGGGGACATGTAAGCACGTGCTTATGTAAACAGCCAACGTGATAAAGACACTCTCCAATATCACTTTAGGTCATATAGGAAAGTTGATTAACACTGCAGGATTTAATCTATAGATTGAGTGAGAATCGAATGAAATAGAATAGGGTTAAAATATTGCATTTACTACATTTAATAAAGCAGACAACCATAGGTCCTCAACAAAAGGATATTTTTAAAATATCTAAGTAAAGTAGGTGCGATTATTTCAAACCTTGCCTAATTTAAGCAAGAGGTTTCCTCAAACTATCTAAATCAATTCTACAGCTTTCTTTAAAAAAGTGGGTACGTTGTGTGTGGACCACTGGTCCAACAAATCCAAACCTAGCAATGTTGCAGTATAAGGCAAGCAATGTTGTCTGTAAGCAGGCTTCTCTTCCTTTGTGGTTTCCTGTTGCATTACTGTCATTGGTTATTTCATTTTCGTAACATCACACTTTATCACTGATTTCTACACTTACATGTTTATTTTTTTATTGTTCGTTGTCCTTTGTTGTTACCTAGCAGTTTTTCAATGCTTGTATGTGTGCCGTTGATCTTTATAATTGTCTGTCGTTGCTATTGGTTATCCAACTGTCTTTGTCATTGTCTGCCAGTCTCTGTTGTTGTGGGTCAGTCCCAGCTGTTGTTGTCCATTGATCTTTGTTGTCATGTGGTCAGGTGGTCTTTGTTGTTGTTAATTGGACTTAGTCTTCCTTGTCTGTTGACTTAGTTTTGTCTAAATGTATGATTTTATGGCTGTAGCAAAGTTCCACATTCTTCATTCGATGTAACATATTTTTGTAAATTCGGTTTAGGCTGTGGACAGAATGAGAAAGCTCTAAGAAGATTAGTGACAAGAGCACTTTGTTGACTTCCCTCTGTAAGTCAGTTCTTATCAACCTCTGAATGATGATGCTCTTTGGACATAATGAAATTGTGTCAGCACTTGGGCAACACCAGCACTACATGTTCCCCAGCAAACTAACTCTCTTTTCACTTGTGGTTATGTAACTTCGATATCCAATAGTTTCTGAGTCACGTGTAGAAAATTTTTGACCTTGATTTCTTCCCTTGTTTCCATGCCATCAGGAGCAACTGCCGATCTTAGCGGCTGTGATTGGATACAGTTGTGTAAGGCCGGGGCTTATGCAATGTCGACCTCCGCCGCTGAGCGTCGCTGTCGCTTGGAAGCTCAGATTTTTAACCCGGAACGCTTCCTGTCTTAAGACTGAAGTTTTGTTTCCGGATGTTGAGCTGAGTGTCGAACAATAATGGCATCGCTGTTTACGTGTTGTCTAGGCTGCTGTGGAGATGGCGGATCCGGGCATATACCCCTGAAGGAGATGCCCACGGTTCAATTAGACACTCATCATATGGGTAAGAGGAGAAATGCCAAATTTCAGAAGTTTGTTGAGGCG
>NC_024322.1:4570265-4603248 GCF_000523025.1 Cynoglossus semilaevis | reverse complement strand
CGATACCCACCAAGCTAACCCGAGCACGGCCCATAAATGAATCACTCGAGCAGAACACATTATGGAACAACAGTTATCTTTATCTCTGTGTCTGTCTTGCACCGTGTTTTACTTTTTAGATTATTTGTTTATTTTTAAGTCCGTAGAAAGATTTAGGACAGAAGAGGGGATGGTATTTAAAAATAGTCCAATAACAAGACATAACTGGTTTGTCAGTATATAAGGAACGACGGTTTTGGGGTTTATATCAATTTCAGAAGCAGTAAAGTAATACTTGTTTGGAGTAACATTCATATGGAGAATAGGACGGTGGTGGGGCGTGTGGTCGAACCGATTATGTGGGTGGAACGTTCTTTTTTGTTTCTAGAAATTTGTGGCTGATATTTATTTGAATATTTTCTTACAAGTCTTACTTAAACGTAAACCACAAAACAACTATATTAACACAATAATAACAAACATTACATTTTAAACCTAATATAATATTAATATGAAATAGTTTGCCGTTAATCCGTGATACATTTTCTCTTAGTGCTTAAGTTAAAACTTAAGCACTAACATCGAATATATAGGTCTGACATCAGGGCCGTGAAATATATGTTTTAAACCATAACTGGTTGTAGTTGCACATCAACTCACTCTAATGTTGCTGCAAAATCCTGCCTGGGTTTTTACATCTGTAAATCTTAAATGAAGAAGCATGGAAATGAGCTCATAACCACACACACACAAAAATCAAATATTTTTTTCCAGTTTTTATTTTAGGAGATACATTTATTAACATGTTACTAGTCTTTAAATGAGTCTTCTTGAATTTACTCTTTTGTAATTCTCTTGATCTTCAACTTTCTCACCCAGGCACAGATGTGGTCATTGTTAAAAGCGGTCGGAGGATATGTGGCACTGGAGGTTGTCTGGCCAACGCCCCTCTGCACCAGAACAAAAGTTACTTTGAGTTTAAGATCCAGTCCACTGGTAGGTGTTCTTCTGGCTGATGCCACTCTGCTTCATTACTCATCTCTTTTCCTGATTGCACTTTTCTGGTTGATTCCTGGTAATGAATATTGATTCCAACACCCTGTGGTTTTTCAGGGAATGTACTGTCCTGAGGCTGCAGTCAGCAGCAAGATTAATCTTATTATATTCATGTATATCTGTGATATGCACATTTTAAGAATTTATGCTAAAATGTGGTTAGGTTTTCTTTTTAACATTTATTCAATGAATGATTTATAATTTGTTTTAAAATATAACAAAAATGACTTTAGCAAATCTTTATAGGTTTTGTTGGCATAAAGCTGGGTCCAAACAAGATTTGGGAAACTGACAAATCTGGTTTCCTTCTTTGTTGCCTAAACCAGTGTCCCAGACAGCTTTAAATAGTTGTCTTGTAGAGACATAACTAACCAGTTGTAACAAGCCGACCAATGAGTGTGAATGTAGTAACCCTGACCTGAACCTAAAAATGAATTGACTTCATTTTAGATGTTCTTTTCCGACTTTGTGTTTTGAGTGTTGCCTGAGTGCTGTGGTTTGTGCTCAGGTGTCTGGGGGATTGGTGTTGCTACGCAGAAAGTGAATCTCAATCAAGTGCCTATGGGCAGAGACACAAACAGCCTTGTCCTCAGGCATGATGGGTCTGTGTACCACAATAATGAAGAGAAGAATCGTCTCCCTGCAAACAGCCTTCCTCAGGAGGGAGACATTGTTGTGAGTGCAACGTTTTTTACTTTACATTTGTGCATGTCACATAATCGGTATAAGGGAAACAGATTTAAGCCACTTAACCAGGACTCATTAATGAAATCTACCACAACCGGCTTCAGTCTACCACATCTTAGGACTTTGATCAATGATTGAAAACTGACATTTGTAAATCCCTTTATCTCCTACAGCAAAGTCCATAGAGAAAATCAATGGTTTTATCTGCAGTGAACAAATGAGCTGCTGATACGCTGCTGCTTATTAGCAGAGTTTGGCTCAATTACTTCAATCCAAGAAATGCTTTTTAAACACTGAAGTAAAAAACATAACACATTTGAACTTATTAATGATGGCTGTGGTGAATAAGCACATTAAGTAGCAGGTATGATGGTGTCTAGTTTATGTGAGAAGCTGCACAGAGCATTACAGTTTCTGTTCTGTTTCTGTCTATGTTCTTCCAGGGCATCACATATGACCATGTGGAAATGAATTTATATCTGAACGGAAAGAACATGCACTGTCCTGCCTCAGGTATCAGAGGCACCGTTTACCCTGTGGTTTATGGTGAGTTCATATAATAACTTGGTCTGAGATCGTTGTTGCCACAGTGATTGCACAGCACCTCCTCTATATCCTTAAAAAAGGTCAAATTTAAACTGGAAGAACAGCTTATTCTTCCTTTCTTAAATTGTTCTCATATGGTTCTTATATTGAATCGTGTAGTTCAAAGTCAGGTTTACTTGGTACAGAGATGTACATGACATTGGACGATGCAATAATTCTATTATTATAAGTAGTAGTAGTAATCTTATATGTACGTTGTTTTTTCGACAATTAAATCGTGTTGGAATTACAAGGCAGTGCCGCTAGAGGGCAGCCTTTGTACATACTGTATATACACAGCCTTTCTACTTGTAGTTCACAGTTACCTATACTATTTTTGGCTTGGGAGCCTAATGACCAGTCTAAAGTGATCTACCTACTTTGAAAACATTAAATATGTACTTACTCATATAAACCGAATATACTTTATATTTACATTATATGCTGGGTACTGATTCATATAAGTATTGTGTGGCACAATATGACTCAATTCATATAGTATATGGTCATTAATACACACTATAGAATTTTATTTATATATGTTTTTTATTTTGTCTGATATTAACTCTTTGTCGTTATCTAATATGCCACTACTGTCTCAGCACTTTCTGATTCCAATATCAACCAATACCGATATAGAGGGGCAGTGGTGGCCTGGTGGTTAAGAGGTGAAACAATGTAGATCGGCTGATATTATTGGACATCCTTAGTCAAGACACGTTATATGTGTTTTGTTGGTCCTGATGCATGTCCTGCATGAACAGAAGTGTGCCTTTTTTGTTGCAGTGGACGACAGTGCCATCTTAGACTGCCAGTTCAGTGACTTCTACCACACAGCTCCACACGGCTTTGAGAAGATTCTCTTTGAACAACAAATCTTCTAAAGATTTTCTTCAGCTGCAATTCTTTCTTTACATTACATACATTTCTTTGTCTGTAACTGACGGCCGCCTCTGTGACACTACACTTCGCTTTTAAGTGAATGTTATGATTTGTTAAGATTAGTGGCTTGATTGCCTATTTTATGCCAGTTTCTCCTTGATTACTCTTGTCTCTCTGTTGCTTCTGAATTGATGATAGAGTACACCTTAAAGAAGGGGAGACCTATTACCATTGGTAAGCTGTGGATGCCTTTAAACTGAAGGAACAGAAATGGGTTTTAATGTTGAGACTGAACAACATCTTCAGTTGATGCTTTCCATCGTCACCCGCTGCAGAATGCACATTCCAAGGATAAAAAAAAATGAGGCCCCCACATCTCAGAGGGCTGCAGAGGTCTTCAAAACAGCTTTGCATTTTCCTTACACTTGTCCTGAAGTGTTTTTATGGAATATTTATTCTATCTATGAGCGCATCACTAGAGTGTGGTGCTGTTGTTCTCTCTGATAAGAGATCTGTGGGTTACAAATGTCAACCTGTTGTGTTGTATTGAGATTGTTTTGTTTATCCTACGCTGAAGTTATGTTATAAATGCTTGTATTTGTTTGCACTTACTGAAGCTACTGTACAACCATATCCAAATATTGTTGATTCAATAAAGTTTTTTGTCTGAAAGCATCACATTTCATGTGCTGGTTTTTCAGACTATTGATCTGATCTTTTGTTTGCCAACCACGGCCACAAGCTGGCAGTGTAGTCAGTGTTCCTGAGCAAGAAAATCATCAGCTCACTGGTTCAATTTCAGGTCCTTCAGCAATAGACTGGCAAATTGTCTAGGGTCAGCAATAGCACACCTTGCCCCCTGGTGGGTATTGAGGTGAAGCACAGTCTGGTCAGTTATAATGTTCAGTTAAGTGTGCTTGTATGTCTTGCTCTTTATTTCTTTATTATTATTATTATTATTATTCGTTCTCTTTTTCTTTGCTATTGTGATGGTATATGTTTTACGTTCTTGTATCTGGCCCTCTGATGCCTTGTCAACTGATGTTAACTAGGAGTTTCCTCTATTTGTTTTTTGCAGACCCTAACGGCAGTAGCCTCTTTTCTAACGGAACCAAATCTGGATGGAAGCCTCTGTTGTCTGCCTTTGATCTGTACACAATTGGCCATGGGTTAAGGGATTTTATCTTCCTTTCATCTGTGTATAGCAGGTGTCAAACATTTCAAAGGCATGGCATGAATACTCAGGATTCCCAAAATACACCATACAGATGAAGCTTTGCTGAATGTACATGTGTTTAATCTGTAAGTTTCTGTGTAGGAATTGTCTCTACAACATTTAAGCTTAGGTTTGATCACCGCTTTGTCCACTTAAGGTTTAAACGTGACAATGACAACAACACTTAGTGTATCAGTGTTGCTGTATCCTTTAAAAATAGGTAGAAAGTGGTGGTTTCCTTTTCCCTCTTGTTTCTTTCAATATTTTAAGAGGGTATGTGGAAAGCGAAATTGATGACGTCATCTCTACAACCAGAAGATTATGTGCTGTAGAAATCCTAAGATTAAGAGATCAGTTATCCAGTTATTATTTTATTTTTCTTAGCTTCTCTAACACTGTTATCGCTTTAAAAGACAACACAAGATATACAACCTAACTAAATTAACAAGTGCCCTGGTGATTATGGGACAGTGCAGTAACATAGGTATTTAAGTTTTTTTCTGGTCCATAACACATACTTTATAGTGTGTAGCAGTCTACAATTTTACTATTAAACATTTTAAAACACCAATTACCTGCCCAGTGCCTGTAGTGAAAAATGCTCAAAAACATGTAAAGGAGGTAATAAACAAAACCAGTTTTTTCGGATTGTTGCACTGCACAAGTAATATAGATATTCTGAGCACGTTGAATGCCAAAGAACAACACAAAATGTGCCCTACAACAGGACAACTCTGGCAGTTTAGATCACATGTCCTCTTACTTATTTACGATGGCAATGCTTTAGTACTTGGAATAACTACCGTATTTGTTGAAGTCGACCAGAGATTTGTTGTGAAATATTATGGCAGTAAATGACAACTACTTGAATAAGATTCGACTTTTGAGGAATATAATATAATAATGATGAAGGCGTGTAATAACTCCTCCCCTCACTCTGCGCTGTGCTACGCCCTTCTCCTCCTGTTCTCCTCCTCCAGCAGCAGCAGCAGAAGAGGAGCTGCGGTGCCTCGTCCTTCACTAAGAAGATCCCGAAAGCCGGAGCCACCACCGCGAAACCCCCCATACAGCCATGGCAGATAACGCCGGCTTGGAAAACCACCGCATCAAGAGCTTTAAAAACAAGGGACGGGATGTCGAGGTGAGTTTCCATTTCTCTAGGACTTTGTTCCTGTGAATTAAATTAGTTTTCTATGAAAAATGACAGACTTTGGGCCTGGTTGAGGAGCCTTAGCCCCGGCTGCTGCTGTTACCGCTGATCCTTGACGGCTAACTAGCCATAAAGCTAATGTTAGGTAGCTTCAGCAGTTCGCAGTCTAAGGAAATCATCGGCGGTACTTGTCAAATTGTATCTAATGGACAACTGTTTCAAATATTTTTGTTAAAAATAAACGCCATAATGATTTAATGGTTGTAGATGGGACTATGCAGTTAAATGACATATCAGTCACTGTCAGCTAACGCTTAGCATTTACTTGGATGAGCACCGGTCGAAACGAGGGTGGGCCCCACCGGCACCATCATTTCTTTATTGTTTTCACCGTCTCCACGTCTATTTTCAATAAATGCGAGCCAACAACAGTTACAGTAAGATGTCACGATAAGAAATGTGTGAATGTAATGTTATATTTAGAAGTATCCGTTAGTCAACGCAGCCACCTTTACCAAACATTGCCCCTCCTTGCTAACAGGCTAACGATGGCAAATGGAGCACTAGCGTATGATTTCAGGTGAGGAGGCTGAAATATGGCCGTTAGATTAGTCATAGAAATCATTTTAGTTCGTTGAAGTCTTGGTTTTACTATTGTGTCATGCATAATAACCATTGGTTAACAAGGATCCCCTAATTCTTTAATACTTAGACAAGTCATACTAGATTTATTTAACTAGACATTGAATTAAGTACTCGGTAGAAGTATACACTATTCTACGTTGGATCCCCATGTTTTACAGTGGAAAAACGGTTGAAATGATAATGTAAGTATACTTTATGTTGGATTAGACCCTTGAAAGGGAATTGCAAGTACAGTACATGTATTGAGTTGCAGCACTTACCATCACCACCATCAGCTGGCAAATCATACACAGCACACCTTTAACCCCAATTTTGTAAATCCCCAGAACTATACGTCATCTTGTTAAATGGAACTAATATTCAGTTCTTTATGGATGTTTTTTTATTAATCATAATAATAGACACACCTTAAGAGCTTTATATGAAGTCAGTTAGGAACTTGATACACATTTTACTCAGTTACAAGATTCCATTATGTTCAAATTGATTGATTCTCATCTAAATGCATTTTTTTTTTCATTTGCCATTTATTTATTATTATTATATTGAAGCCCTACTCATTCATAGACAGTATTTAGACTTAGCTTCAGACCTGATATTGGGTGGGTATTCTTTCTGTAAAGTACAATTACAGAGCCTGTAATTTGTTAGTTATGACTAGAGTGCTCCACCAGGTATAAATGCTGTGAAGTCGAGATGTGTCACTGCTCCACTCAGAACCTATTCTATGAGCAGATTGAAGCAGTTCCTTGAAAACCTTTGCAGATTTACACACTACATTTGTGTTACCGCCCTGCAGGTAACCTGCCAAATTGTTGTTTCACAATATATATCCCAAAGTCACAGTTCAATCACACACATATAAGGTTGTTTTGAAATTTAGTCAGTGAAGCAAGCACATGGCTACTATAACAGGCAGCATTTGCTAAGTACATTCTTGATGCTATTTCAGGTATCCCAGATATCTGACCTCGTTTCTCCTGTATGTCTCTGTATAAGAGATGACTCACGATAAAACAAAACATTTAGGTTTGATGTATTTATGTCAGGCACAACAGATTTTCCTCTTCTTAACATTATATAGAGCAGCTTTGAATTCCACAGTTGTAAAGTCTTACTTGATCCCTGTCATAATCCACCAGATCCTGCCTGGTTTTCTGTGATGATATAAAATGAAATAAGTGTAGTTTTTTTTTTAATTTCAACTATCTACAAATGTTCTAATTTTGTATTCATTTTCCAGGTTTGAGAACAAAAAAAAAATAGAGTTCACTACTAAATGTAGTTATTTGTTTAGCATAAACAATGGTGTTTTTAATGCATTCTTGAAATGGGTCCAGACGTATTAAAAATAATTTTGAAATCATATGAACTTAATTGATCCCAAAATGGGGAAATGCTGCAACAGGCTGCCCCTTGGAAGCATCAAGTATGTGGTTCTACTGGGAGTCGAACCCAGGACTGATGACTTGTGCTAACCACTACACCAGTGAATGTAGTGCATCAAGTAAAAATATTGCCCAAAAATTGTGTGGTTTGATATATAGCTGTGTTGTTGGAGCAGTGGTTGGGAGACACCGTTGCTCTTCTCTTTGCTCCTCTTGAGTTATGACTGTCCCCTATTACGTAACAGGCTATTTAGGAGAGCAACATGAACCATTCAAAGAGTCACAAGATGTTGAGACTCTCTCAAACTGTCCAGGATAAAGAGGAAAACCAACAGAAACACAATACAGCAATCTTTCAAGATCAGGCTTATCACATGGCCATGTTATAAAATTGTTAATTATGGGTTGTTTTTTTACACAAACAAAAGTTGAGAATGCTGTGAATATACATATACATTTATTTACTTTTTTCTTTTGCAGACTATGAGAAGACATCGAAATGAGGTGACAGTTGAGTTAAGAAAGGTAAGAGAAAATGCACCATCTGTCTACACACACTTACGCCAAACCTCAGGCTACATTCTACATGCCCAATTTTTGCTTATATTAAGACAAGTCTCCACAAACTTCTTGCCTAAGAAACAAGTCCATTTCGGAATAACAGCAGAGTTTCTGTTGACTGTTTTTCATTTGAAAGGAGAGTAACAGAACACATTCTGTAAACCTGTTTGCTAAAAGCTTCAGGGTGCAGAATTTAGGTTTATTGCACCTTTTGAATATCACTTAAATTGGTCAAAGTGATAAAGTTTTAAATATTAATACCCAACATGTTGAACAATTTACAACATGACCATGCATTTCCAATGCAAGTCATTTGCATCAAGACTTACACAAGTTATTTTGATTTTCTTTACCCTGATAATTTGCTAATTTGTACCCTAATCAAAATATTATATTAAAAATACAATGTGGTGTTGGGTTTTTATCCATTCTGCAAATGCTGCCTTGCAAGTGAAAATATTTAACAGACTAAGCAGCCACGATAGAGTAGAGGACAACACGTATAATTATGTATTTAACATTGAGATGATGCATTCATGAACAACCATACACTATAATCATAACAAACAGGAATGTTGTATCAACCAGTCTCAGCCTTACGGGGAAAAAAAACAAAAACAACGTTGTCAGTTTCTTTAATGGATTGTGTATTTGAGGCTAAATGGTTTATTGTCCAAAATAGCAGCTTTTTATACCTGTTAGATTAACAATTTTTGACAAATATTAAGGGTCACCTAATTTACATTTTTAATGTATTCATTTTTTGAATAATAAGTAAGAAATGACAGTGTAATCTGCACAACGACACTGATTGTTTTTTTTTTTTGTTTTTTTTTGTTGAATTTAATTGAATCTCTTTGGTGAGGTAAAATCTGGAGTCGGCCCAAATTGGGACCATACAACCATAGCTAAAGTAACTAGCAATGAATCTTTGCTCTTTGCAGTGAAGCCAAATGTACCTGTGCTTATAACTGAGACAAAAAGAAAACGAAACCCCTAAATGTATTAAATGGTTCATGCAATAAAGTAAAGCTTTCATGGTCACTCAGGTCGGATGTGGAGCAGCTTCTTGTTGTATACTTGTATGGTTATTTGTGGAGATCACATCTAGGTAGAATGATGTGTGGAATGGTTCTCTTCTTTGTAGAAGGATTCAGGGTTTGATTACAGTTATTTAATATATCATCCAAGTGCTGAGTCCAAGTCTGGGTAAATGGAATGTGTTGTGTTAAGAAAAGCAACAGAAGTTAAGTTATGTGCTGAAATAGTTACGAGTGAATGCTGCACATTTTTGGTTTTCATAGCTTGTACTGCCAATTGTTTGAATGTTATCCCCCTGATCTCATTATAATTGTGGCCTTTGAAACAATATTTATGTGTGTAGGTGGTTAAAATAGTTGAATTCCTTTGGAATTGAGTAAAATCAACTCATTGGTACTTTACTTATGATTACTGATTACTGCATATTTGTTAATATGACAGTTGACTGATCGATACACAGTGATGGTGGTGATTATGAACAATCCATACAACATACTACACTTAGAAAGCATTTGTCTGTAAACAGGCTCAGTAGAAACATCACAGATGTTCAAAGAGCACTGTCACAGCCTGGGTTGTTAACAAAAACATCCTCGTGTCACTGCTGTGTGGAGTGCTGAGCTGGGTCTGAAATCCAGCACATTCCTTGCAGCATGGTCAGAGGTGCAGCATGAAGCACTGCGCTGGCTGATTAGTCATCAGTGACGCACATGAAAATGGTGCACGGCAGGAATGTAGGCCATGGGATTCTCCTCCTACAAGTGACTCACATGCTCTGCAAAGTAATGGGATGTGAGGGCCTATGTAACCACAAACACTTGAGATGGGGGTTGCACTGTGTGAAGGTTCTGTGACCTCTAGAGATGTGCTTTTGTTTTGTGAAATCATGATAAGCAATATTTCTGAGAGCCAGCTACTTTGAAGTTTTTGAAAACCACCATGTTTGTGTGTCTTAAAGTCAAAAGTCTGGATGAGTGAGGATTTGTTTTCATAAGGTCTAATTTTCCAAGAAGTCATGAAAGCACTGGGCAACACTTGCACCTCTGCATTACATTCCTGGTGTTTACATCTCCTCTTTCTTCTGTCAGAACAAACGAGACGAGCATTTACTGAAGAAGAGGAATGTCCCGCAGGAAGAGAGTCTGGAGGATTCTGACGTTGACTCAGACTTCAAAGGAGTAAGTGTGTGTATGTTTTAAGTGAGAGTGACGGAGGGTTCTAAAAAAGGGCATCAAACATTGTTATACAGGGTCCTTATTTAAGGAAGCAGTAATTGAAAGTAAAGAAGAAATACAAAATATTTGTTATACTATATTTAAACATGATTATTATCTGAAATGTTGGCTCGGAGATTATGTTTAAAGTAGATTCGGCTGAGTTTGATAATAATCTTTAGCCCATGTGAAATTCTAAACTAGTTCTACCCATTTGACTTAATTGTATTTTAGTCAGAAGCACTGTTTAAATTTAAGTTAAGCTGTAGTTGACAAAATATAAATTATGATATAACTTTTTGGACAGCTTTTAAATTGGACTTCAACATTGGAGTCAACAGAAAGGCTGCTGTGCATCAGTACAACTAATGACAAGAGGCAGCAACAAATTTGACTTCTTAGCTTAGTCATATTTGCTCATAACAATGTTTCAGTCTACTTACTCATCAGGTTGACATGCTTTAAATGTTCTTTCCTCAAATAGTTATTCTGTAATAATAATGTTAATATGGTTTCCGTTATTTAATGTTTTTTTCGTCACATTATTTCACAAATTGAGTATTCGTGCTCCTGTCTTTGTACTTTCTCTTGTTTATTCTACTATCAGACACACATTCACTTTAGTTGGCTCCCAATTTAGGTGTTTCGTCTTCCAGCTAGCAAACATAACTATTTGTTTTTATTCATTGCCATAATGTAAATTCACTAAGCCTTGCATAACTTCTAATTTAGCTTTTGTGGATGAAACACAGGTTGTTGATAAGTCTGGGGTATAATTTATGAGTCAAATCACTCTCGTTTTTAATGTGGTGCCTTTTTACGTCTGTTTTGACTGTTTGTTTCAATTTCACTTTCAGCAAAATGTCACGCTTGATGCCATCTTACAGGTAAGCTATCTTATTTTCATCACTGATTGTGTTAAGTGCTTGTGTGTCAAATAGCTGAATTGCTTCAAAAATTGTATTCCTGTCTGACATCTTTCTCCTGTTTTGTCTGAATGTTTAAAAAAAACATTACAGAGACCTTGTTTATATGTTATAGGAGAACAATGCACTCTCCATTCCGCTCTCCCTCCATGACCTCATGGACTAAGCACATAAAGGGAGTGTGGAAGCTCATAGAAGCAGCAAAGATAATTGTGTATTCATAGCCATTAACACAATGTGTGTATAGATACAAATAGAACACCTTTGCCAGTGAAAGTCAAACATGTTTTGTAATCAATATCCAATAATCAAGTAATGTTTTTTTTATCTTTGTGTAACTGCAGAATGCTACCAGTGATAATGCAGTGATTCAGCTCAGTGCTGTACAGGCAGCCAGGTAAGGGACTGATGGAGTACACACAAATACAGCAACTAACATTTAAAGCCACACTTACTGGTTTTGTTCATCATTGTCTTTATTTTGTTTTTGTTAGAAAACTACTCTCCAGTGACAGAAACCCTCCAATCGACGACTTGATAAAGTCTGGAATTCTGCCCATTTTAGTCAAATGCCTGGAAAGGGACGACAAGTGAGTCTAACTTCCCAAACCTTCGCCCATGTTTACCACAACAATGGCTGTGGGCACAAGATGTTTAGTTTTCCCGACTGCATCTACACGTGAGAGGCATGCAAGGCAGTTGACTAATACCACCACCCCCACCCATCCATTCCATCCCAAGCCAAATATAACAGCATTCCTGTCTCTTGGACTTCCACAATTCCCAGGACCTTGAGTTCGCCAAGGGAGTTGGAAGAGTTGTTAAAGTTTAAGAACATTAAGGGAGTGTTAGTTTAAGTCATGATAACCCTCAAGTGATTACGTCAGCGGGGGACAAAACTATGTTTGATATTTAGAAAATAAAGTAGTTTAATACAAATAACAATTGCCAGTTGCTAATGATATAGATTGAATAAAAAGTTTTATGTCCAAAGAGTTTTCAGTGCTGTTTTAGCTGCATATCGGTTAAACTTACATAAAGTGCAAAGGCAGTTGAGTGTTTGTTTTCATATTTCATGGTTTTTTTGAACATCATATGCCCTGATAAATGTAAAATTAGTTCAATATCTCTTTTGCCCCCCACAGCCCCTCTCTTCAGTTTGAAGCAGCATGGGCTCTGACCAACATTGCGTCTGGGACTTCAGCACAGACCCAGGCTGTGGTTAAATCCAGTAAGTTGACCCCTGCATTCTGCTGGCCCCCATTTTTAGCTCATTAGTCTGTGTTTGCGCAGCGTCTGCAATCTGTCTGGGAAGAATATTTATTTGTTTTTTCACTCACCGAGTCAGACGACTCTGACCGAGCTTGAGTTTCTCATAAAAACATGATTGCAGGGTGAGAAATGTTTTCAGCATTTATGTAATCACATGGTAATAAAAACTGTTCACCATTCAGTGGGTCAAAACTTTAATGTACAGGGGCTTGGATTATGATTAACCATTGATCTGGAAATGTATCTGACTTCTGAGATTAAATGTGGTATTCACCTTTATCATAACACTTTATGAGATTGAACTTTGATTTTATTTAAGATATAGATATAAACAGACTGATACAGTTGATAGATTAGGTGTTATTCACAGTAGTATTTGTACAGTACACTAATGTAGTATGGGCAGATTTTCTTTGGTAATGTCATTCTCATTCTCATCTCAGAATTCTGTGGAGAAAAGTAATAGCCCTCAAATAAGGGTTCAAAGAAGATGACTGCCTGAGATTAGAGCTGCTTTGTTTTTATTATCTTTCAACTAAAACCTAACAACATTTTATCTCAGTTTTGACTGTCTTTCTCACTGAAGCTTGAATTCAGTCACAGGAGATGGATTTTTGATCTGTGCTTTGATTATCCAGATGCTGTTCCACTGTTTCTGCGACTGCTACAATCCCCTCATCAAAATGTTTGTGAACAAGCTGTATGGGCTTTAGGAAACATCATAGGTAAAGAGTTGAATTTTTGTTTTTATAAACTGCGTGGGATGAGGGGGACTTGGATTTGTATTGACGTGCTCCTTGTGATCCCAGGTGATGGTCCACAGTGCAGAGATTATGTCATCTCTCTGGGGGTTGTCAAACCGTTGCTGTCCTTCATCAACCCATCAATTCCAATAACGTTCCTTCGCAACGTAACATGGGTCATTGTTAACCTGTGTCGCAACAAGGATCCCCCACCACCCATGGAGACTGTGCAGGAGGTACGTGTGTCTAGGGGTGGGAGAGGGGGGTTGTCTGCGTTGGCAAATAAAAGCCTGCAGGCACTTTCACAGGGAAATGTATGAACTGCTCTGCAGTTGACTGTCATTGTCACAGCAGGCTCAGTCACACACTGATTCTCGGCAGACAAATCGGCGTCATTCCCTCAGGCGACTTTGAAATGATGGAGCTTTTGTGGAGGAGTTTGAAGTCTAAATTTGACAGCTTTTTTGTCTTCTCTCTCTGCCGTGCTTTTATTACCACATCATTCTACCACCGACCTTACAACTTACAATTACATTTTTTCCAATCTCCACAGATTTTACCAGCCCTGTGTGTGCTCATATATCACATCGATATAAATGTAAGTTTAATAAATACATTTTACAGATGGTTTGTGGTGTCGGCTCGACAGTCATCAACTTATTTTTGTACCTTCAGATACTAGTAGATACAGTGTGGGCTCTGTCCTATCTGACGGACGGAGGTAATGAGCAGATCCAGATGGTCATCGACTCTGGGGTTGTTCCTTTTCTTGTTCCACTTCTAAGTCATCAGGAGGTAAAAGTTCAGGTGAGTGTCTAAGTTTTGTTGACAAAATAATGTATTGTGTATTTGATAATATATGGTTTATATCTTTTTCTGTTGTTTTTTTTCCCACCTGTCATTCTTGATCGTCTTAGACGGCAGCTCTGAGAGCAGTGGGGAACATTGTGACGGGAACAGACGAGCAGACACAGGTTGTGCTCAACTGTGATGTCCTCTCACACTTCTCCAATTTACTTACACACCCTAAGGAAAAAATAAATAAGGTATTAAGATTGAAGTTTGTTTTTAATTTTTTCTCAATCCAGATTTTTTTTTGTGTGTGTGTGTCCAGTGCGCACATGAGGGTCTGTGTTGATAATTTTGCCAAACCTGGGAGAAATGTAGCATTCCCCAAGATGGTTTGGTTGTATATTGCAGTAACAGCATACATTTTTTTCCAGATATTTTGCTTTTAAGTTTCCAAAGCAAAATTGTGAGAATGCTTTTTTATTTTTTAGGAAGCAGTTTGGTTCCTCTCCAACATCACAGCTGGCAACCAACAGCAGGTTCAGGCTGTTATAGATGCAGGATTGATTCCTATGATCATTCACCAACTGGCAAAGGTTTGTACGTGGTAGAAGAGCAGAGGCGACATCCCTTTAGTTTTATGTGCTAAAATCTTACTTCAGGTTCCCAACAGATGGTAGAATCACAATTTAAAATACTGGCATTGATTTAGATATATTCAGCAAAAAAGGTTGAAAAGTTTTAGTCCAAAAAGCAGCACGGCAGTGACTGCAAACATAGCAAACAATGCTTCTAGAAGCATTTGGAATCTTGCTGTACTAGAAACAACATGCTCCTTGCACATCTTAGTGACAGCCTGTCTCTCTGCAGGGTGACTTTGGCACTCAGAAGGAAGCAGCGTGGGCCATCAGCAACCTTACCATCAGTGGGAGGAAAGACCAGGTGAGCCCGTCATGCAGACCGTGTTTTAATGCATTGAAACATTTATACTGTACGAAGTCCACTGATGTCACGGACTGTCCAGCAGTTTATAAATGTTACATGCAATGGCTGTTGTGAGTGCACATTCTTTACATTCTTAACCTTCTGCTGTGTGTTGTAATCAAGTATGGATGTGGTGTGTACGTGTGGGTTTGTGTAGGTGGAGTTCCTGGTGAAGCAGGAAGTCATCCCACCTTTCTGTAACCTGTTGTCAGTAAAGGACTCACAGGTGGTACAGGTGGTTCTGGACGGCCTCAAGAACATCTTAATCATGGCAGGAGAGGAAGCCAGCACTATCGCAGAGATCATCGAGGAGTGTGGTGGTGAGTTCATCTTTGTGTTACGACCTGAGCTGCTCACTTCATTTCTCTGATCTGTCTCAGAGTTTAAGCATATGTGTGTTCTGTGGAGCTGCTCATGTCTACTTAAGTGTGTGGCCTGTGCTCTAGATGCAATGTATTGACTACAATGAATTACACTTTTTTCAGGTTTGGTGAAGATAGAAAATCTGCAGCAGCATGAGAATGAGGATATTTATAAACTAGCCTTTGAGATAATCGATCAGTACTTTTCAGGAGATGATGTGAGTTTGATTACATTTCCTTTATACTTCATATACTTGACATTATTTGTTTTAATCTGCAGTCTGTAACTCATACCTGTCCATTGCAGATTGATGAAGATCCCAGTTTGATCCCAGAACCTACTCAAGGAGGAACCTACACTTTCGACCCAGCTTCCAACATGCAAACAAGTTTTAATCTGCAGTCTGTAACTCATACCTGTCCATTGCAGATTGATGAAGATCCCAGTTTGATCCCAGAACCTACTCAAGGAGGAACCTACACTTTCGACCCAGCTTCCAACATGCAAACAAAGGAGTTTAATTTCTAAAAAAAAAAAAAGTAAAAGAAAAGCCAGGATATTTGGGTTCAGCCAGCTGCACGGGGGACTCTGTATTTACCCCAGCCATCATCCATCTGTCCTCCAAACCTGGCAACCTCCTGGCACTGAAGGATTTACTTAGCATCATTCAAACTCCCCACTGAAGGATTTAACCCACCTCTGCACTGGGGGGTGTTGTTTTTTCCCCCTCTTCCTTCACACAACACTGCAACATTCAGGATTTGTGCTCACAAATACGGCACCATGACCATCTAGCAAAACCTGCATCAGGGGAATTCTCTGGAGTTTTTTTTTCTCCTCTGCCAGTGCTTCAAAAAATATCACACAAAAATGAAAACCAGAAACGAGAAGAAGCCTTCGGAGCAAGATCTTATTGCCAAATGGTTATGTCCTCAAAAAGACAACAACAGATTTACACACAAAGACACACACACTTTTTTGACACTTAGGATCTGTGTGTATACTTCAGTTTGAAGGCATCATATCACTTCGGGGGCAAGAATATACTGCTGTTTGTTTTGTTTCTTATTTTGTGCTTACCCTCCTCCTGGATTGTCCTTTGTTTTTTACTTTATCCACATGCACGCACACCATTTATTCAAGTATTCAAACACCAACACATTTAGTCACACTGACGCCTGATGGCCTAGGTCACCTTAAATAATAAAAGAAACAACTTCTATCAAGTACGAAGAGTTGCAAGACTCTTGGTGTTTGAAGAATGAAGCCATGAATCATCAACAGACACTCCTCAAATGAGTTCCTGGGACAGGTGGACGGCTCAGTAAAGGGCTCTAAAAGCAAACGGAGGACTCCATGGAAAACTGACTGGATTGACTCCTGACTTGATGTGACCTCTATTCAGTTGTCACACCTAAAAAAAAAAAGGAAAATCAAAAATGTGAAGAAAATAACATAAGAAAGTCCCCTCTACAAACAGCAGAAATGACCTGCTATGCTGTCTCTGCATCTAAGTGTCGGACACCACAGACTAGCTTTTATTTTTTTATCTTTTTTTTCTGGCAGTGAGGGGATGAAACCCGTGGAGCATGGAGGCACCACTTAGGTGAAGACTCAGAGACATAAGAGAGAAAAGGAAGTTGTCAGCTGTAGCCTTTTTCCCCTAACAGGACAAATAACCATGTCTGCAGTATGAGCTGGGGTTGTGATCCAGTATACTGTGTGCTCGGGACTCCCCTGTAATGTGAAACCTCCACAGAAGGGAGGGTGGAGGGAGGTTGAAACTTTAAATCAATTGGAATTTGCTTCTTTTAAGAAATCCCTTTATTCAACGATTTTAATATCAGGCTGAATCTGTGGAGCTCTCGTTATATTTTGTTGTACTTTTTTTTTTTTTTTTTATCATTTTTCTTCTCTTCAGTCTTATGCACACTTGTCAGCAGCACATCCATGTCTGCCCAGAGAAAAGGAGTTTAATGTTTAAAGAGTACAGGTTCCTGACGTTAACTTCAACTTTTGGATGGAGAGGTCACATCATGGTCATCACTCGATTTGAATAACTGTAAAAATGTGATGTGTTATCTCTTTTCTCCTCCTCGCCGTCTAATGAATATATACATATATTTACACAAAGCCTGTACAAAGCTGCTGCAGCTGACACTCACTGAACGGACGATGACCTTGTCAAAGATGTACAAGGAAGTTTTCCTGGAATCTGTTGGAGCAATAGTTTGTTTTATTTTTATTTTTTATTTCACACCTGCTTGTATAGTGACAAGTTGGATCAGGCTGTGTTTTTCCCCTCTTCATGGTGGTGATGGGCTCTTTTTAAAAAAGAAAAACCAACCAAAAAAAAAAAAAAAGTACCGTCCCATGTCCCATGTCCCAGTTGGTGTGTAGGATCTGGTTTGAGGTGTAATACTGACTCAGACCCTAGTCCTTGTCTGGAAGACTGATCCTCTGTATGGCTGCTAACTACTGAGAGGGGGTCAGAGTAAGGGAGGGTAACACATTAGGGGGTTTTAAATATTGTGTTGGGTTGTTATAAGCAGCCCATGCTTGTTTTTTTGGGGGGGCGACTAGCTGTTTATTACTGAACAAAAAAATCCTTAGACGGGGTGTACAGTCATGAACTAGCAGAATAGACCGAGCCACTTTAAAGATTTACAATTTTGTTGCCTTGTATCCAAACTGGATACAAGCTTGTGTTTGTTGCAAGATTTTTACTTGCTAATGAAAAAAGTTGTTTTAAATATGAAAAAAAAAATAATAATAATGGGAGAAAAGCAACAGACAGCGTTTTGGCCTCTGATTGTTTATATCTTTTTATAAATTTTAGATTGAATTCTTCTCTTTAAGGTGGCTCATTGATGCTTTCAACTCTTGTGCATATTAAAGAAAAGAATGAGTTGAAAAATCATTGTGCCTTTTGTTGTTCATTTCAAATGAAACTTCAGTTTTATTAAACCGATTGGACAACTGGAGAAAGTTGTGGCTTCTTCCACTGTGGTGGAGTTAAACAGACGATCCAGTATTTTCTGATGATGAGAGTAAAAGCCATGGGAAATTTACTCTCAACTCCCCCTGTTCTTTGAAAACCATTATTGTTACATTTCAGTCAGGGGATTTTGATATCATTGCCTCTCATCTCGCCCTCAGGACATGATCTGTGTTTTTGACCCTAACCAAAATAAAACTTGATGTTGAGCCACTGGATCCTCACTGGTTCAAGTGTTGTGATTCTCGCACACAGTTTAGTGCTAATTTAGTTTTTTATCTTAATATAATCCTCAGTGTGACTTACTATTTAAGATTAATTTAGGAGAGAAAATTTTTGTCCTTTGTCTTTGGTGTTCTTTTTTTTCATTTATCATGTGGGGCCGACTGCAACATCATAATAATTTCAGGTTTGTACTCATCATTCTGTTGATTTTCTTTCTTAGTAACATTCAATCTCACTTCTCAGAGATGACTGTTTTTATTAAATATTTGATAATGGCCATAATCTTGACATTTTCCTTTGCTTTAATTGAGTTTGTTTGATCTGAGGGCAAATACCAACGAAAATAAATATAAGAATGTAACTTTTTGATCATAAGAACAGTTAACACGAGACTTAATGACCTTGATATTTTAATATTGCAAACAGTATTGTATGTCTGTATTTTCTAAGTATTTATTTCTTGTTTTTCCAGGATGGTGTCAAGCAGTAGGAGAAGTTTTCACGAAGATTGGCTACTCTGAACTCTGCCAGCGATTATTCGGGTCTAGCTACCCACGTGACGTGATGTTTCTCCTCAGTATTCCGCAAATAATCGACGGAAAAGCTTTAGCACAGACATTAGCTGCTAACGGCATGGCAGCTTCAGCGCAAATATACAAAGACCGTTGTAACCGACGTGTACTCGACTCATGTTAAAAGGGCAGGTTCCGGAAGTGTCAAACAATTCGGCTGACTTTCTGACAGGTGGGTGTCATCTTTGTGTTTCAGAATATTTTGCATTTTAAAAGCTAATTTGCTAATGCTAACAAACGGCGTTGTTCAGATTTGATAGACGCCACGGAACAAGGCACTGAACTATGGTACATGCTCTGCTCTTTACTTAGTCTCTGTCTATGTCGTCTCGTTGTCAAATACATTTGTTAAATACTGTTTTGTTTATAATTAGCCGACTGTTAGCCATTTCCTTTACCACATTGTTGTTTACGTACTAAATAAATTTGTGGCCCGTGGGTTTTTAGTGTTATAAAAGTGAGGCTCCGACACAGTTTTTTATACCTGATATATAGATGTCGGCCACATAGTTCAGGAAATAGCTAGTCAAGTTTCTCACAGAGTTAATTTTACAAATCATTTTACAATTATTGTTTGTCTTTTTAATTGGCGTTCAATACGTTTTAGGTCAGTGGCTTCTCTGTCCTCCATGAAACCAAAAACTCAGCATAATAGTAAATTATTAAATTTAATGTGTGATTTAGATTTGGATAGACAGGATGTGGAAACAGTGGCTCTATGGATGTAAGTTAAGATGATTGGCTATTTTTTTTGACTCAATCCAAGGTCTTTGATCCTTTGAAGGATCCGAGGATCATGTAAGGGTCTCAGAGAACCCAGAGAACACAAAAAGGAGAGGAAGAACCTTACTATCACAGTTATAAGTTGTATAATGAAAAATTATACATTCACTCATTTGCTTTTATTTTACCTGGCTCTGTTGATTTAAAACTGCATGTTTGCTAGTGTCACAAGTCAGAGAGCATTTGGAACAAAGTGAGCTTATATAATACTGGAGCTGTCATAACACTGTGGATAATGTATCCTAAGATAAATATGATTTATCATAAGGTTGAAGAAAACAATGCTAATACCTTCAAGGATTCTAAAATTTTAAGCAGCTTTAACTGGCGCTGATCAGAGACTAATGTTACACAACATGACCCACTTTCTGTCTAATCTCCCAAGTGAGACCATGAAAGATCTCAGAACCTTGCATTCAAGTCTGTTTAACAGCTGTTGTTTATTGTTAAGTTGTATATATGTTTATCTTTTCTACCTGACATTTTGTAAACGTACGCTAATAACTTCTTTGACCAAGATCAGTGTTTTAAACCAAAATACATCAATGTTAATGCCTGTGTGTTTTCACACACAACTGCAACCCTCCATCACCCTTGTCATTTTAACATGTCCTCTTGAATCTGAGCTAAATTTTGGATTCCCTCCACAGTCTGTCTGCATCATGGTTGATGTAGCCAAATGGCCAGTTTTCAGCATGTTGGGGCCTCAGGAGCTCTCCATGATACAGAAAGCCATAGTGTTTGGACTGTCGGCAAATGAGGCCATTTACATCACCAAAGATAATGAGGTAGACCACCATTACACAGAGTTGTTGGTTGTTTGTTAGGTGTGACCTGTCTCTTCCTCAGCTCCTTATCACTGATCCACTGTATGTCGTCTGTTCCTGTCACACCCAGGTCTACGTGTTTGGGATGAACTGTAGTAACTGTCTGGGAATAGGGGATAGCCAGAGCACTATTGTGCCCAGGAAGCTAGATTTCCTGAGTGGAAGGAAGGTCGTCAGTCTGAGCTACGGCAGTGGACCCCACGTTGTGTTGGCCACAGAAGGTAGCTACACCAGATGTAGACCACAGTGTTTCCCTTACATGCATCCAACCTTATTTGTAACTTCACAGCATTATTAACCAATGCAGTTATCAATAACTTGGATCTTGAACTTGGAGTCCTTGCTAACACAGAATCTAACATGGATGTCTTATAACATGAAAGTGGTATAATACCAGATATGTTACTCTAGAGCAGGGTGGCAAACTGTTCCACAAATGGCCACTGTGGCTGCAGATTTTGTTTCAAATCTACCCAGAGCACAGTTACTGACAAATCAGCTGTCTGGATATTCAGATCAGTTGATTAAAAGAGCCAAGTCAGGTGTGCTGCTGCTTGGTTGGAACAAAAACCTGCAGCCACAGCAGCCCTTTGTGGAACAGTTTGCCACCCCTGCTCTAGAGCTTCTCTTTAGAAGTGTTCCTGTGTTGTAAGCTTTTACTTTCTAATGTTAATTTGTCTAGAAAAGAAAAGTATTAGGACACAATCTGCCTACGTATTGGGGAGAAATTCTTAGGAAACACTCGATTTATGTCCTTCAAATAAAAAAAAAGGAATGTATTTCCATTTAGATAATTATAGTTTAGACAATGCTTATTGTGATTACTTAACATAAGTCTCTCATTAGCTTAAGTGCACATGAGTTGCCTGTTGAGTTTCATTTTTTGTGCAAAAGAAATCTGGTCTAAGGAGAGAACACAGCAATAATAACACAAAGTAAAATATTAGGTGAGTTGCAAAAGAAAACCGTTAAAAGAAAATTGGCCACAGAAGTTTTAGTTTTGAGTTTATGAGTTAAGAGTTAAAGTGCTTATTTATTGAACAAACAGTTTGGTCTCCAGTGTTTTCTAAACAACAGCAATGTATTTTCAAATAAGAATTATTAGTGAGTGTGTTAAGTATTGGCATGACACATAAAAATAATCATTTTGGTTAGTAACAACCCAGTAACTAAAGGTAAAGGTGAAGGGTTTCATTGTTACATAATTTCTATCCTCAATGTCCAACAAGCCACAACATATACTTTGGAAATGACACAGATCAGATTTTGCAGCTTCAATACATTTATCTCTTACAGATGGAGAGGTTTTTGCTTGGGGTCATAATGGTTACAGCCAGCTGGGAGTTGGGACGTGCAACCAAGGAGTAACTCCAGTCCTCGTGTCAGCCAACCTTCACAGTAAAAAGGTCACAGAGGTCGCCTGTGGGTCCCATCACTCAATGGCTCTGACTGACACAGGAGAGGTAAGAGGAGTGGTGGAGAGAAATGTGCTTTTATCTCCCCTGTACACAGAGTACAGTACAACGAAGAATGTTTTGTCAAAAACCAAACCAAACCAGTTTCTTCCTTCTTGATTCTTCTTATGTATGCAACACATTTGTTTTCAATTTTTTTCTTAGAGGTAAGAATAGGTTTGATGGTTTCATGTTTATGTCATATTTCATATGTGCATTTTTAATTAGCAGCTTCAAAATCCAATTCCCATGTTTGAAGTGTGGGTTACAGTTTGAGAAATTGGTGTTACAGTTTAGAAATCAATTATCCTTTTTAAAAAAAAATTTTTACAACTAATATACAGTGGGTAACATTCAGAACTGCACTGAGGAACTCCTCAGTGCTCAAAGCTTAAATACAGTTTTTTACACACACATCAATGGTCAGAACCTTAACCCTTTACAGCCATGTGGTGTTCACGCACCACTTCTGAGCGCTGATTGGCAAAGGCTGCTCCAAACAAAGATTCTCCACCAATAGAAAACATGTACATGTGCTGAGCTATTCTGCTCAGTAACTCAGGTTAGATCAAGGAAATACACTTTGGATTCTTTTCCTGTTTGATGTTCTGTTTTCCTCATTATTTGGGCAGAGAAACTGGTTCAGGCCGGTTCTGTGACCTGTCTCTATCTCCAAGCGTAACAGTCAGTGCCATCCGTACCATACACCATCCTGTTATGTAAACCATCAGCATGCACACCTTTCTTCAGTACTTCTCCTTTTAGTACAGCATTGAAAAACAAACAGTATAAATTGATATGGAAATTTAATATAATGAATACATTGTTAATATTTGAATACATTTATTTACAATATCTTAACAGTCTTTATGGCAGAGTGGCCCGACGGAAGCCTCTCCTCGGTGTATGACACATGAAAGCCCGCATAAAGTTTACTAAAACAACACCTGAAGGACTCCAAGATGGGGACAAATAAAATTCTCTGGTCTGATGAGCCCAAATTAGAACTTTTTGGCCTTAATTCTAAGCGGTATGTGTGGAGAAAACCAGGCACTGTTCATCACCTGTCCAATACAATCCCATCAGTGAAACATGGTGGTGGCAGCATCATCCTATGGGGGAGTTTTTCAGCTGCAGGGACAGGACGACTGGTTGCAATTGAAGGAAAGATGAATGCAGCCAGGTACAGAGATATCCTGGACCAAAACCTCTTCCAGAGTGCTCAGGACCTCAGACTGGGCCGAAGGTTCACCTTCCAACAAGACAATGACCCTAAGCACACAGCTAAAATAACCAAGGAGTGGCTTCGGAACAACTCTGTGACCATTCTTGACAGGCCCAGCCAGAGCCCTGACCTAAACCCAATTGAGCATCTCTGGAGAGACCTGAAAATGGCTGTCCACCAACATTCACCATCCAACCTGACGGAACTGGAGAGGATCTGCAAGGAAGAATGGCAGAGGATCCCCAAATCCAGGTGTGAAAAACTTGTTGCATCATTCCCAAGAAAACTCATGGCTGTACTAGCTCAAAAGGGTGCTTCTACTCAATACTGAGCAAAGGGTCTGAATACTTATGACCATGTGATATTTCAGTTTTTCTTTTTTAATAAATTTGCAAACATTTCTACATTTCTGTTTTTTTCTGTCAAGATGGGGTGCTGAGTGTACATTAATGAGAAATAAAATGAACTTTTTTTGATTTTAGCAAATGGCTGCAATAAAACAAAGAGTGACAAATTTAAAGGGGTCTGAATACTTTCCGTACCCACTGTAAATTAACTTTCCTCATTAAAGCTTGTCTGAGAAGGGGTTCACATGCGTCTGTAAAAACATAAAAAACGTAATTAACTGAACAGATCAAACTCAGCTCAAGCTGTTTCACTGAAAACTGGTATTTATACTATGTATATAGGAGTAGTATCGTAGTATGTGCAGCTGAGTTCAGAGCTGTCAGTGTCTGTCCTGTGAGTCATTGATCATGATTTGTCTTTAGGTGTATGCATGGGGCTACAACAACTGTGGCCAGGTGGGCTCAGGCTCTACATCCAACCAGCCCATCCCACGTAGAGTTTCCAGCATCCTACAGAACAAGGTGGCTGTCAGTATTGTCTGTGGTCAGACCTCTTCTCTGGCCGTGGTGGACAATGGAGAGGTGAGTACCAGGGTTACCCTAGACCAGGGGTCGGCAACCTTTAATACCCAAAGAGCCATTTGGACCACAGAAAAGAAAACACCCAGAGCCACAAAACCCTTTTGACATCTAAAATGAGGATAACACTGCATATATCTTTTTTTTTTACCTGTATGGTATGTATAAAAAAGTATAGTGTGTTGTTTTTATGAAATCAATGAAGTGCTGCAGAGAACACAGAATTTTATTTCTGCATGTAACAAAAACATTTTGAACTCAGGAAAAAAAGACACTTGCTTACTGATATATGAGATATGTGCCAGGTGTTATATTTTAACAAGCACAAACTAAAATAAAAAATACATTTTAATTAAATACTCATTATTTATAACAGAAGGATGAAAGAGCCACACGTGGCTCTGGAGCTGCAGGTTACCGACCCCTGCCATAGACCTACTGTGTAGAGTAGTGGGCAGTGTTCAGCCCCTTGGCCACATTCGCTCTGACACTAACTCCATATGGGCCGCTTGAGATCATTGTTAAAATACAAGTAAAAATATTGTCTAACTTTGGCGTCTCTCACCGTGTCATACGGTCACCAAATACAACTTTTATTTTGAAGGCACTGATTTGGGTTTTGTTTCTAAATGAACATTTGTTCAGTCAGTGCACTGATGCCACAGCATCTCAACAGCAACACAGCATGTTTTTGTGCTGTTGAATTTTACTTTTTCTTATTCGTCTTGACAATTTTCTATATTAATAATTCCATCAGTTGCATTAGTCAGACATAAAAACATGTGTAAAATGCATCTAAAATATTATTACTGGTCTTTCTGTTCCTGCAATATTCAGATTTTTTTTTTGTATCATATTTAAGAATTTGTGCATTAATAATTAATTCATGCAGTACTTAGTTAGGTGCATTAGTTTGCTTATTACAACCATTCCAATTTCCCATGTGGCCCCTTGGGAAAATGAATTGCCCATCCCTGGTGTAGACGGTTTTGTCAATAATGTAAACCAAAACAATCCCTTTCTCCCTTTGTGTGTACAGGTGTATGGTTGGGGCTATAACGGAAATGGACAACTTGGTCTAGGAAGTAACGTCAACCAGCTGACCCCCTGTCGACTGGTGGCTCTGCAGGGTCTATGTGTGCAACAGGTTTGATTACATTACACACCGAGTACACAAGAACAACAAGGTGTAGAACAGTCGATGTTTTGGCAGCAGTTTCTGCTGGAGGACTAGATCTGTGAATGTTATTATAGCTGAGACCTCAGTGGTTTTGGTGTTGTTTGTGCCTCTGGTCAGGATGTGTTCTGTAAATGACTGAACAGCCTCTCACCCCTGCCCCTGGTGACACAAAAGCTTTGGTAACAAGTAGGAAATGCTAACAGGTGTTGATGTCTGGGGATGTCTGTCTGTTTGGCTTATTTGCCAGTGGCAAAGAAAATAACACATTTGTGGCTGACAAGAGTTATTCCCAAGTTTATACAACTATTGAAACGTATATGAAAAGTTTTGGTTGTGGGTCGGAATGAGACTTGATGGTATTGTGTTTACTAATGTAGAGGCAGTTATCAATGTTACATATTGATGACATATTCACTATTGATTTTTATTGATTCTGATTGGTTTAGGAAATAGTGTATATTTTTTTACCAGTATTTTACATTTCCTTAAATTGTACATACGGACTATATATTTTTAACCACATCACTATCAAATCAAATATATGGATTAGTAATGTAATAAAAAATAATAATAAATATATTATATTTTTTAATGAATTGGCCATTCACAAAGGTTTTTTTTTTCTTCTTTTTTGCCCCTTCAGGTGGTCTCTGGCTATGCCCACTCCCTGGCATTAACAGATGAAGGTTTACTCTATACCTGGGGAGCCAACACATATGGTCAACTAGGCACCGGCAACAAGAGCAACCAGCTGACCCCAGTACAGATCATGACTGGGAAAGAGAGGTGAGGTCCACTAATCTGTTACATCAAAAAATGAAAAAAAAAAAAACAGTTGGTCACTGTAATCTCCTGGTTTTTGTTTGTATATTTCTAACATCAGAGTTGTCGAGGTCGCCGCCTGTCACTCCACACACACATCAGCTGCTAAAACCCAGAGTGGTCAGGTGTACATGTGGGGCCAGTGTCGGGGTCAGTCTATAGTCCTGCCTCACCTCACACACTTCACCTGCACTGACGATGTCTTTGCTTGCTTCGCCACCCCTTCAGTCATGTGGCGGCTCCTCTCCATGGGTAAGAGATTAAAAATCAGGTGCAGGTAAACAACTGCAGCCTGTTACTACACAATGGTTTTATTTTATTTTTGAAATGTTGACCAATCATTTGTGGGTGTTTGCTTTTCTCATAAAGAGCACGATGACTTCCTGACTGTTGCTCAGTGCCTGAAGAAAGAGTTTGACAACCCAGATACAGCCGACATCAAGTTCTCTGTTGACGGAAAATTCATCCACGTCCACAAGGCTGTCCTTAAGATGAGGTCAGGAATTTTATCCCACAATGATTTCAAATGTTTTCATTTTCTCCAAAGAACCAACTGGATATCTCAAAGTTATTTAAGAAAATAAATAACTTTTTAAATACCCAAATGCTAACTAAATGCAGCATTTAGTGTAACAGTTTCCTTTTTTTTTTTGGCAGGTGTGAACACTTCAGGTCCATGTTTCAGTCCCACTGGAACGAAGACTTGAAAGATGTGATTGAAATTAGCCAGTTCTCATACCCGGTCTATCACTCCTTCCTAAAGTTCCTCTACACTGACCAGGTGGAGTTGCCTCCTGAAGAAGCTATTGGTGAGGACTATTTATACTTTTACTTGTACTTTTTTATTTGTTTCTTATCATCTCATAGTTAATGTTGAGGCATCTGCTCCCTCAGGTCTGCTGGACCTGGCGACATCCTATTGTGAAAACCGCCTGAAACAACTGTGTCAACACATCATAAAGCGAGGAATCACTGTGGAAAATGCCTTCTCTCTGCTGTCAGCCGCTGTTCGCTACGACGCCGAGGTGAGTCTTTGCTGCGAGCCCGACTCATTTTAGCCCAGTGGCTTGTTAGTTAAGCAAGACTTTGAATAACTAATACCAATTAACTGTAGCCTGTTGAGCTCCTACAGCTAACAGTAATTCACACAGTATATGGCGCCGACATTCATGGAATTTTCTTGGCCAGAAATCTTAGAAAGTTTCTGGGAAGATGTTTTTGAGCTTAATACCAATATACAGATGCTGGGTAGTCTGTTATGTAATGACTAGATTTTTATAGCAGGTCTAACAGCTGAGGGTTTTTGCTGTTTAGTCCTAGACATTTCCACATGTGGACACAGGGGCTGCTATTTCCCCATTTCTACCATGGTCAGAGCCACCATTTAAGGGTAAACCATGACTCTGACCCCAAACCTATTTTTGAGTAGTGTGACTACAGTATTTCATGTAAAGCCGTACCTGTTGCATAGGCCGCTAAGTTCATTACATGTTTTAGGATGCATCATATAAGCTGCACCAACCTCCTTTCAAAAAGCAAGTGCTCCTTTATCAGGAAAAGTATGGCTTAGCTTTTCTATTAATGATATGCAGACTGATACTGCTGTTGGAAGTTACCACACATATGTATGTATGGAAATATATAAACATGTGTCATAGAAATGACCACTGTGCTCTGTTTTCCAGGATCTGGAAGAGTTCTGCTTTAAGTTCTGTGTCAACCACCTGACTGAGGTGACTCAGACCACTGCTTTCTGGCACATCGACGGAAACTTGCTTAAAGACTTTATATGTCGGGCCAGTCGATGCAAAGCCTTCAAAAACTGACCTCAGTTTCAGCGGAGCGAAGTGGTCACCTCCATGAACACTAACTACCGGGTGGACGTTCTACTGCAGTCATCTCATTCTCAGCTGCACAGACTGGCAGACGGCGTCACTGCACTGGTAAGTGACTGTCCACACATTTAATCAGACTCCTTTGCTGGTCAGTTTCTTTTGTAGTTTGAGGTTTTTGCCTGTGGCCTTCATCACTTTAATTTTCAATGACTGTCCAGACCTGGTGTTAACATCGTCACTGAGGTGTAGCTGTAGAGGTTCCAAGTAACCGACAGCATTCATGTCCTAGAAGTTCAGACACGGACACCTTGACTTTAGAGACGTTCCACCTTTCATCCAAGAGGCTAAGAACTGAAAACGGCCTCTTCAATGAGGGGGAAAGTGAATGGTCTCAAAAACAGTTCCAGTTGTCTGTGTCTGAACTTCAGTGGACGACTGCCTTTATTGTGTAAATGTCACTGTCACGGTTTGTTTTATTTCATTCCATCAAACAAAAGAATCAACTGTAATGTTGTGATGGCTAAGACTTAAAAAGTGTGACACTCAATGACATTTTTAAATCCTAGGACTGACTGGTCCTTAAAGACAATGATGTTAACACCAGGCCTGTGGATTTTTCTGTTCAACTGACCAAAATGACAGAGTTTGCACTTGTCTTTTTACAACAATTGTTTTACACACCTTTGAGGATGGATGGGTGTCTGATTCTTGGGTTTTAACTGTGAAGACTGTGTTTCTTTGCACTTGGTGATATCAGGAAAGAAGGGAGTTTTTTGAAGATGCAAAAAAACTGGACTTGTTGGTATTTTATTTTGTGTTTAATAGCAGATGCACTTTACATTATTTGACAACCTTGTTTTAGACACAGAATTGTGTCTAAAAGAAGGTTTAGATCACAGTGTAAATGTCATCTTAAGCTGCAGGTCAGATAACAGCAATTACAACTTGAACATCTCTGTAATTGATAGACTATTATTTTCACAAAAGCACTTATTTTTAAATCACCAAAGCAATTTGTAAAACAAACCAAACCGTTAATTCACCCGTCCCATCATTTAGCAAAATTATTTAGTTGATTAAAATTACCTTAATTCCCTTTCACTCTCTGATTGGTCAAAAAGAAAAAGCTTACAGTAACTGTTAATATGCATTTGAAAAAAAAAATTACATGTGTATGTGAAAAGCATAGTTTATCAGAATACTTTGTTACCTTTTAATCTAAACATATTGAACCATTAACTAAACCTACTTTGGATCTGCCACCAGTTTAGTTCTGCCGTACTAGTCTAGAACTGTTAGAGTTTATGTCATGGGTCAAAAAGCTTTATTGTGCAGCTGTTTGGTTTGGTTGGTTTTTTTGCACAGAACAGTTAAAAGTGGTTAACCTCACCAGGGTATTGGAGTGCAGCTGTAAAGGTGTTCAGGTCAGTGACCTTTGACCTAACATTTCTTTTTTTACTTTTGAATCTGCCTGATTCAGTGTTATTATTACTTACATATTGTGGATATTCTCCGCAGTTTTAAAGAAGACAACTGGACCTCCAGTGAGTTGAAGATGTTTCTCCTCTCATCCAAGAGGCTTCATCAGGTCTACTGTCCTGGTGGGAAGTTTCCATGTGTTGATCTAACCACCACAAAGGGGGACGTCGTGTCAAGTAAAATGGTCATGTGAGTCATTGGTCCTATGGTGAAGGAAGGTAAAGGGGTGAAGGAAGCTATCCATCCAGGTTTCTCTTCCTTGTCCTCTGGGTGGGGGTCGTTGGTGTTATCTCAATGGAGGTGTGAGTTATGCCTGTACTTCCTTGGGAGAGCACTAAGGACAGCATTGTATGTGGGTGATAAAGACTTTATCATGACTTTATATGGTGTCTGAGGTACCCTCTGTTCAAAGATGGTCTTCCTTCACCCCTCTCTCAATCCACCTGTCCTCTCTGTCTAGAATGCACACCTTTTGATCATCAAAGGAGTGGCCCTTCACTTCAGGTGGAGGTGGACTGCTGAGTCCTGGCCTGATGTTGTGGCCCTCCTGTGTTGAGCCATATGTTTGTGTAATGGCTGTTTCGATTCCCCAATGTACAGGTCAGAGCATTCTTCATTGCGTTGCACTGCATCTTGTCCATCCTGTGGACAAGGTTCTGCCTCAGGGTGTTGCTGGGCTTGAAATGCACTGGGATCTGATTGGTGTTAAAGAAACTCAGGAAGATCTCAAGCCCAGCAACACCCTGAGGCAGAACCTTGTCCACAGGATGGACAAGATGCAGTGCAACGCAATGAAGAATGCTCTGACCTGTACATTGGGGAAACCAAAGCAGCCATTACACAGATGTATGGCTCAACACAGGTGGTCCACAACATCAGGCCAGGACTCAGCAGTTCACCTCTACCTGAAGGAGAAGGGCCACTCCTTTGATGATCAAAAGATGTGCATTCTAGCCAGAAAGGACAGGTGGTTTGAGAGAGGGGTGAAGGAGGCCATCCATGTTAAACTAAAAAGATTTTGTCTTTGAACAGAGGAGGGTGCCTCAGACACCAACTATCACTTACCTACAATGCTGTCCTTAGTGCTCTCCCCAGGAAGTGCAGCCATAATTCAAACCTCCATTGAGGTAACTCTGAGGACAGGTAGAGGGAACGATCCACCATAGGGCCAACAACTCACGTTACCACTTTACTCGACACCACACCCCCTTTGTGATGGATAGATAACCACCTGGAAACCTCCCACCAGGACAGTAGAACTGACGAAGCTGCTTGGATAAGAGGAGAAACATCTTCAACTCACTGGAGGTGCAGTTGCCTACTTTAGAACTGCTTTTGAGATTATTATAACATACACTGTTGAGTTGCATTTGCACTACTGCTGTGGAAATTTCCAATTGTATTTTTGCTACTTTTTACACATTTTGAAAATCAGTACTATGTATAAAGATGTTCCTGTTACATTTTGTAACTTCTGCAAATAAATAAATAAATGCATTGAAAAGCAGCTGCCAGATTTTTCTTTTTTAACTATGTTCACCAACTCTATTGTACCTAGCTGCATCAAAATTAATTATTGAAACTTTGTAATTTTGATTTTTCCAAAATATCCAAATATCCAAATAAATGTCAAAGTTTGATAAGACGATTCAAAACGAGCAATAACATAGCTGTAAATGTATTTTGAAGAGGTTATTTACGTTTAGCTCTACCAGTGTAAACATATCTTTACAAGAGGAGATAAAAACATGCCTTGGTAAACTAGCATTAAAAATAAAAGCATCTCCTTTGTATAGCGTGTGTACTTGCTAGGATAAAGTACAACATCTACTGTCAGAACAGAGAAAGTCAGAGAAATTACAAAAATTAGACTGAGGTTGAAGATTACTGTCCGTTTCTGACCTTCATGTTCCGTTCGTAGCTGCGGTCAGAGATGCGACGACATCGGTCATGGCTGCTGCTGCATTGAGAACCTCCCTTTCTTTTCGTTTTAACTCTGTTAAAATAACAGAAGCTATAGTAAAAATGCAGCATTCTCTCTTTTTACTTCCTATATGCCACTAAAAATTGATTCGCATTTATGTAAAGGCTGAGTTAAGTCTGGGTTCAAACTCTTGAACCAACAAATGGAGACCATCAGCCTCAGGCCAACAATAGTGAAAATGGTTTCTTACCTTCCTGCTGCTTTGTCACAAACTCTGTCAATTTCCCTGACGTCTGAATCACTGACAGTGCAACATCATAATCTGAGAAGACAGAACCTCAGATTAGGAAAAGACAAATAGAAATCCTCCAAACATGTTGCAAAGATAACGTCGAAGAACAATGGTTCCTACCCTCCTGACTGGCCACATCAGACTGGATTCTCCTGGAGATGTCATTCACCGTATTTATGAAATCCTTAAAAATTGCCTCCGTGACTCCTGCTGCATTGCAGCTTTTCCAGAACCTTGAGGAGTCGAGGGGTTCCGAGTTAGTGGGAGCCGCCGTTTGTGATGAAGCTGAGCAGATGGCGACACAGGAGGTGGTGCACTGAGGTGGATCAGTAACACTGGGATCTGTGGAGTGGTCAGGAACAGGAGCTGAGTCAGATGGTCCAGTAGTGGGTTGATCAGGAGGACCAACAGGAACTGGACTTGGAGACAAAGCTGAAAAAACAATGTAAAAACATGCATTACTGCTGTTTAAGATTTTTATTCTCTAAATTCACAACCTCACAACGTTAAAAACCAACCTGATTCTTCTGTCAAGACCATCATCTCCACCTTCACTGGTGTCTCAGGAACTCTTCTCCATGCAGTTTGAGTACAGGTTGACGTAGAACCGAACACAGGGGATGGAGAACGTGGGCTGGAGTGGACATTTGACAACAGACGCTGTCGCTCAACAGTCCCTTCCGATTCAAACATATTTTTGCAGTCCACAGCCTGATGATGACAATGTGGAGAAACACATCGGACAACAATTGGTCACATAGTACTGTTTAAATCATGGCTCTTACAGAAAGTACATAATGATTTTTACTTAGGAACTTATAATTCATTGATGTTTGACACTCTGCTGGCAGAGTACTACGAACATGCCGTTGTCCCATTATCCCTCTGGCAACCTGACAAAATTAGGTCATGGCCATTTTTAAAACTTAATTGTGTTTGCATTTTTCACGATGGTAAGGC
>NC_024322.1:4566703-4570165 GCF_000523025.1 Cynoglossus semilaevis | reverse complement strand
AGCCAAAACATGCTGGGGCTTTTAAACTATTTACATTGTAGTCAACATTGTTTGAAATTAATTTTTTAAGTTATTTATTCTTACTTCATTCTGGAGATTTTTGACTTTTAGTCTAAGAAGAATCACATTTATCCTGTGTAAAAAAACAAAAACCTATTGACTGTGTTTTGACTCATTTTTTCCTTTATTTAAAATGTAACAGTAGGTTTGACACCAGTCAGTCTTTTGCTCTGCCTCAATGTCCATTGTGACAAAAAAAAAAAAAAAACAAAACAAAAAAAAAAAACATTTGAAGATATTGATCAATTTTACACATTTGTAATGAAGAGTCACTAAAACACACCAGGATGAGTTTTAATTATTGATCTGTTTGTCCTTCTTACTTCCCCAGAATAATGTCACAAAAAGGACATAAGGAAAAAAAAACTTACATCTGAAATCAAATTTAACATTATTTAACAACAATGTGATTGCACATACAAATATAAAATTGGGTTTTGGTAAAAGAAACAGGAAACAGGTGAAGGTACAGTTGTATTGTAATGCAGGTTACATAAATAGAATTGTTTTTCTTTAACTTATGTTAGAATGACAGTTAATGTTCTTTCTGTGACTGAGGTGTGAAAAAATGTAGATCAACTGATGGGATAGTTATTGTGTTGTGACCATATTGTTGAATCTAGCTGCAAAACCTTTTGGATTTAATTCTAACTATAACCCACAGTGACTGTTGTTGTTTACTGTAAGGTTTTGTTTTTTTACAGGGTTTTTGTTTAAAGGGAAAACTCCAAGCACTAAAAAGTCATTCTGGGTGTGTTTAAATTGGATTGATTGACATTTGTTTTATTATTATAGTATATTATCAGTAAAACAAATCAGAGGGAATTCTGACTTAGTTGGATTTGAGTTCAGTTTTGGGCATTTTGGTTTTCAGGCACTTGTTCCCTCAGTCATTCTGATCACAAACGCCACTCAGGTGTTTCACACTGGCACTTTGTTGGTCATCTTGCTGATTCGTTGTTGTTCTTGTTCCAGGACTTTAAGGAGAGGCCATACATCAGTACAGCAGTAAGGAGACTGTTATGCAGTTCCACTACAACCTGACCAGGAACCCTGCTGCTGGCCGCCTATGTGAAAGCACTGTGAGTGGAGGAGCACCTTTTAAAAACAAATGTGCACAAGTGATGGACCAGCCATTCAGATGACTAACTGTTAACTGATTTGTTCACTGGCAGAGAGATCATCGCCTTCTTTTGTTGAGACACTTTGTTGGAGCGAGGAGCTGCTCGGTCTACAAGCCAACGCAAACATCGAGGTCAGAGCTGACAAATCCTTTTTACATTTGGGGGGCAAGGGGGTGGCAGGGTGGTGCTGTTGGAACCAAAGGTGATGCTACATATAGTAGGAAAACCAGGAGTGCTTCACCAGATTTAGTAACGTTTCTGGATAAACAGTTTGCTAACAGTTAATCTAGTACCAAGGTGTGTTTTAAAGGTATTCTATAATTGGAGATGGTCTTTTTTTTTCATTTTAAGGAATTTTGACTCAAACAATCTCAATTGGTCTCAATTACACCCCTTCAACTCTCCCATATCCTGTAATGACTTTTCCCTTTAAATGGGATTACAATATAAAGATGAAGTAAAAGAAGTATTTTTTCAAACTGCAGTTATTTGAGTTAGCATATTCTGGTTTTAGGAAAAATACTAAAAACATTTGGTCCAACATGGACCATTTATAATGTAGAGGATGCCTTTTGCTCCTCGCATGCTCAAAATAGCATTACAAATGCTATGCAACATCACAGTGTGGTCTTTGTTACGTTGCATTTTACCTGTAATGCTACTTTTTTTTAAATTTGTGATTATACTTAATACAACTGAGTCTTAAAATCCAATTCTACTGAACCCGGAGAAGCATTCAGGTCAACCTACGTCTAAGGACAGGGGGCAGTGCTCAGGCAGCGAGAGGTTTTAGTTGAGTTTTTGTGACATTTTAAAAAGAAAAAAAATGTCTTGTCTTAAAAAAAAAATCAAATGTACAGAGGGAAGGGAAGACATGGAATATAATGAGTGTTTCCCTCTAGTTCAGTTATCTTTGTACCAGAAATTCAAATCCAAGTGAGTCTGGATTCTGAAACCTCTCGCGGTCTGAGCACAAACCTTTCAAGACTAATATGGAATCAGCTCTGAATTTAAAGATCGAACACAAGTTCTTACGTCAAATTAGCTACAAACAAACAAAATGAGTGCAACCAGGCAAACACTTCATCCTATCACTAGGAAAACACACAGACTCGAGTCCAGGACAAACTTCTTTTTTTTCTTACACCTCTTTTTCAAAAACTTAAAATTATTATAATAACAATATCTTTCCAGTATTAAATAATCTTATATAAAAACAGACACACAAAGAAGTTTGAAAGAAATGACAACACTCAAGGCTACAAGAGTCCTCCAACTGTTCTATACACACTTCCGCATCCTTCCTTTCATCCCTTCTTCCTGTCTACCACATTCCTTCTTCCTCTCCGCTGCTCCATGCAGTACCAGTTACCGGTAACTTTTGCGACTTGCTGCGCCTGTTGCTTCCTTCTCCAATATTGTTTGATGCAAAGCTGCAGAGACTTTGTGGAAAAAAAGCTGGATAGGTGATTCTTCTTGTTCTTGCTCGGTACAGATATACATGTATATAGTGTATTTATATACATCTGTATAGGATTTTTAAACTCATGTCATTGGATTAAACATGTGGTGCTAGTGATATTCATAATGGAGAATATAGGAATGAGTCAGGAATAATCAGTCTTCCAAAAGGATGGATGCTTTCAGGACAAGGGGACGCTGAAGACTTCATCTTCTGCAGGAGCTAGCTAACCCCGAAGGTGTTTTCCACGTCCTCGCTGCTCGTCTACCACTCGCTGGTCAGTTTAGTGCTTTGGTCCCTTTTGGGCGGAGCGGGTGGAGGCCCCCGCCGCAGCGTTGCATAGCCTGAGATGTTGGTGTGTTTGGCGGACTGGGAGTGGGTGTGGTGACGAGACAATGTGTGGGACTGTCCTCGGACGCCGTGCTGCTGCTGGTGCAGGAGCTCTGGTGGAGGAGGCGGCAGGAGTGCCATGTCGTCCATAGTGCCCACTGGCTCCATTTTGTTAGAGGGGACAAGTTGGGTGGAGGTGAGCGAGCCGTGACGAGACATGGACTTTCTCTTAAGGGTGCGGTTAAGGTCCTCCAGGAAGTGAGGCTTGAGCGTGAGGGAGCTGGGCCCGGGTGATTTTGGAGAGGTTGGAGGGACGGGTGAGGAGGAGGAATAGGTGGACAAGGACGGTGGTGGTGTCTGCGACAAAGGAGGTGGAGATAGTGGAACTGAAATTGTACTGTCGTATTGGGAGGTGTTGCTCGACCTGCGGTGCAGCGAAGGAGGAGGAACTGCGCCTTTCTTAAGTGAGCTCTGCTTCCACGACGA
>NC_024322.1:4562743-4566268 GCF_000523025.1 Cynoglossus semilaevis | reverse complement strand
TTAAGTGAGCTCTGTTTCCACGACGAGGAGGAAGAGGATTTGGCGGAGCCTGCTGACTGTTGGTGCTGCTGCAGCTGAGGCTGAGGGTTCACCACGGCCACCTTAGGAGGGTGGTGGAACTCTGAGGGGTGGGGAGGAGGTGGGAAGAGCTCAGAGTCACTGGGAGGAGGAGGGAAATAGTCGGGAGATGATTCCAGGTGGTGAGGCTGTAAAGGTGGGGGTGGTGGAGGAGGTGATGGGAAGTCTGAAGTCTGGTGGTGCTGACCCGTCTGTAGACCCTGCAGCACCAAGGGCAGGTTGGCCAGGTTCAACTTTCCCGGTTTGGGGAGCGGAGGAGGAACAGTTGAATCCTTCGAAGGAGAACCAGTTGCTGAAGAGGAGCTGGAGGAGGTTCCTGTCTGAGGAGCTTGGCCAAATTTGTTCACCAGGCTCTCTACCTTCTTTGGCCTCTCCTCCTGCATCTCCCCTGAGCTGGACCTAATGGAGGAGGCTCTGTGCGGCGTTGGAGGAGGTCCCCGCTTGATGGAGCCTGTTGATGTTGCGGATGGCGACTTCTTTATAGGAGACCCCATGCTGGAAGAGGCTGCAGATGAAGGAGGAGGGGGGAAATCTCCTGAAGAGCCGCCAAGAGGAGGTGGTGGAAACTCTGGAGACTGTGGCGCTACTACTCCTCCTGGCTGCCACTTTGGTTTGGCCTTGACAGCTGGAGGAGACTGAGGAGCGTTGAATTTGGAACCCTCAATGGAGTTTGAGGAAGGAAGAGAAGGAGAAGATAATGAGGAAGCGTTTCCTGGAAACTGATTGACGATCTGTTTGACCAGAGAGGAGGTAGCAGCTGCGATGGAAACGGAGGAGGAGGTGGCGGATGGGGACAGGGCCAGGTTTTTGGAGGAAAGGCTGTGCTGCTTTGGAAGAGTTGGGGGAGGCTGATTGGGTGAATGTCCAGTGGAGAAACTTTGCTGCTTCTTAAAAGAGCCGTGACTGCTGCTGCCCCCAGGTGGAGTTGGAGACACGGGTGAGAGGGCGAGAGGGAGAGATGAAGGACCAGAAGGTTTAGGAGCAGTCTGAGGGGGGAAACCCCCAGTGAAGAATTTGGGAGGAGCAGGAGGAGGTCCACCAGGAGAGAGCGGACGGTGTGGCTGCAGGGTTGTGGCAGAGGAAAGTTCAGGAGGTGGAGGAGGAGGAGGATCATTTTCTTCATCAGAAGCTGAAGCGCTGAAGTCATACACCATGTTGGGAAACTTCTGTGCCAGGAACTGTTGGAGACCGGCGTTAGAAAGCTGGGGATACGAGTTGGGGAGAGATTCTGGAGGAGGTGGAGGCGGCAGCTCATTGGCCTCCAAGCTCTCAAGTGGAGGAGGTGGGAGGTAGGTAGACTCAGGGGCCTCCTCCTCCTCCAGTGGTGGTGGTGGAGGCAGAGCAGAAGGACTGCACGGACCAAACATCAGTGCAGCCATGGCTGAACCAGGAGCAGGCTCTGCGGGTGGAGGGGGAGGAGGAGGGGACGGAGGTTGGGGAGGGGAGGAGCTGTAAACGGCTGGGAGGGTGTTGTAGTTTGACTTGGAGGATTGGACTGGAAGAACACCTTGAGGCTGAGACCTTGTCTGGTTCTGGTTCTGCAGACGAGCCAGCGTGCTGTACTTGATGTAGGAGGAGGAAGGTGTAGGCTGATGGGCTAAACTCGCCACAGGAGGGGGAGGCGGAGGGGGAGGAGGCGACGGTGGAGACGGGGAGGAGTCCTCGGATTGGACGAGGCCGTCGGTGTAGCTGGTCCTGGAGGGCGGAGTCTGAGGCTGAGGAGAGAGGCTGGGGATCTGGATGGGGATGGGTCTACTGATAGGATCGATCTTCATCATCTGGAGGAGAGGAAGGTGGAGAGGAAGGTGGAGCACAGACAGAGAAGGATGAGAAATTACACTGAACATCTGCACTCTCTGCACACATGAAAAACACAACAGGGTTAGAGACAGAACAAAAACAAAAAACCTTTTAACCACTGGAGTTAACCGGTTCAGTCTGCTGGGATTTTAAATTCTAGATTCCAACATCAACCTACATTTGTAAGTGTAGATTTTATAAAGCAATTCTTTAACATTTTTGTAATCTGCCCTCAGTTAGTGTGGAAAACATTTTTCAGTACCACATTCTGTGTCTCTGCTAAAAAGCTACAAAAACCTTTTGTGTGACATTCAATTATTTGAACCGATACCAGACTAAAATATGTTACACTCAGTTCAAAGTGTCCTTGAATGAGAGCGGGTGTAAAATCTAACCAGTGAAGTCCAGGGAAACTGAAAATGCTATTGAGTTATTCACAATCCAAATTCAAACCACTTTATAATTGTGACTTTAAAACATCATGGTCCAACATATGCTGTTAACTAACTTATCAACAGTGTTATCATCAAAACACACATTGTCTCAGGAAGTCTCTCGTCTGTCTCAGTTTCCTTGGTTAGAACATTCCATCACAGCAAAAATGTTAGAACCACACGAGGGTTGAGCTGCAGCCTTTAAATAAACACAAAATTTACCATAAATTATTTAAATACTACAAGGTAGAGAACTGGCTAAAAGATTAAGTCAGCTACAGGTTAGCCAAACTAAAACTAAAAGCAATCCAGGAATTTAAAGTATAATTAAAAAATGCTCATTTACTTATTGTAAGATATAGCCAAAGCTCAATATTACTTAAAATTCCCATTTCTAGTTTATCCAAAACATACAAATGCATAAGACTGACATTCTAAAAGTCTAAAAGTTAGGCCAGACATTTTCAACTAAAACGCCTCAAATTAACTTTAAAGACCAGTTTAAAGAGCTGCAGTCCAACTGTAAACATGCCTGTTACATCACTTCCTGTCTAACCTCCACTCCCTCCTCCTCCTCCTCCTGCACAAAGAGGAACTGGCATACGACCTTTCACCTTTGATTGCTGACAGGAAACAGAGGAGACACATGGGGAAAAGTCCAGGACCAAGACATGGGACAAAGTGTGTGTGTTTGTCTGGCGTGTGCATGTGTTTACACACCTCTCCTTGTGTTCCTCTCCTCCAGGCGTCAGAGAAGATGGAGCTGACCACACTCTGGGAGCGGGTGTGGCCTGTGGATGTCATCTCAGAAACGCCGCTGTCTGATTGGCTGGAGTGATTGGACTGAGATTCTGAGGATGTAACGGAGACAGAGGTTCTGTTACAAATGACTGATAAAGGTAATGTTTATCAGTTATCTTCTTTTTTTCTTTCAGCTTTGTCCCTTTTTCAGGGGTTGCCACAGCAAATCATTGATTTCCATCTCACCCTGTTCTCTGTATCTTCTACTCTGACTCCAACTATCTGCATGTCCTCCCTCACTGCATCCATATATCTCCTCTTTGGCCAAACCTTCTCCAAACCTTCCTGTCTGTGTTGTCCCTCTAATGACCTCATTCCTGATCCTGTCCATTCTTGTCACTCCTAAAGAGAATCTTAGCATCTTTAACTCTGCCACCTCCAGCTCCGCCTCCTGTCTTCTGCCTATTGCTAC
>NC_024322.1:4559188-4561922 GCF_000523025.1 Cynoglossus semilaevis | reverse complement strand
GTGCATCACCCTTCTTATGAATTGGCACCAGAACACTTTTTCTCCACTCATCAGGCATCTTGCCAGTCTCTAAAATTCTGTTAAACAAACCAGTCAGGAAATTTACTGCCACTTCTCCTAAACACTTCCATACTTCCACTGGTATGTCATCAGGACCAACTGACTTTCCACTCTTCATCCTCTTCAGGGCTTTTCTAACTTCATCCTTTCTAACCTGATCTACCTCCTTCCTACTAGTCTCTGGTTCCTCGTTTCTACTTTCCCTTTCATTTTCCTCATTTAACAACTCCTCAAAGTATTCCTTCCATCTTCTCAGCACACAAACCTCACTTGTGATTACGTTCCCCTCTCTGTCCTTAATCAACCTCACCTGCTGCACATCCTTACCCAGCTTGATTTCTCTGTCTCACCAATCTAAACAACTCCTTTTCTCCTTCCTTTGTGTCCAAACTCTCGTACAACTCCTCATATGCCTTTTGTTTAGCCTTGGCCACTTCCCTATTCACCTCCCTTGTCCTCTCTTTGTACTCCAGTCTGTTCACTTCTGTTCTGTCACTGTCCCATCTCTTCTTCGCTAATCTCTTTCTCTGAACACTCTCCTGGACCTCATTATTCCCCCACCAGGTCTCTTTGTCCTCCTTTCTCTGCCCAGAGGACATACCTAGCACCTTCCTACCTGTCTCCCTAATCACTGCAGCTGTAGTCTCCCAATCATCTGGGAATTTCTCAACACAGCCCAGAACTGCCCTTACTTCCTTCCTGAAGTCTTCACAACATGTCTCTTTCCTTAGTTTCCACCACTTGATCTTCTGCTCTGTCTTCACTCTCTTCCTTTTTGTCACCTCCATCGTCATTTTACACACTACCATCCGATGTTGTTTGGCTACACTCTCACCTGCCACCACCTTACAGTCTCAATCTCAATCTCAATCTGATGTTTATCAGTTATAATGAAATATTTTATAATTCAATTCTGTAACATTAAAACAAGTCTAAACTTAAACTAAATTATAATATTATTTATAAAGTGACAGACCTGGAAGACTGGAGGAGCTGGATCCTGACTTGATAGAAGAAGAAGAGAGTGATGACCAATCATAGGCCGCCTCTGTTCTCCTCATGGCCTCCTGGTAGTTGATGTACAACTGTTTCCCGTACTGATGAACACACACACACAGACAGATAACAGTTTGTGACTTTCTAACATCTTCTTTTTCTTCTCTACTCTAGATCCTACAGTTCTTACCTTTGCGATGCGAATACTGTTGACCCACTGTTGGAGGTTCCTGACGTCATCGCAGCACAGGTACTTGATGTACTGGGACTTCTTCTGGATCTGAGGGTGCTGCAGATCCACATACCAACACATGATCAATAACATACGGGACATTGTACAACAGCTGCTACTGCTATGACATCATCATTTATAATGGAACTTCACATCAACACATTCAAATAAACCACCGGGTGTTTCGGGTAGAACGGAGGGGGAAATGGAGATGTAATCCACCCTTTACACCACTAGATGACACTACAGGGTAACAAAGAAAATTGTAACTTCACTGCAAATATTTCTTCACTCCTTCACTGATTGTGTTTAAAGGCTGTCTGCTCACTCTGTTTGTCAATACTTAATGCATTTTTAAAAAAAAAATTACAGTCACTGATGTGGTGGAGAGTCAAGTTTCTCTTTCTTAAAAAATAACAATAAAAGTAATGGTTTTATGGGGTAATAACTTGTGGATTTCTGCTTTACATCACTGTAAAAAATGCAGAGTTGACCAATTAAATGTGATTACTTGAAAAGGTCTGTGTTTCTTTTATATTTTGATTACAGCATTATTAAAAAAATAAAATTATACTGTAATGCTAATTGTTTTTACATTCATATTCACCCCCACCATGGAATACAGGGGTGGCCTTAAATGTGTGTGTTCAAAGAGTGGCTCTACCTGTGTGTTTGTGTGACTGTACCTTCAGCACCATACAGTAGTCAGTGGGAGCCTTGTATTTGCTCTTGTAGTCTTGACCAAGGTAAACATTCACATGGTCCAACTGGAGAAAACACACCAGATCTCTGGACGCCTGTAGAAGGGAAAAAAAAAACAAACACGCAAAAACATTAGTGTTGAAGTTAAATATAAACATCTTGATTTTTTTTTTTTAATGTTCACATGACAAACCTTCGCCTTTCCCTTTGGAACGTAGTAGATTCCAGACGCGCAAGTAACGCTTCTTCCATGGCTTCTTCCCGTCTTCTTTTAGCCACAAGACTCCCTCCATCTCTGGTACGGAGACAGAGCTGCCGCCGAAACACTCCTGTTGTACACACACACACAGGTGGAAACACACGTTAACATACAATAACAAAACAATACAACATACACAACTTGTTTTGGTTTCTGATGTCAGAGACATTTAATGTGGGAAAGATGCGTCACTTGAAGCAGCCGTGATCTCGTTAGAAGAGAATAGAAATAAAATCAACCAACCTCTAACAGAGCCTCCTTGTTTCTCTCAGCCATCTCACAGGTCTCCTTCCGCCCCAGCAAATAGTTCTGCGCACGAGAAAGGAGAAGGTACAAGTTGGATATGAGTCGGTATCACACAAACACAAAGTTTTGATTTACTTTTTGTATTAATTGTCTTCATACCTGAGGGTTTTTGAATAGAGCGTATTTCTCAATGCGTTCTGTGAACATCAGGCGGTTCTGGCTGTCTCTGGTCCAGTTCA
>NC_024322.1:4543633-4559168 GCF_000523025.1 Cynoglossus semilaevis | reverse complement strand
TCAAAGATCCGCTCTGTACAACAGAACCATTCAAAGCCATTCTCAGTCACTTCAAGTCAAAAAATAATATTAAAGATTTCTTTTTAAAGCTCTTTTTTTTTACCTGGGAAAATACTAGCAAGTTTCTATACAACACTGCCATATTTTATTCAGCTAATGTCACATTACAATAGTAATTAATGTCTGTTTCTGTTTAACAATTGATACGAGGTTACAAACTCTAATCTCTATTACTGTTAAGTACTTAAAAATGCTAAAAGTTAGCCACATTTGCTAAAACCATACAGAAAATGCTAATTTTAGTCATGTGGGTTGCCAAAGGTTAAACAAAAATGTAGCTTTAATATATATATATATACAGTATTGCTTTAGCTACAAAGAAGTCTAAAAGTGACTTGGACATACACTGAAGAAAAGTCAATATGAAAAATGAAAAGCTAAGTGCTAACATTGGAAAAAATAAACGTAAAATCAAAAACACGTCCAAAACAGAATGTATTTAAACAACTGTAAAAAATGAATTAAACAATAGTCAAGAATTGCCACAAATTCTTGACTATTCTTGGACACAAATGCATTCTTTAGGGCTAAGTGCATGAAGACATATTATAATATATTAAATATTTTATAAAATATTTGTAAAAAGTTTAGACAAAACACTAGTTTTGAACTTGAACATAACTGAGCTTCACTAGCCTTTTTGTTAACACAGAGTTAGTGATGCTGAGTGTGTGTGTGTGTGTGTGTGTGTGTGTGTGTGTGTGTGTGAGAGAGAGAGAAGAAGCCCTGCAGATGTAGGTTAGATCACATGCATCACTGCTCTGGACCCACATTGAGAGAGAGAGAGAGTGTGTGTGTGTGTACAGTAACTGCACACCAATGACAGTGAAGTGGAGTAAAAGCCTGTGGCTCAGCATGTGTTTACGTGCATGTGTGTATGTGCATGTGTTCAGGGATATCTCTATGACCTACAGTAGTACTGTACTAAAGTACTACTGCACTACAGTAGTACAGTACTCAGCTGTCTGCATTGGACTGTACTGTTGGTGTCATTTAGTCTTTTTATAACTAGAAATAATAATAATAGTTTTCTGTGGAACTCTGACTGGACTGTCTCGTTGAAGGAGCTAAAGGTCGAGGATCCAAACCCCAATCCTTCGATTTATTTAGCTCTTCGTCTAGCGACCCTGCCTACCCAAGCTTTATTACACTCATCCCTGTCATCAGTATTCAACCAGTGTGTGTTCTCACCCATCTGTAGCTCATTGATGGTTTCCACCAGGGACCAGTCTGGACTGTAGCCACAGTGAGATTTCTCCAGCAGACTGTCCAGAACCTAGACGAAGACAAAGACACAACTGTAACTGTCAACAGAACTACAACAAGTGACAGTGCATTTCTCATATTTATCAACTGATAAATTGATTGGTCAGATATGAAAACATAAGAACATTATTGATCCCACACTGGGGAAACTATTGTGTGTGTTTGCAGCCTGTTGCTTCAACAGGATGCCGAGCAGGAGGCACCAAGGACATGGTCTCATTACCTGTCTGACAGTCTGTCTCTCGTCCACCATCACTGTCTTCGAGCTCTCGTCGGACAAATGAACACGAATAACTAACTGTGGGAGATAAAGAAAAAGAAAATACACGTTTGTCTTCATTCATGTTCAAGGCCAGAATACTCAACTCCTTTGTAGCAACATTCCTACAACAGGAATAAAGTATTAACTCAAGCCTCATTAAATTAAAATCAAACGTTGAACTAAGCTAAAAATAAATTAATAAAGAGGAGACATTCTCAAATGAGACAAATAAAATTAGTTCAAATGTTTTCCCATTCTTGAATCAAATTAAATACCAAACTTGCCTCAAATTCTTTTACTCAGTAACAACCCCCCCCCCATTTTGTAAAAATAGAATTGATCAGAGGTTTTATCGTGCGATTAAAGTTACTTTTTTTTCTCCCCGTAAATGCTTTGAACAGCAGATGACAGGATTACAGTCTGTCTCCTCAGATAAACTGAAGTTAACTCCATCACAGCAGTCGCACTAGAATCTTCCTCAGCCTCAGTAGGTAGAAGATGAAATATTAAAGCTGCAGATTGGTGAGAAAATCCTACATCCTTTTTATTCCCAGAGAGCCTTGTGGATGGAATGCACAGGGATGTGCCCCAGATAAGTACACTCTACACGCTTGTACTATGACAACACACAGCATGTAGCACGCATGTAGCACAGCTCCTCACCAAACAGACAATGACAGCAACTGACAAAGCTGAAGGTAAACCTGGAGTTTTTTTTTAAAGTTTAAATACTTTTTTCTGCCTAAATACATTTTAGTAGTGACAATTTTACCATTGGTTTTTAACAGTCAGTACAAGTCATTGTTTCATCTGCGTCTGCATAAGACGACACCATGCACTTCTTAGGTAACTTTCACCATGTCAATTAATGTAAAAAAGTCAGTCCACAGGTTCATATCAGAGTGACATGTTATTATTTTTTTCTCCTCCAACAAACATTTCTACTGCTTTGCTAAAACAACCTCCATTAATGTTACAATCTCTTCAGAGTTAGTGTTTTTGAGCTTTGTGCATCGTTTACACACGGATTATGCACTCACACACACTCTCTCACACAAAAACACACACAGGTAATTACACTTGTGTATGTGCCTGTAGCAAATCCAGATTTTCATTCCAGACTCTTTCATTCTCTCCAGGACTGGGACTTAACTTGCTATAGTCATCATGTTGAGTGCTCCCTCTCTCCCTCACCCTCTCCCTCCCTCTGCTACAATCTGTCAGCCTGTATGGATGTGTGAGTGTTGACTCCAGTATTTATTGACCAGAGCTTTGCAGAGTAACACTGACCTGACCCAGAAAAACTCTGCCACGTGCCAGACGTTCACACACGTGCACAAAGTTACACACACACGCATATATATGTGAAAACAAAACCCATCAGCCTTCTCTGTGTCTGTGGATGTGTGACAGGACTCACCTTCTTCACCTGAGCCTCCTTGATCTTCTCCAGTGCCACTCTGATGTTCTCTGCCTTCAGTTTGGCAGCCTGTTCCTCCTGTACACACACAAACACACACACACTTTACATTAATGTACAGAAATCAAATGAAACTCACGGACACAATTCAGACTCCTCTTCTCACCCACCTGACTCCTCCAACACGAATTCATCGTTTGTTTTTTGTTAAGTGTTTCTGCGTCTGCTTTGCATCAAATAAACTCAACAAAACTGAGCAAAAGTTCGGACTGAAATTCTTCCACCGTCAATAATCCAGGTCTTCACATCACTGACACAATGCTTCAGCTAATCCAGGCTTCATCTACCGAGATTACTTTTTTAATTACAGTAATGTTGAGCTGATGGGAAGCAGCAGGTGTGTCCTGTGAAGACGTAGAAACGCTGAAGTGGGGTTCAAGGATTCCGTACTTTAATGACTGCAGCTCCTCCTCCTCCTCTTTATAATCTTCACCATCATCTCAGGATTATTATGGGAAGTTGAGAGCAGTCAACCAACCCAGGTGCTACATGTTGCTGAATATTTTCTTTGCAGAGAGATGTTTCACATTTTTAAATAAACACAAGCACTGAAACTGACACAGATGTTTCTGACCTTCAGGCTTCTACTGACTCTATAAACAGCACAAGGACCGTGGCCAGTGGAGCAGAAATGACCTTGACCTCGGCAGGGGGGAGATCTTGAATTCGAAAATGTGCAAAAGTAGAAACACAAAGTGACCAAAACAAATTGACATTCTGAACTGCAGCCTGACTAATCCAGTCATCGCACGACTCCCAGACTCCCCGACTGCTGCTATGAAAGAGATTCTACTCACAGACCGGTCGGAGAAGTGAGCTCTAAACCTCCACACTGACTGACACACACACTGATTTTCTGAGAACCAGAAACAAAAAAAAGAACGATTTTGTCCAGTCACATCCTCTCTGCCAGGAGCAGATAGAGCGAATGAGCGGAGGTGAAAAAGCGAGAGAGGAGGAAGATGGATGGATGGATGTGGGGGATGGGCAACCCTGCTGCTGTGCCATCTCACAGGCAGAGCCGCTGATCTCTTTATCTCGAACTCCCTCCTCTTCGCAGACTCACTGTTTTCCCCTCTCTCTCCTCTTTTTCCAAATGTGATTTCTTCTTTTATTTGTCCTCATCTCACTCCATAACTCAATTTTTCCCTTTTGTTTTTTTTCCTATTTTTCTGAGCATTTTACCAAACCGTCTGTGTGTGACCATGTGGTGACACTGCACCTGAAAGACGATCCTTTAACAAATAAAAAGTAAAAAAAGAAAAATAAAAAAAAGAAAATGAAATGAGGAGTATAAAGAAGATAGGGAGATTATCTGACATTCTCCTCACAGCCAGCTCCCCCATAAAGCATCCGGATGTAAACAAACACACACACACACGCCAAAGACTGAATTTTTTAAAGCCTCAGCAGCAGCAGGATCAGCTCATTAACAGCTCCATATTAACTGCCCCATGATTAGGTTAGTGTAGATTAACTGACTAATATGAAAGAACGTGGGGCTAATGGTGAAGCGGCCAAATACGTAGGATCATAAATACATATAAACTCCAGGAAACAGTGGAGACAACAAACCATTTCATTGATGTAAAAACAATCACATCTGTAATAAGTCCAAAGCTGGGTCAGTATTAGAGAACTAACTCAGATTATCATATTTATCTAATATTATGCAGCCAAACTGATGAGGCTGGTGGTGCAGAGAACAACTACGGATGACACTGAAATAATATATCTCACAAAGCGGAGGAGGGAGAACGTGCCCTTAACTGACACACGTCAAATCATTTCATACGTGGTTTAAAAATGTGCTCCAGGTCACATCCAGACCACGGGCCTGGTGTCAGACATGAAAAGTGTTGTATCTAAAATCTAAATTTTATATAGTTCTTTTCTGAAAAGTATCAAAAACAATTAACGAAAAATGACAACGATGTTGATTTAAAATAATTTCTAAATACAGTTAAATATAGAATACAAATATTTAAACCTGTAATAAAATGGCTGGTGGTCATTTTTTTTTTCAAATGCAGTACTGTAAGTGAATTTCAAAGTATATTTTTCACTTAATTAAATTTTATCATTAACCCCGCCAAAACAAAAAATGCTCAGACAGCATCACAAGTTGCATAACAGCGGGTTTTTAAACCTAAAAATATGATGAGGATTTAACAAAAGTGGATTATAGCTGCAAAAAATGTATTACATAAGATATCATTAGTTAATGGTGGATAAAACTGCACAGCAGCACACAGTGTATTAATTATGTGACAGGAAGTGGCTGCTATGTCTGAGTCACAGCCCAATGGTTTAACTTTAGACCACCAGTTTGTTTACATATTTTTAAAAACATTTTTAAATAATGTTTTTTTTTACTGTTAACCCTGCTTATGGGGCTTTCAGAATGTAATAAGAAAAAATTCAATATATAAATAAAAAAAAGTCATCATTTTTTCCCTATGTTCCTTTTTCCTGACATCACACTATAGTAATGTGCATTATTTTAAGCTCACATTTCAACTGTATCTATCTTTATTCCATTGGACGACACATGGCCTATATTATAAAGACACTATAATTAGCTCCATCCTGGGGAATAAGGAAAAAAAAAAGAAAAAAACGATAGAGCCTTTGAAGTCATGAAGAAATATGTCCTTCCTGAGCTGCTGTAGGCTCATAAACACAGCAGAGCGATTAAATTTACATGGAGGCAGCAGAAGTGGGGCAACTGCAGATGCTGCAGTAGCAGCAGTATGTATGTGTGTGTAACACTGACACAGAAAGACGGTCGTACATACAGAAATACACACACTCGGCTACAGTTGTTGCAGCTCATTACACCTTCTGCCTAATCACAAAACTAAATCTTACTGAAAAAGAGATGCAAAAGGATTTCTTGAACGGCTGAAAAATTAATTTACTTAAAAAAAAAAGATTTTTTAAATTTAAATTAAAAATATAAACTACAAATTTTTTTTATCCTGAATTTTCCTCCACTAGACAAAGACTCACATCTGAAGCTAAACCTGGGAAAAATCTATTGGTCTGGTGATGTTTTTTAGGTTAAAATTTCACAATTTGTGGATTTATTATGAAAGTAGGTCAATTTTCAGCAGAAAATAGAAATGGAAAATATGTGACTGCATTCAAGCCCAATGACTTTAATCCTTTTTTTTGTTTTTGCCCCAAATGGAAACAGGAACAAAGACATGAGCTGCAGCAGTTTTATGTGTCTGTGTGCAGCCATTAAGACAATGTCTCCCAGGGAAAAGTGCCTATTGTCAGCCAACTGCTATGACTCATTATCTGTGCGTGTGTGTGTGTGTGTGTGTGCTGCTCCAGGGAATCTCCCTCTGTCTCGGTACTAAAGCAGATTATCCCACTCTACAGATTTAGCACATTCATATATTGTTCAATAAAACTCGCTGCCTTTCTTAGCCAATCAAATCATGGCTTTTTGATACAATCAGAAGAAGCTGTCTCGCTTTCTCCACCTGCAGTTTTCAGGGCAAAAAAAAAAAAAACCACAGAAACATTAGCAGTGAGAAAGCTGCAGCTTCAGGACCGAGATTCACTTTTAAAGGACACTGATCCAGATTTTTCCCACTCACTGTGCGGCCAATGATTGAAGCAGAATAATATCATCAACCATTACATGGCTCAGAAAAATTACTATCACAACAACATATGTTGTGATACTACGAAAACTTTTGAACTGAGAATCTCGGCAAGTGTTTTAGAATGAAACGTAGGTGAGAGAGTGAACATGATGACAGAGCTTTGTTAAAGCAACTAGGGCACTGAAGAAAAAAAAACAAAAAACGATTCGTCAGTGTGAGTGGCACGAGCCGACATCCTTTGGGACGAGTCAAAAAGTCGAAAAGTTCTTTCTCATGTGTCAATCTTTTTCTTTGAATGGCTAACACTATCATGGAAAACAAATAGATAGATTTACTTGACTGATCTCAGGCTAGGAAATTATGGAAGATATAATAATAATACATAAATTGAGTGGTAATGTTACTGTACACTTCAAGTCTCCTTCAGTTGGTAACAGGCGATTGCAAGGAAAAACATGAGCGTCCACATGATCGGAGAATCACCGTACAGTCTGTAGTGGAGGACGATAATGTCACAAAGAGTAAAAAAGCGACTTGAGATACGATCATCTGACTGGGAGCTGATAGAACAAATAAGTTGTGTGTTCTGTTCTCTCCATTAGCAAAAGCTAGGAAAATAATGTATGACAAGCAACGTGCTAACCGCTGAACGTGCTGGTCTGCGTAGTTAATCCTCTGTCAATGTGATGATGTCATGAATTACATGTCGACTCGACTTTGACTTAATACACGGACACCTGCTCTGACACGTTCATCTGATGGAAAGCAGACACGTAGGTGCAGACTTCAGGACTTACTGATTAAAGTTTCTGATTGGAGAAACCAGAATGTCAAATCGCAAAGGAAATCCACAGTCACACAAATTGATCGGCTGAACCTTATTAATTTTTTCCCCCAGTTTTTGGTGTTGAAAATGTTTTTTTCCCCCACATTCAGTTGGACACTTTTTCAAAACATCATGCTCCACAGCAAAGGCAGACAGAAAGAGGAAAACCCCAGGCCAAAGATTTTTCCCAAAACTCTTCAGCCGCTGTAAACAATTGTCTGAAAATGTGCAGATAACAGAGGGAAACAGGAAGTTGTCATGCAAAAGGACTGTTGTGGGTAGGGATGTCCGATATTGTCCAAACACCGATTCTGATATCAATCGCTACCAATATAGGTCTGGTAATATTTATTTATTTACCTGGACAAACCACTGTATGAGTATAAGATTAATTAAATGAGCTGCAATGCTGCTATCTATTGACTTTCACTTTAATAAGCAGCCGTTTATCCCCAAAACTATTTTTAGGGCACACATAATTTGACAAAACCCAGGCATTGTGTTATCGGGTTTCATTATCGGAGGAAAAAAATATCGGTTGGCTGATATTATCGGACATCCCTAGTCGGGGGCATGCAGTAGTAGTTGAAAACGTGATGGTCACCTTGGTCAGCAGGTGGGTCGGTTTTCCTGCAATGTTTTTCAGAATCAGAGAGGTTTCTCTGTCCAGATAGGAGTGCTTGAAAGAAGAGAAAGGCAAACAGAGAAAATCTGTGTGAATGAATCTGCTGTTGGAGTGACTGTGGTTGGTGACTGGATGTGGAAGTTTGCTGGAAAGCTGAGTGGTGAAGCAGAGAAGCAGCGGACTAGTGTTAAACTATAGTATGAACTGAACTGCGATTAGGGTTTGTTGGTCATCAAAACATACAGATAGAGCAAAGAGACAGCAATCAAACAGACAGGCGTTTCGATCTGTAACTAACCCTTCTTCACTGGATAAATTTGGAAATGAAAGCCAGAAGGAAACTAAATTAACTTGACTTTAAATTGTTAATATAAATGTTGACTGTATTTACATTTTTCCTCTGTTATTGTACTCCATTTCCCCTGTAATATAGATTTACAGAAGAATAATTTAAATTACTATTATTATAATTACTATATATATGTATATATATATACATATATATATATTAACTGTAAAGTTCATTGAGACAACTGTTTTTTGGGATTTTGGGCAATATATATATAAAATTGACTTAACATGAGTGACTGGAACTTGTATTCTTTCATAAGACCACTAGAGGGCGAGAAGAAATCCGTTTGTATATTAAAAAAACTGTTGTTTTTTTTTTCTTTATAAAATGATTCAAAACACACCAGAGAATATGATCTGAATATAAATCCCAGATCACTGTGGTATTTACATGTAAATAATAACATTTTAAAAGCGTTAAAAAATATTGTATTCCAACACATATCTAACTGCTGAATCGATCACATCACTGTTCTACAAAAACATTTAACAGAGTCAGTAAAATGCTGCATGGTAATTATGATAATTTCCTGACCTCCTTTAAACCTCTTATATCTTGCTGTGAGGACAGTAATATCTATTTTATTATTTTAATGTATTTAGTTCTAAGTTTAAAAATCCATTCTAAAACTGACCAAACCATGTAAACTGTTTGGCAAATAAAGGTTGAATAATTCAAGTTCAAACAAGTTAACAGTCACTTCTACTGCAGGCTGTATTAGCAGCAGGGCAGAGAGTAAAAGAGGGATTTTAGACTCCAGGCTGTGGGCAATCAGACAGATCTTGATTTATTATTCATTCTTCTAAATTATTCACTGTTTAAATAATATTTGCCCAGAACATAAAATCCACAGACAGACTCAGAGACTGGCAGGAGTTTCATGAACACAGTTCAGGGAGTCACTAGGTTATTCCAGGCAGGAGTTTTACTCTGTGGTCCGCAGTAAGAACATACTGGGTTTGTACTTTGTGGTAGAAGAAGTACAGATTATTTATCTAACATGGTTTTATTGTAGCCATCAATTCATAGTGACGTCCGAGCCACTTTTTACTGATCTGGGGACATGAACAATCTCCACTGCCCTCATTCTATTCTCTTGATGTTCAAGTCTCTCTGTCAATTTCACGTTCATCCTTTTGACCTAATTATTTTGACTATGTGTGATCTTGTGCCGAGTCACCCTCAACATCCTGTGGCTTTTAATCCTTATCTCTTTAATCTCTCAGTCTGTCAAATCCATCTTCTCTACGTCGCTGAATAAGGCCGTGTGATTTTGCACTGCAGCTCGGAGAGAAAAAAAATAAAGTGACAGTTTTTGAAGTTCAACAGTCTCAGCAGTCTCCAGACACAGAGACCATATAAGAAATTACAGTACGGCTGGTTTTCTTTGTCTTCTTTTAGCCTCTGTGATGTTTTCTCAGCTCCAGAAACAGACAATGATCCTCAGCTTTGCCTTTTCTTTGATTGTGATTCTGCATTTTCTTTTCAGCCTATTCTGGGAAGGTAAAATTGAACTGTTTTGATGATGACAAGCACAGCCTGAAGCAGCAGAAACTGTCAGAGCTGCACACAGACAGTCAGCCTTCGCTGCAGAAAAACATCACTATCTTCAAAATAGGCCAACGGTCACATGTTCTGGCTACGGCACAGCCTAGAATCTCTGTGAAAGTCTTTTCTTTGCAGATTGTAGCATTTAAAAAATGAATCCAAATGCTGCAATGCAGTGTCGTTATCAATTAAATGGTATTGACACCCATCATGTCTGGGTCAGGTTAATCAACTCAAATTCTATATACAATTTTTGACGGAAAATTAAAAACAAATTGCTCCCTGACTATGTTTAAAATGACAGGAAAAATGAATGTGGACGGTGGAATGATGTCCTCAATAATGAACTGCATCTCAAAGACAGGAAGTTGGGAAGTTACCTCAGTGATGTGATGACCTGGAGCTGCTGCCTCAGCAGGTACAGACACCTGCGGACCGTCTGCTTCACTGGAGTGGAGAACACTGTCCAGGGAGTCCATGGAAGAGGCCGAGTTCACCGAAATCCCAGAGGCCGAGGTAACAGAGGAACGAGAGGAGTGGATGATGGAACGCGCCTGACGGTAATGCAAAAAGAACAAGAGAAAAGAGGTCAAAGGTCAGGAGAATGAGTCGTTTGCCTTTTTGTTGTCCAACTTTGCAGTACATTTTTTCAAGACAAAATACTCTACCTCATGTTCGCTGACCGTGCCCACAGATCCAGTGCGTCGATGCTGGCGCTGCGAGGCCCCGGGTCTCCTCATGGTGGCTGAAGTGTATGAGGAAGCGGAGCTGAGTGAGTGGGACGATGTTTGACGAGCTGCTTCGTCCATGCTGAGGGACGCCTGGAGAGGGTGAGAGGAACACTGCTGCATTGTTATCACAGCAAAGGAATCATGTAGCCTATAAAGACAACATAAGTATCATCCTGACATTCAATATATAGCACCATGGTATAGAGAATTTCACTGAAAAATGTACTGTTTTTAACAGCATGTTTTTCATACTGACATTCATTAATGAGGATTTTCTCTGTTTTACTAATATGTATGTTAAAAAGAATGACATTTTTAGAACATTCCGTCATCATTTCATCAGCTATCAGCTACAATCTATATATTTTTAAATAATATATTCAACACATGTTTATGTTTTCCCCACACACCTTCTCTAACTGTGCAGTAATGTCATCCAGGCTGAAGTTAGAGGCCAGAGCTTGTCTCCCATGATGCCCACTGGGAGCTCTTATGGTACCAGCAGGTGACGCTCTGGTGCTACTGCTGCTGCTGCTCGCCCCACTGCTGCCCCCACCTCCGCTAACGCTGTTATTACTGCTCCCACTACCGCCACTGCTGCCGGCGCTGCCCCCTGCTGACTGCTGTCTGCCACTGCGTCCTGCTGGAGGCTTCTGACGGACCTAGGAAAAAAGTCCAATGTAAAGATGTTATTTTTTAGAAACACTGCATCGTTGCTGAGGTTTAAAAATGACAGAAGGAGCTGTGTCTTTACCTTTGTGTCCGTCAGCCCCAGTCGAGCCAGGCTGCCAGCACTGTTCGGCTTCGTATTGACGGTGCTGAGCTCCTGTTCGATGGAGCAGAGGTCGGCCATGAGGGCGTCCAGATCTACGTTCTCCCCCTGGTTTAACGCCTCTGCAGACACAGAAAAAACATAAGAATATTTAAACAAACTGAACAAAGCACAATAAAGGTAAGGTTCAGAGCTGTGATTGTCTGACCGTTGATGTTGTAGATGGAGAATCTGTAGGAGAAGTTGGCCATGTTGGTGTCCTGTCTGAGAGGAGGTTTATGCTGTGGAGGACGTTCTGGACGACCGTCATCCAGACTCTGGAGGGACAGAAACACAGTGAAGGGACACTGAAGTACAATCAAAGAGCTAAAAAGTGTGTTTGACAAAATCATTTTATGGAAAAGGATTTTTCATTTTATTTTACAGTGGAAAACTAAAATAAATTTCCTATAAATAAATAAGTTATCTGTTAAGGTTTACCTGTGTGAGTTTGTCCAGTTCTCCCAGCCAGGCTCCAAACATCTTATCCAGGTCCTGGTCCTCCTTATCACTGTCCTCCTCCTCCTCATCTTCTCCTTCCCTGACCTCCACCTCCTCATCTGACAGCTGCTCCATCTGCAGAAAGAAAAACAAGAAGTTAGTGAGGGGGAAAGGTCTGAAAACAAATGGGTTTGTCAAAGCTTCTGATGCTGAAAGACAAGACTTTGTTCCCTAAGCTCCATCTTGTGGCCATCTTGTGGAAATACAGTGACATAAAATTATTTAATTATTTTACTTGTCGTTTTCTCTCAGAAATAAGCTGCAGACGCAGAATGGAGCTAGATTCAGGTTTTACAGGACACCACATGTGATCACATTATTTTTTTAAACGCAAAACAAATCACGTTTTAGTTCATACACTCCATGACTCTTCAGGCACTTTGATGGAGGCAGATTTCAATGCTAATAAAAATCCAAAGATGACAATAAAAGTCTGTCTGATATAAAACACAGCTGGAACGAATGTAAATCTCAAAATGACAAAGATCATTAACATTTAAAGAGACAGAGCTCAGCTGTAGTACATGGTGTCTCTAAATGTCCTTCCAGTAGGACACGGGGGCTGATGTGCAAAGTGTTTTTCAGAAAACTAATCTTTTGTTCCATCTCTTCAAACTGAAAATACCAGTGTCAGGAACATGAGGTTAAGAAAGATAGACGGATTAACTTTTTTTTTTTTTAGGACGTCATTTCTGTACAAACATGTGGTCAGTTTATCTCAAAAGGATCCTGCTTAAACACCCAAAATACAAGTATAATTAAATGTAATTTTACTGTCCATAGACTAATACATATACACACACGCTGTAATTTAAGCAGTGATGGCTGAAAGTGCACGCAAAGCTAAGGAATCATTGCATGCTAAAGACACCACAGCTGGTGTCTCCGAAGATAAACCATTAATAATAAAATTACCAGTGTTTGACTTTAATGAAACAAAATATGCAGCAAGTCTATGTTCAGCTACACTTTGACACTTTTTACCAAAAAGGTCTTCCAAATAAACACATGGAAAATTAAGGTCGCTGAATTTATAAATTATGGGTAAAGACACAGAACAGCTGCAGAATTCTTCTCTGACGTCCAGTAGCATACACTCCTCACTAGTAAGATTTAAATGTATGTATACAAAAACAAGAACAACGAAAAACCCTTACAGTAAAGGTTCCTCCTACAGATCAGATACAAACACAGTCTGGTCAGGACACTTGAAACAGAATTGAATTCCCTTTGGGTAAAAATGTGAGTGTAAGTGAAACGTTAATCTTTCAGCTCTGGATGCCATTAAAGGATCTGAGGTGAGAATCAATGAATGGACAACCATTAATTAATTATTTGGTATGTTTTATAAAGTTTGACTTTGTCTAAGGCACCAGGCGCTGCTCTTCAGTCATCTGTTTGCATGTGAACACCTGGTGTCCTGTAAGGCGTCCTGTGACCACATGAAATGTGGCTGCTCTACACCCTGTATTTAAAAACAGTGACGTCACGTCTGTAACTGAGAGCTAAATTATGTTGTTTTGTTTTTTTCTTAAGAAAAGCATTTTACATAATTGTTTGCACTTTGAGCATGTCAGTACGTGTGTCTGTGCGCTCAAATTATTGGTAAAGAGACGTTTCAGACAGGGTTAAATATCAGTGAAGTGAGGGTCTGTGAATGTATTTCGTCTGTGGCTACACATAAAGAGAAATTCATGTAAACTTTCAGGGTTGCTGGAAAACTGTTGCCGATCTAAAAATCACCAGCTCTGGAATCGGTCATGGACTGTGTTCTGGCACGCCTGGGAACGTGGCCACTGGTATCTAAACCACCTTCCACAGTGGTTATTGTGACCAGATCTGAAGATCCAATCATCAGGATGAGACGTGAGCATTTGTGTTTGAACATGGACTTTTTTTGGGGAAAAATCGTAAAGTTTGAATGTTAAAAGAAGGGATGTCCGATATAATTTTTTTGCGTATATCTGATATGGTCCAACCGCATTGTCGTTTCGGATATCAATCGATACGGATATAGGCCTGGTAATATTTATTTATTCATCTGTACAAACTACTGTATGAGTTGCTGGGACGAGCATTTGGCATACGATCCCCTGATTATTAAAAAGGATTAATCAAATGAGCTGCAGGGCTGCCATCTAGTGACTTTCACTTTAATATACAGCCGTTTCTCCCCAAAACTATTTTTAGAGCACACATCATTTGACGAAACACAGACACTGCATTATTGGGTATGGCGTATATTACAGATATTAATAATTATGCTAATAATGATAATATCGGACCTCCCTAGTTAAAACAGTATGGAGTATAACAGCGCAAGAGTAAAAAAAAACCATGAGAATAAAATACATGCATAACTTAAGTCACATCACATACTGTCTTCAGAGGAGTTATTAGTACAAAGTATCTCCAAACAAAATACAAGGAATAATAACGTTAAAAAGAAAAAGTAGTAAATTGCTACTGATATCGTCAGATACTCCAGGTTGCAGTACTGGTATTAGCTTTAACAGTTCTTGCCTTCGATTGATTGGTTAAATCACCTCTGGATTATAATAGCTGATACTTGGTTGATAAAGTCACATAATTATCGACTATAAATCCAGCTGGAACTTATTTGACACGTGACAAAAAAACCTAGGATTTAAAAGGTCGTAAATGTCTAACCTGGCAGAGAGAGAAAGACAATAACAAACATTCTCATCAGCAGCATCATCAAACTGGATCTCTTCCTCCTTAGTCTATCTTTTAATCTCTCTATCCTCCTCATCTTCAAATCTACTCCAAAAAAAAAAAAAAAAAAAAAAAACATTCCATGGCTAAGCACGCTATTCCTGGGTAGCAGTTTTATTATCCCCCCTGTCCCTACTGGGCAAAGGCAACCAACCAACACATACACATAAGATTAGAGAGAGCAGAATATCACACACACCCACACACAAACACTTTACACACACACACACACACACATATAGTGAGCAGCGAGTGCTACAATTAGATCCCTGTGGTTAGGAAGGTCTGTTATTTAGACTAGAGGATAGGGCAACTGTGTGTGTGTGTGTGGTTGGGGACCCGTGGAGGGACCAGGGGACCGCTGTGAAAACTCTCACAGCTGCACTCTGCTGTTTCCACACAGGAGAAGCTCAGACAGGGCCAATAAATGCAGCCTTTTTTTAACGGCAGTCTCGGAGGCTGAGGAAAATTCTGGTCACGTCGATGACTGAACTGAACCCCTACCTCAGTCCACTGCTCTGACCTTCGAAGGGCTGTCCCTCACAAATCTAGTGGTGGCAGCACCTGTTAATCTGCCTGGTGATTCTGTATGTAGTCGTCTTATCAAGACATGATGCCATGAAGACAGAATATCTGACAGATGAACCCAAACAACGCCTCTGCCTCTCTGAGCACATTCACGATGTTGTCTGAGTCTTTTTTTTTTGTCTTACTGAC
>NC_024322.1:4526133-4541133 GCF_000523025.1 Cynoglossus semilaevis | reverse complement strand
ATATAATAATGATTTTTAGTCAAAAATATCTCTTAAATAGCTGGTCCCTCACATAGTTGGTGGACTAAAACGAGGTTATTTTAACCTAAAACATTTACTTATTAAAGATGCTTTTAATATTCCAGCCATTGCAGTCTACAGCAGGGGTCCCCAACCCCCGGTACAGGGACCGGTGCCAGTCCGTAGGTCATTTAGTACTGGGTCGTGGGGGACACAATGAAAAAATGTACTTCAGTTTTACTAATTTACTTATGGTCATATCCCTTCACTTTTCTTCATTTAAAGATAACAATGTCATTGTCAAAGTTCAGCATTTTAATTCTTTCATAAACACACATGAGCCCTGAATGAGTTTATACTGAAGCACTGTGACATCTGCTGCTTTAGTTCCCTTGAGCAAGCGAAACATCTTTTGCCCTGGGCAGAACCAAGTGTCCTCTAACCTCAACTGGTCTGCTGCCAAGACAAAACAACGATAGCAGGAAAAAAAAGGCTTTTAGGAAGCTTCACGAGTGAGGCCTGTTCCCACGGCTCTATATCAGGACATCACACTTGCTGTTAAATGCAGGCATGCACACACACACAAGCATACATGCACACACACACAAGCATACACACTTATTTTAGGTCTGGTTGTTGGGTTTTAAAGAAAAGCTATAAATCAGGTCCAGAGAGAAAAAGATGCATTGAGTGAATCCAGAGAGTAAGTTGATACATTTGTTAATCTCTCCATCTCTCTCTCTCTCTCACACATAACATATATCTAAATTTTGCTTCTATAAGATCTGTCAAAGAAGTTAATTAAGATGATCCAGGGTTATATTTTTATCTTTAAAAAACAATTTTTATCCCATATCTACTTGCACAAAAAACGTTTCCTTGGACAATTTCCTTCTAACCAAGTTTTAATGAGAGTCAATAACAAATTTACAGTCAACTAGATGCTGGGACTAAACCACAGTGCCACAGTGTGTTGTGCGTGCATGTGTGGGGTCTGAATGGCTGCCAAGTCTGTGAGGGATTCCACAGTGATGCTCTTTTATAGCACCAGCCTCCTGCCTTTCATGCAGGAGACCTGTGGATTAGAGGAGAACCTCTCTGGCCAGCGTGTGCTCTGGAAAACCCCACGGTAGACATTTAGGATTTTCTAGTCCCATACTGTACAAATCCACACTGGAAAAAAAATCTTTCTATTTAATAATATAAATGTAGGAAATACATAAACTAAAGCTGTGTCCTCCTGTGACTTGACTGAGAAAGGGCTCTGCCTTAAAACGTGTCAAAACAAAAATGCAGCTGGTCAAACTGATTTCTATACCAAATTAGTTAGATCCAGGTTAACTCAGAGGACGGTGGAGGTGAAAAAGTTACAGATAAGTTGGAGAAGCCGGTGACTGGTGGCTTAGTGGGAAAAATGGACAAAAGATGTTAGAGATACAGCAGCTAGGCGGAGAAAAGGAGAGAGAAAGATTTATGGACTTGATAGAGAAGGACATTAAGAGGGTCGATAGGAGAGAAAGCAGACGATCTGCTGCGGAAACTCTGACTGGAAAAAGTCAAGACTATATTTATATTTATTTAATATATGCTGAATCTCTGTTTGGGCTTCATTTTGTCTGACCAATTTACGTTGTTTATTTTCAAGTCAAAATGCAGCATTAACTAGTGCCTCTGTGTGCATCATCTTAGTTTGGTTTGTAATGCACAGAGCTTCCTCTGGACAATAACCTGATTTGCTTCACTCAGGCAACCGAAGCATTAGGAAGAGCTTTCTGTATAAGAGGCATTAATGACGCTTCTTCCTGTAGACACAGGAATTATGTTTCGTGATAGATTTGTAAACCTATCCCATAACCAATCACTCACCTCATCTACTCCTTAGTGTTCTTGTTTCACACTGTTGTGTAAAATGCACAAACTCTCCAGAATTTTCTTGTCTATCTACTGTTTGGATGAAAATGAGCCTGATTTAAAAAATGATTTGCTGTGATGGTTTTTTTAAGACTGTTTGGAGGTTTGAGAAACAGCCATGTGTATTTAGTTCATGATCCTTGTAGAATTATCCAGTTTATGGAGCTCACTCCTGACCAAAATTGGTACGATGAACTAGAGGTGGAATTTTGGAAAATATTTTGCACCTATCTACTGTACAGCCCCTTATCATCATAAAATAAACATCTTTCTTACATCGGTAACCGTTCTCACTTTCTTTGCAACCAAAAGGATAAAATAAACAGCACTTTTCTCAGTTGTAAAGCAAAGGTTATGTTTCAAATATTTTTCAAATTGTTGTATTGGTTATCCGATTAAACTTAGGCCTAGTTTTCCTTCATACTATTTACAATTTTACTATGAGTGCTGTATGTCAGAGGTATAATTGTGGTCCAGTGCAACAGTAATACTTGGCTCATATCGAATAGGCAGAGGAAGCAGTGGATGAGTGAGGAGCCGCCTGCTGATCCAGCAACAATGATATCACTTCCCCTGAGACCCGCAGGAGGGTTACATCATTTCCTCCTCGCTTCCCTGCCTCCTATTGACATCTGCCTCTGTTTCTCAATGGAAGGAAGGGAGCGTTAGCAAAGAGAAAGGGTGTAAGAGGACCGAGCTTTGGCCTTATTTATACCCATATTTCCATAATATTTTATATTATTGTCAACACACTCGTCAAACCGCACCGGTAGTTATCCTCAGCTGTTATGGAGCTGGATTTTGTATTCAACGGTTCCAAAAACCACATCCTGAGTGTGTCCTTGTTTTTTTGTCCGGCACGTGTACTTTTATAGGAAACCAGATACACACGGTGATGTCTGTGTGAATACATGTGATGAGGCCTAAATTGTACGTCATTGTGTATGAATGGTGCATTTGATCCCGAGTCTGGATCCTGTGGATCTCAGGGGTACTCAGCTGCCGCCATGTAATGCAATACTGACACACAAACACAAACACACACACACCATGTTCACTCATGGTTGTGTGTTCCTGATTTAGGGACAGAACAAATGAGTTCTATTTTTGCGCCAACAGAAACAAACAGGCAGCAGGAAGTTGATTTTACTGTAGCTGAATGGATTTACCGTGTCTGGACTAAAGGTGACAGAGGCAGCAGAGCAGTGTTTGGCATTTGCAGCCAAGTGTTCCGCTGTGGATCATAACATCAAATGCCCCACCCCCAACCCCCCATTCTAAAGCAGGCTGATAGTCGAGGTAAAGATGAGCTGCGATGAGCAGGAAGCTGCATGTGCATCCCACATGATGGCGTAAGTGGAGACATAAATGTTTTATAATGGAACGGAAATGGAATCATGTGCATTCAGTTGGTCTTTTCATGAGAATTTGCAGCTCTGAAGACTGACACATTTAGAATAAAGCCTTATTTGTGATGCCTTAGATGTTAAGAAATACATGTGTGCACAGAATATATATATCCTTAACTGCCAACATACTTCCCTTTCTTGTTCCATTTGAGTTATTGTCCGGCAAAACATCAACGGATTTAGCAAAAAAAGACATGGATATGATTGTGATATAAGACAGAGGTCAAACTGGTCTGCATTTATAGGTTCTTCATGGAAATAAAGAGCCTCACCCAGCAGTGCTTTTTAAAAAAAACGATGGCAGGGCTACTAAATTAGGGATGGTTCAATTTTTTACCAGGAATTTGATACCTAAGCAAAAATGCTCAACTTAACTTTGCACGACAGGCCATAAACAGGTACACCATCAACCCAGCAACCGCAGCCCGTGGCAAGGTATTGAGTCATCCCTAATAGAAATACCCCAATACTACCCCAAAGAGTATACAGGTAACAACGGTCATCATTACTACACAGGTTCACTGCATCTTCGCACAAATTAAACTAGTGATGACAATGGTCCACTGATGTCCAATTAACCATTATGAAGGGCTTTTCAGTGACCAAATTAGTCAATGAAGTTTACTTTGACTAATCTTTACAGCCACATGTAGCATAAAAAATCATATCTTTTCATTTTTTCTTTCAACACATACAGTTCAAGGATACAATTTCCAGCTGTGACATTGTGGAGAGAATTGAAAGCTTTCAAAATAAACCCTACTTCCTCTAAGAATCATACCGTATCGTACACAGAATTAGATAATCCAACGGCCGATGGCTTAACCGAAATTTTAGGACAATCCAGCCTCAACTATTCAAGACATTTAGTTTAGCTTTTCAATGACATAATTGCCAGCCTTAGTATCACTGATAGAGGAAACAGCCACATTTTAGGGAGGAACACGTGCAGTGTGGACTTCCCAGCTCCACCAGCATCTTCAATCACACTCCCACTCTGTCGTGATTTAAACCTGCTGCAAATATTCTGACCGTCCTATATGTAGCCAAACCCATACAGATCCTTGTAATAAACAGAAACTTGAGCCACTCCTTCACAACTGCCCACAACCACACTGTGTGTATTTATAGTGCCTGTATTTATACACGCATGCACGCGCACACACAAACACAACTCTTTGATACGGACATGGACAAATAAGCATTGAACCCATATGTTGATAGCAATATTCAGGGGCGTGCACAAACATACACACAGACACTTAGGTGTAAGTACTTCACTCAGACATAAAGCATTCCCTAACCCCTTGCCCTGACCTATTTATGGTCAGGAGAGAAAAAGTCAACTGTCACCAATCTACAATAGATCCATGGAGCTGGAGCACTGCATTCATTTTGTATTTTTATTTGAAATGACACTTTCCAATATTTGGGCAAAGTGGCTGTTCTGTCAAATTGGGGACATCTGTCTTACACATACCCAGACATTAGTCCGCACTGGCCACAACCTTATAATACTGGCACCAGGGAGTGGGTGAGTTGGAACAACATTGCCACAGAGACATTTAGTTTTCCAAAAGACTCAGCACAGACGTTGAAAATACAGAAGCCCAGAAGATGCTGAAAATGACTGATGGTCCACGATGTAATCTGGTTTGTTTTGAGAATAAATCTATCAAAACTGAAGAGGCAACACAAGAACATTTGTTTTTGAAAAACTCCACATGACTCCCTGACCATTAGTTGGACTCCGGCCTGATTGTGAATATTTAAAGAGTTGAGTAGAACAGTTGACACACAGCACGTTAACAGCAAAACATAGGAGTCCCGCTTTCCTGTGGGAAAATAACCAATGTCATGCAGCGTGTCTGAACCAGATGTCAGCTATGAACACAACATGACTGGCAAAAATAGAAACAGGAAGCCAACCCCAAAAGATCTGGAAGAACATGGATGGACGCAGCAGGAAGTGGAATGGGAGTGACCACAGACATCACAAAGATCAATTCAACCAAAGGCAGTTTGACAGGTAGTGAACAGTTAGTCAACAGATCAGCTGTGAACACTGAACATGTTATTATAAGGCCAACATCCACATAACAACTGTCACTTTAAGATGGTGTTGACATGAAGACACACTTTAAATATGTGGAGAGGACACTTAATTAATCTGATTTGCACAGTCAGAGTTACTGTCACCATCGAACTGTAGGAACAAAGTCTACATTGTACACATACTTATGACAACACTAAAAATATAATTTGGTAATCGGGAAAACCTATAACTTCGCTATATATTCTGCTCTCCAAGACTTCACCTATGTATTCACTGGAGGAATAAATGCTCAATAAAATAAACCATTACAACAAAAAGACACAACCTAACATGATCACAGTTGAACCTATCGTGGACACTCAGATCGTGGGAGGAGACATTTTCCTCCCAGAGGCCCAAGCTTCAACGGCAGAAGCTTCTTGCTGTGAGGCGAGAGTATTGAACCACTGCACCATAATTACTACAATGAAACATGTGAGTAACACTGTACTGCATGTGCTGTCTGGGAGACAGTGCCTCTGTGTAAATTGCAAGTTGCAGAATGCCACACATAAAAGCCCACACTACTGGTGGAAGTGAAAGGAGAGGACTTTTTGACAGAAAGAAACCCCATCCATGAAGCCTACACACATTCGGCACATGAGGCAGCATGTCAGATGAAATGATAACAGTGGATTGATGCTGTTTACCTTTGGTCTTCTAACAGCGCCTCAGTCCAGCTCCAGCACGGCACAGAGTTCCACCACCCTGCAGAGGAAGGCAGAGAAAATGTATTAGGGTTCACCATATGCCTTTTAGAGCGGTTGCAGAAACAGACAGCTGGTCTTCCTTCCTGTTAATGGCAGTAAATTAAAACCAAACTGGGGCTTTGACAGTTGGATTTTTTTAACAAGTTTTCCAACACTAGGCAATAAGCCAAAAAAAAAAAAAAAAACCCCTGTTTCTGTGTCAGGTGTATACATGAGTCCAATACAAGAAGAGCCTAGCTTTAACACTTCATGATAAAACACATATAAACACAGACCACAGCAGCTGTCTACGCACCAGCCGTGTGGTCAGCAGGTGGCACTAGTTTGTGCCACAACCGTCATGCTGTGTAGGCTGGATGAGTTTGACCTAAAAATAACCGACAGGCCACCGCTCTGGGCTCCTCCTTCTCTAATTTGTCCCTGGCCGCAAATTGTCTCATTTTTTTTCCATGAAAATATTCCAAAGTGATAATGTAACAAGCTGAGAACAACGATAAATACAAACACATCACAAAAATGTAAGAACATCACATGCACAAGAAGGTCACACTGGAATTTAAAAAAAAAACACACACTCACAGGCCAATCCCAGCTTGCATAAGATCATTAACAGTTCTCATATGATCAGTAGCTGAGGCTGAAACAAGAACACGCTTGTTGCGACACAAACATACACATAGTTCTCAAATCAGTGGTTTGAGGTCTAACAACTACAGAGGACATTCCTGTTTTTGAGGATGTTCTTCTTGTTCCTCGTCTTTGATCTGGTCCCTTCAGGGGTGGTGCGGTTCACCTATCTTACCCTCATCCTATCACATGACTTGTCTACTAACAATGACAAATAAATCACTCTCACCATCTATTTTAATGTCCGCAGATACTAGTACACAAGCATAGAGCCTATAACACAGTGTTAAAACAACAAATATGAAATTATATATTTCAATATATAAGTCGCACCTGAGTATAAGACGCAAAACCCAGCCAAAGGATGAAAAAAAAAAAAAGAAGAAAAGTTCGACGTAAAACCTGGAAAATAGGGTAACCCGACTTGGACCTTGGAAGAAGAGGTATTGGAATTGTTTTAACAAGGGTCACACCGATCTGACTTTTTCAATCCTGATAGAGTATATAGATACCTGGGCTTGGTGTATTCGCGGGTGTCTGGTACAATGGCTATACCATAAATGAATTGATAACTCTGCACCTCATGGTTTGGACACTTGGGTAAGAGCAACAGAATATTTGGCAGCAGTTGTTGGAGATGCAGCTGACAGGAAGGAGGAACGGAAGAAGACTCCAGAGATGATAAAGGATATGAAGGCAGGGGTGAAGCAGATACTTCCTGTGGAGGGAACAACCAGGAGAGTGAGGACGAGAAGTCGTTTGGACATAGATAGAAACAGAAAGTACTGCCTTGTTCAAGGGTCAAGGTTCCAGTAGAACCACAAAACAAGGTTCTACAGGCACAGGACAGTCATTACACTCTGTAGATGTACTTTGTGACCAATGATTGATCTGGACAGTTTCAGATTATTGCCTAACGTACATTGAGAAATAATGATTTTAGCTTTTACTTGAGGAACTAGGAGACCCCACAAATAAAAACAGCTGACAGTGGCAGAAACCTCCAAGATGGATTCATGTGGTTGTGAAACAAAGTATTTGGTTGCATGTTTTTGCTGTAATTCAAAACTGATGTATCATAAGGAATAGTTCCTCATCCTGTTCCATTGCCACATATTGCTTGACAGAGGATGATGAAGAGGAGTCACAAGTTTGTGCATGAACAAAAAACAAGAAAGAAATGATGCGTTTGATTTGTGTGTATGAGGAAGGGGGTATTAGAGAGTATGTAACATTGTCTTTGTACTTCAGGTGTCACGGTTGTACAGCTTCCCTTTATGCATGAAAATTACAAATGATCTTCTGGGTCATTTTACGAACTACATTCTTAAAATAAAAAACCTTTCAAAACACAATCATATTCCTGATTTACAGAAAAATAACACTTCTGTAAATTGCGAGTAAAACTACAATAGTTATTTGATAGGTCATTTGGAAACTTAATATGAGAAGCTAAAGTACAAAGAGTGAGGAACTTAGTTGGATCTGGACTGCACACTGGGTCAAGCAGGCACACACACTTCTACTCCCATAAGCAATGCTTTTGTGTTTGTGCTGAATAAGGCATCATAGAAATCCAGTTTTACTTTTAGTATTAAGAACTGTTTCCTTAATTGTAAGTAACATTGTTTTTTGAGTACTTGTGATATGTTTTTCTAACCTCGTGGGGTCAGATTTTGTTTTCATTATAGAAAGACTTTCCAGGCAGTTTTTAACAAGCACTAAATGATCCATGGTTGAGCCTAGTCGAACTGTCAACAGATTTCAGCATCAGCTGGATTTAGCAAATTTTTATTTTCTTGCCAATTAGCATTCCTCTCACTACTCTTTATGTCATCGGGTAAACATGTTTGGTATTCAACAGCTAATGGCGTTACCTTATCAAAAGCATGGACTGGACTTTTTATGGATTCTAATTCCATAAAGCGTTAAGGAAAACTCTCAGATTTACTTTCATAGTTTGATCGGCTCAGTCATGTTTAAAGCACACACAAATATTTCACATATATTTCAACAAAACCAACTGTTAGAAAATAAGATAAAAGCCAAACCTGATTTCCTTTTTTATTTACTCTTAAATGCCTTATTTCTGAATGTCCGACTTTAAAAGGCCAAAAACCTTATCAATTTGGTGACTAAATCAAGCATCTCTGGTCTCTGCACTACTGACAGCCAATGTTCCATTGCAAATCTTTAGCCACAAGACTCGCATATTGGAATTTTTCCATGTAAAATTACAGCACCTTGCATCGGAGTTCAACTTAGACTTCCTTGTGGGGGATATCCTTTCACTTCTGAGGTCATTTTCTGGGTTTTGCTTTATTATTATTATTATTATTATTATTATTATTATAAATTCAAAGCATGTTTTGATACGTGTTTTAGGTTTTTGTAACAATAAAACGTCAGATCTATTTCCCAACAAATGGATTATTCTTGCTTTCGAAACAGGAGGTTGTGAAACACTTGCATACTGCCAAGACAGAGGCTTTTAAATTTTGAAAAAATCTTTAGCCTCTAATTATTTCTCCTATAACAACCCCAGGAAAACTAAATGAACTGGGCTGTGTAGTTGATAGTGTGTGTAATGACATATTTTAGTTTTCCACATTAAATGATCTTGGAAAACTGGGAAAAGTGGAAACATTTTATTGAGACAATCAAGGCATTGTTAGCTCATCTGTAATAAGTTAAGAAGCATTAAAGAAAAAATACTGACGGAAAACACTGACTGCAACACGCACACGCAAGAACTCTCAGCTTCACCCAGAACTGCTGCTTGTAATGTGGCTGTAACAGGAAGCTGACAATGTTCCAGATGATGCTCATTTGTCTTGCTTAATTGTTGTCTAATGAGTATTTTTACAGTCCCCTTTATACCAACCCCTGCTCTTTGTTCCATTCTTATCCTTTCACCCCAACTGACCTGTGCAAGACAAAATACAGTACGTACAAGTACACACATATACTGTATTTTTGCATGTTTAAAATGCGTGCTTCAAGTAAGACTTCTTGTCTGAAGTAGCCACGATGTTGTCTGGTGTGCATCCACTTCAATGAACACTACATGACTGTAAAATATGAGGTCATTTAAGCCTCGGGGACATGGACCTCCCTGTGTATCTGTGTGTAAAGAGGGTATTTCCAAACTACAAGGACATTCTGTCACTTCAAAACCATTGGTTCATAGATTAAGTTTCCAGGAAACCTCAAATGGATAAAAAAGGACAATATATAAAGATGTTTATGGGTTTTATATGGTAGTTGATGCAAGTAATGAGGTTTGTAGACCAGATCGAATAAGCACTGATCTGCCTAGTAACCGACTAACACACATACCATCTACCAGGACATTGCGTAGCTCGGCCGTTGGGTCACATTACTCCATGCATTCTCTTACAGTGCCCTAGGGTTAAATCCTTAGCCTGAATACTTTTAACAGTCAGTGTTCTACCTAAAAAAAATAGCAAAACTTTTTATATAACTTGGGACATTCTGACATAAAAAGTCCAAGAGAAGGACAGGGCCCAACTATGACCTTCAAATCTTTATGAAGCTAACAGAGAAACTGCAGCACAGATTTATTTTAAACATGTAACAGAGGTTAAAACACTAGGTTTGTGCCGTAATATAAATACCACAAGGAAAGTATTCTCAAAGCCCTGGGTCAGCAGTTTCTGAAACATTTTGAAACAGTATTTAAAAAAAAAAATCCATGCTGCACACAACAGACTGTCGAACCCAGGAAACCAACATTGTTCCACATGGAACAGCAACTTTCAATAGTAATCTGCTTTTTAACTTCAGATGAACTGCAGCAGGAAGTCAGTGGATCTGAATATTATCAGCCATTGGAAAAACCAAAAACACACTGCAGCAATTCAGGTAATAAATAATAAATCATGAGTCACTGTCTTCTAAAAATAAAGCAATTTGTCACATTTAAAATAAAATAAAAAACAAATCAGCATTCTCATCTCCACTTAAACATTTCCAACAGAGTTTTGTAATGCATCAGCTGAGAGCTAAAAATGTCCAGAATTGGTGATTTCACTGCAGAAATGTATGACCAACACTTCTGCTGGTCCACACCCAAGTGTTTAAAGCCGAGTCTGGTGTTAAGAAGATTCCTCATTATCACTGCTCAAATTACCAGCATGAATGGAGAGGCAGGCACACGCACACAAAAACTCTCAGACAGTGATGCACACATGCACAGACACACAGGTCTGGGACTGCTGCAGCAGAGTCGGTCGCACTGCAGAACTGTTGAGAGGCATAACAGCAGTGTGTATTCTTGCTTACACACACACACACACACACAAAATAACACTAAATACTAGGACAGATAACTACTGTGTGCTTTACTTGACTGTCAGAACTTCACCGTTATCTACTAGACACAACGGAAACAAATATCTTCGGTCCTTGGACTGGTCCCATGAGAGCGGTTTCAAAGTCTTGATTTTTCCGGCACACACAGAGTGGCACTTAAACAAAATGCCTCATAGTAATAAAAAAAAGTTTCCACCTCTGTCTGTCCTCTGCTGAAACCGCTCCTGCCAGGAACAACATCTGTGGTAGGAACCAGTGGCAACCTTTTTCAACAGCACACGAATCAGGGGAAAAATATGAACAAACTGTTAAAGTGTGGAGGTTTGCTCACAAGTGAGTGATCCATTATGTCCAACATTTGTCGATTTACCAAGCCACCCAAACGGACACACACACACACACGAGAGGTGGCAGTGACCTAGGTAAAAGGGAGCAGACTATTTTTCTTGCTCAGAGAGACACAGTTAATCCATACAGAATAAAAGGTATTAACATAGGGTGATGACGTTAATCATATAATCATAGAGAGGGGAATAAGGCTGACTCAGCTAAAAATCATCACAGCTACTCAGGTTTTGACAAGTCTCCCTGCTTTAACTGTTTTCAGCTGATGTCCTAAAGACTAGTTCCTGAGTCTGTCCATTATCACGTTAGTATTTTGGTATTTTAAATTTTTCCTCTGTGAAAGAGTTGCACTTCAGGAAGACAAAGAAACTGCAATGGTTTCTTAGTTAAAAGCAGCTGACTTGGTGACAAAACACTGTTCATTTACCCACTCATGATGGTAAAAGTGTTATTAAAAGTCATTCTAACTCTCTAAAAGAATCTTAAAACAGAATGGTGATTTTTTCTTAAGAAAAAAAACTACAACCCTAAAATAAAATATCAAGTGCCAATGTGTGCTGGAACTACCTAAACCAGGGTCCGGAATGAGGGGGGAAACAAGGTCAAATGGCCTGGAAATGTCTATAACTCAAGCCTTTAATGTCCTCATAAAATATTAAGTTAACTTTAGCAAAGTCTAAGTGGAAATGCCAAGCTAGGCTTCATTAGCATGCATTACTTTACCATCTCTGTGCAGTACAGGGCAAGCTATTTTAAAGTATGTGCTTTTGCAATCCAGAATCAAACAAAGACCAAAATTGTTTTTGCAGTAAAAAAAGATAAAAAATATCTGTAATATATATAGTATATGTAAATAATAACTAAAGATGGACAGCATGAAAAAAAACTGCCTTTGGAAAGTAAAAAAAATAGATCATCTAGGAATAACCAATAAGAATGCATAAAAAAATATAAATAGCTACAGCATAGCCAAAATATAGCATTGATATTTTTAACTTAGCCATGATAATTATAGTTGTAATGTTGTGGCTAAAAGTTACTTTGATGTAGTAAAATGTCAGTGACAGAGTTAATGAGAGTCAAATTACAGAACACAACATAGCCAAGAAGAAAACCAAAAAACTACATTCTCATCATAGTTGAAAAAAAAAGAAGCTGAAAGTAAGCCATTTTAAACAGTTTTTGCAAAATAAGTCAAATTTCTGCTCAAAGTTGGAAAATTAGCAAAAATACGTAAAACACTTATTTATACAAAACGTTTGCCAAAATAAGTTAGAATTAACCGTAAAGGTGGCCAAGGTTTTGCAGCATCAATAGCCAAAATTGTTTTAAAAGAAACAAAATGTCTCTGAAACAACTTTCAGTGGTAAATTTCACAATTTGACAGTTAGCCCTGAATGCTCATCCATCTCATCACATGATAATGAAGAGGCAGGTGAAGCGACGTACAGCGTATGCAGCCAATCAACAGTTAATAAAACTGCTGTACATCTTGTTTTCCTTGAAGACACCTACGCAGGACCTGCAGAGGTGAACCAATGTTGTTCCTCACTCACTTTCCATCCACACATTTTTCCAAACCAGAGGATTGGATTTGGCGACTTCCCAGAGGTAACTCAACCACACTTGACTTTTACGCAGACGTCGCCTGAGCCAGGTTTCCCAGGTTAAAAAGTCAGAGCAGATACCACCCTAAGCTCTAGATCTCAGCTGTAGGTGGTGCAGTCAACATGCAGCTGGGTGACGCTCCACAGAAGAGATCGAGTTTGTCGTTATTGGTCACACTAAAACAGAAGTCAACAGGCAGACAGACAGGAGACTCACATACTTTCCACTTCAACTGAAAAGCTGTCTGAATACGAGAGGTAGCTGCGGTTTACTCTGGCTGTGTCTTATGTGTCAGTGTGTGTGCATGTGTTTTCACATGTGAAGGGGCCAGGACAAAAAACAGTAGCTGCTCCAGACAAGCTCCCAAGCCATAACATTAACAGTTAACCACAAATATACACACACGGAGACACAGGCTTAGTGTTTGTACTTTCTCTCTTGGTGTAGGCTATGGAAAATGAACAGGCTTATAGTATCGTCACATTCAGCAAGCCTACACAAACACACACGTGCACACACACAGACCAAAACACTTCCAAAGTCAACAGCTGCTTTAAACAAAAAAACAAAACAAAAAAAAAAAAACCCAAACACGCTCTCACTTTGCTTCATCCCACTGAAACATTAATGAGACACACATTAAAGATGCAGCTCACAGGTTATAATTATAACTGTTTCTGAGACTCCTTACAATGTTGTACTACTAACAACTAACAGGCTGACATCTGTTTTCTTTGAACAGTTATTCATGTTACATCTCTTTAATAATAGACCCCTAAAGAAAAAGTCAATCGGGCCAGTGGAATTTGGGTTTTTTCTTAGAGCAAGAGAACTCTTTTAGGCAGTGATCCCTAAATACTGTGTCGTGGTAGTGCACATCGTAACACATCGACATTTGAAAACTATTATCTATTTACTGCAAATGATTTGTCTTTGTCAATGTGAGAGTGACATGCAGAACAATTATATATATGTTCAAGTAGGTGGCAGTAGATTGCTATAAAAACTAACTTTGGGTCTTTTTTCAATTCCTGTTTTTCAGGGTTGTGTTCAACTAAAAAGGTCTGGGTCTAATGACTGGTTTCATGAATTTACTGAGGACGTAAATTATGAGTACATTAGTGATGAACATGCATGGCCTCGTTCATAACTGATGATGGTTCAATAACATCTCAGCATTTGGTCATAACAATCAGTATCAACTTAACCATGAAAAGAAGAAACATTACTTTGAGTGTCACTCTTCATCAGTGGTATACTGCAGTGGATTGCATAACAATTTGGCACAGTTTTTTTAAAACCAAACATGGCCTTTCGAATAAACACTCATACATATTCAAATTCACACCACTCAATCTGAATAGTTTTGTCCTTTCTGTGATTGTGTTGTAGTATTTCTGTCATTGACATGAAAAATTATTTTGGCATAACCTAAAGCCCAAAAAAGTAGAGTAACAGTCAGATATTTTACGTCCTGCAGAGAAGCCACAAATATGAGCAAAGTGCATCAGTTATTACAAGAAAGAAAGAAAATCATGTTCCCCAGAGCTGGGATTTAAACCCCAGATGTTGTGGCAATAGTGAGATTCTTTTCAACCCTGTGCACATTCACTTGTCATAATGCAGCATAGTTGAATTTGATGCAAACACATTAAAGCAGCACTGCACTCCCAAGGGCAGCATGATTTAGGGCTGGGCTTTATTAGCAGTACAATTACACAGTGTATTGGTTTTCCCGGCACTTTTTTTCCCCAAATAACAGATGTAACTGACTCAAATAAATAGTCATTTAAGTTGATTCATTAGTTCAATATAATACATTATTCTGTATTTAATTCACTAAAAGAAAACTGTGACTCGATGTTGTTTTGTGTTGCTGTGGTGTACTGTTCTCTGCAGCACAAAGGGTGGAACAGAAGAGCATGTTTTGTTTGCTACGGTTAGCAATAAAACTTTTTCA
>NC_024322.1:4387483-4526090 GCF_000523025.1 Cynoglossus semilaevis | reverse complement strand
TCTTTCTCGTATCATAAAAATTTGCTGGGTTCAGAATGCGATAACTCTCTTAGCCTGTCAGAAGCTCATAGAAAGCAGACACTTTAACGACCAGGTGAATCAGTCAACCTCCATAAAGCCCATGCAAAAATGATAGTCCTGATTTCCAGCTGCACATCCTGCCCCCAAATCTCCAAGAGGGGCGAGAGACATTGAAGAAAAATAATGAAAAAAGAAAGAGAGGAAAGGAAAGTGGCTTGGCTTTAGTGTTACAACTGAGAATGGAAAAACAGGGAAGAAATTTAAAAAAAAAGGAAACAAATGAGATTACATTTTCCAAGACTGACCGTCTACAACAACAGCCAGAGAAAACCTACATCTGTGTGGAATTAAATAGACTAACACAACGACAGGCTGTGTTGCTAGTTAAAAACTGTATCTGAACCATAGCATGTTGTTGGAAAAGCAGATAAAGGCAGTTTCTTTAAATGATATCGTGTATGTACTCCTACACTGTCTGGAGAAACTTGGGAGTCCGGGGTCTAAAACCAAGAACATTTCACTTACGGGTTAAGGAGTCTGGCGTTGAACCACCAACAATGTGGTTACAGAATGACTGGCTCTACCTCATGACTCACAGCCACCCGTAAAGCGATTCAAATCCAGCATGAAAATAAAAGCCTTGTCTTTTATTTCAGACCATGTCTTTGCTGCTTATGTAAACAGCTGACAGGATTTGTCACGGTGACAACTGAGCAAACAAAACAAACGTCACTTCTACTGTTTTCCCAGAACTCCTCTGTTGACCACATCACCGGACTATGAAAGGAATGTCTCTTAGAGCAACACCGGCTTCTTGATGGCATCCCCGACCCTCTGAGCCCAGAGGTGTTTAGTCGTTCCACGTACTGCGCAGCAAATGGAATTTTTTTTTTTAGTCCAACTGAGCTCAATGTTTCTTAAAGAAATCAAAATATAAAAGTGACGTTAACTAACCACAATTATCAGATTGTTCTAAGCTTCTACTGTCCATGGATTCATGGGGTTTATTTTACACAGCAGCACACATGTGTGTGTCTTTGTGTGGGAGGCAGGGGGATACACTGGCTGAGTCAGTGCATTCAGCTGCCAGTTGCCTGTTGCAACAACAAACAGCAGAAAAACCCCTTTATTGTTACTGCAGAGCATACGCACCAAATTTCCAATGGTTTGTCTGGGTCTCCTACGCTTTCTTCATCACCAAATAAACATGTTGCAGTCATTACCTAAATGGGCCTTATTTCTTTTTTTTACTGAGCTTGTCCACTGTAAAAGGATTTTTTGTGTCTTGCTGAGACAGATTTTTTCCGAATCCAGATTTCTTTTAATGAAAACTGTTCTTGAGCCCAAAGTTCTTCTTTCGTCTTTTTCCTACAAATTACGCTCAGTCACGGGTTCTCGCTTCAATTCAACAGCTTTGTTTTAGCGACATGAATGATGTACCAGATAAAAAAATGTTACATTCATCTTTATGAGAAATAAAAGCTAGTACAATAGATCAGCATAATCTGTGTCTCTTCACTGAGCGGTTAACCTCAGCATGGACATTAAACCAACTTTACTTGTCCAAACGTTAGCTGTAAAACTAATTGCTGCTTTAGGGTTAGCCCGCAGCCGGCTGCTACAATAATGTAGCACCATCCAAAATATTGGCCTGGATGATGGTGTTTTAAGTGTTACATTTGGTTTGTCCTGTCATACAACTTTGTGGTGGCTCCCACACAGGCATGTATCACAAATGTTAAAAGGTAAGTAAGGTAATGTGAGGTTAAAGACGGCCCTCATACATTTATTTCGTATTTTACATTCTTCTTTTTCTTCCAGCTCACCCTATCCCTCTACACTGTCACTGTTAAACCAATCCATTTCCCGTGCTATTTAATACAATGTGCCAAAACTGTCACCTCTTCTAGGATCTACAGTAGGAGCGTCACCTTCAAAAACAACATGTTTATACCGTGTCAAACTTGCGTCTCTAACTATTATTATAGTATCTATTCTATATAATGATTATGATTTCAGCATCTCCATTTTCAACATACAAACTAGTGATCTTCTTGCAGTAAAGACAAGGTCTTCAATCGACCAGATCCTTCAGTTAGTATTAGTATTGCTCTTATAGATAAAAATCTAAGCTCTTAGTGAAATTATACAACAGATGATGTACAAACTGTAACAACAGTAACAGAACAGAAATCATTTCTAATATAAAAAAAGCTGCATCAAACAGCCTGTCACACAGTTCAGTCTTTTGATTCTAGCAGCAATGTACGAGAAAACAATCAAGCACAAATTTGTATCATGAACAAAATGGACACCTTTGCTGTGCTAAATCGGGCTAATTGGCTAAAAAACCCATGTTTTAGTTGCCCAACATTCTTTGCAGCCCTCGCTGTGGTAAAAGAAGCAGCTTCAAATCACTACCAACCTGATAATCTTCGTTTTGTTCATTTCAGTTCAGCTATGGTTCAAATATGGTCAGCGGATCTGCTTGGTTTAGTAAGAAATGGCAAATGTACAGTTTACATTTGCAGCAACTACATATTAGTGCTACATAAGGCCACAGTCAATACACTGGGCAGAGTTTTGAGGTTTATGCATCAGTGAAATCACAGTTTACAACTCTAGATTGCATTTTTGGGGTCATTTTACTTCCCTCGCCCCCTCTTTTGCTTGCAGATGATTTTGCAAAGATTTTTATTAGAAATGCCAAAACGCACTCGCCTGGACAATCCATCGGATTTCCATCCAATTTTTTACAATTCTTGTCACATATTTGCAAACTATTCAACCTTTCAGGACTGTCCACCCCATATTTTAAATTATTGAATTAACATGTTTCTGTAGACTGATTGGTCAGTGTCAACTGTTTTAACTTGCTGTGGCTGTGGATTTTTAGCGAGTAGCTAGAAAACTAAGAACTAAAGATTCCCTGTGAAGCAGATTCGCTCTGCCTCCTTTGCACCCTCTCTGTTACCCCTGGGATGAGAAGGAATTTCCTGACAGAAAAAGGGATGACTTTTCCATACTCTTGGTTAGCGATAGAAAGATCCAGTCGGAAAGACGGCAAGGAAGAGGAAAACAACAACATCAGATGGTGACCCTTGCTGACCTTTGGCAAAACAGCACCACAGGCTGCTAACACAGATGTAACCAGTGCATTGAATTTGATGAACATGAAGACTGGGAAACTGCCAAAGGAAGCACACAAAGCCAGCAGCGTCTCTCAGCGCTTTCAGGCTCCTTGTCCAGTGCCTGAAAATGCAGATGTGGGATTTCCACAACAGACATGTCTTCACTTTGGAGCCCTGTGAAGCATCTAACAGTCCCTCAGCATCGTTCTGCATAGAAACAACATTCAAACTAATTTTCCACATCAGTTTTATCTCAGGCATATTAGTCAACACTGTGATATCTTAAGTGCAGCGGTGATACCACAGGGAAGAGCAATATAACCACTGGGGAGCAAAATTGCACTAATTAATTCAATATCCAGCTGCTCAAATAGTGTGTCTGCACCACTGTTGCAGGAACCTTCATTTCCTAAGTCAGGAACTTTGGAGGCACTGCAGTACATTGAATCAGACTGATTCCCCAAGGCAATTAATCTGACAAGATGAGACTACTGATAAATCAGAAGCATGGCAGTCATCTATCTGGATGGGTAACAACGCCAGGACTTTATTGCCATTGCTTTTCAGTCAGCCACAAACTACTTGCAAAATATTCTTTTTCTGATGCAGGCATTAAATCTTTTACTGTCTTCTTTAAACTGCCTTTTTTCAATCTCCATTCCCAGAAATTACTATAGTCTATATCCATGAATCTTCTCTGGATCTCTGATTTTGACTGACTTCATTCATCTCCATTATGTCCAGGTACAACCATATAATATAATATCTATAATATTTGTCTTTTATAATGAAGTTATAATGATAATAAACAATCAAAATAATTTAAATTTCTTGTTTCAGGATTCATTCACTTTGATCTATAAGTATTTATAAGAAGAGTTCAGAAGCAACAAAATGATTTGACTGAATCACTGGATACGAGGAATGATCACAGTCATTAAAGTGATGCAAATGCAGCCTTTAAAAAGCAGTTATTGTCATAAAAACCCTAATCTGGGACATCCTGATAATTTCAGATAAAAACATCTGCATCTTCAACTCCTCCACTTCTTTTTTTACTCCTCTATTTCACTCAGGCATTTATTTAAATATTTAAAAAAAAAAACTTCTCAATCCATCCGTTAAAATCCTTCAAGTTTTAATGGTCACCCATTCATCATGAACGACGTCCTCAGACCGCTGTAACAAACATGACTCATCATTTCCACATAGATGAATAGCTGGCTGGCTTACCTGTCTGTCACTAACCTTCCCACGCCACTCAGCCTCTGGCAGCATGTGACCTGAGTCTTCGCCACATGCTGGAGAGGCGTTCACCACAAGCAAGTCATGGAAAATGGCAAGGAAAGTGCAGCCAAAATTCCCAGTTCCACTTCAGACAATGACTTCCAGTGTTTTGAGGACAGAGCTTTGATGAGAGGGCTGGTGGCATGGGAGAGGACATATTGGGTGCAATTCTTTTTCAAACTGTTGACTACTGTGACTAGTTTTTTCCCTCATATTAAAATAATCTGGCTTTTATCATCTGAGCATTAGCACTACAAGTTTAACATTACCTAAAAGAGAAAGAAAGTTTTCAGCAAAGTTAAAACCAACCAGCCAGCTCCACTGGCTGGTTGGACAGATCTGGAAGGGCCTTTAGTTGAAGTAGGGCAATAGGGAATTTTCATCCTCCAGTTAACCCTCGACACTAACAGGAGATAGGGACTCCTGCCCCACTTTACAGCACGCAAGTGTGTCACACGGACGGAGAGTCTCAAGTCTGTCATTATGATCACACTTAGGCACAAATGGGCCTGGTCACAGATTACAGGCAAGTTCTTTCATCTGCCTTAGTTGCCCTGGGTCATGACATTGAATTAATTGTCACATATTTATTTTATGGCTGATAGCCTTTATGATGCTATAAAAGAGCCTTGACCATGTCCATGTCCATGGTCATGGTAATGGACTGTGGTAGAAAACATCAAGCTCTAAATCAGGTTTCTACATTATACATTATAGTCCTCCTTGAAAAAGGTTTGGAGGCTCCTTGCTTATAACAATTATTATTACACTAATTCAATACTGTAGTAATTCAGTGTACTGCAAGTCAGTCATACGGCAATCATTGTCCTTTATATTAATTAAAAATATGATATATAACGATAGAAAAAGATTAAAGCTCCCCACAATTATGAAAAAGTGGTACTGCAAACAGTCAGAGTACTAACAAAACATAAAAATCTCTCTCTTGGAGATTTATTCAAATTAGATTAATATTTGGCAACAGTTTTAAATACATACCTTTACCCTCCTTTCTCTGAAAACAATGAACTCATCAAACACTTGTTTATGTTTATATTTCAAGGGAGCTTCTCATGGCACACCACAACCAGCTATGGGGAAAATTAGCTACATCCTTCGCAACGTCACAAGAGTGACCAAAACAGGAACCACAAGGCGCACGAAAGTGGTCTGCTGGTACTTTTAAAACACCAACACATGTGCAGTTTCAGCAACTTTGTGAAATCCCTGTGAAACATTATCGTAAACTTGGATCCAATAACATGTTCTGCTGCAACGTCTACGGCTGCCTTTATGGCCCTCTCTCTTCTTTCTCATCAAATAAGTGAATTACAATGAAGTACACTGGATAATATGTGGTGAGTGTCATCAACACGTCAGCGGGAGATAACAGAACATGAGAAACAAAGCAGATTAACAATTATTCTATTCATGTGCGGAAAACCAAAGCAAGCAACAAAGACCTCTGCTGCATGTAAACAACAAAGATGTCAATATTGTGATAGAAGTTATAAATACTGCCTTCACATCCTTGTTGGTTGGGGACTGAGAAAAGCAGACCAAAACCCACAGTTTTGCACTGTCTCTTTTCAGATCAACAATATCGACAATAAACAAGAGAAACAGACTACACTGTAACTAACTGCCACCTGAGTACTTCTTCATAACCACAACCTGTGCTTTTCAGCATTTGCTCACCAAAATAAAATATTTATGACAAGTTGTTGAAAGAAAGTTTAATTGTTTTTGTGATGCCAAGAGGTCTTCAGTTATTTATATTTTGCAGAGACACCACTAGATGTCACTAACTCGAACATATATAACCTTGATGTGACGTCAAACTGTGATTGGCAAACAAAATGAAATTAAACAAAGTAGAACAGACTGCGGATACAAATTTAATGAGTGAATGACTGTGACGAACGCATGCATTTCTATTGGTAGGCTTTGCTGTGTGGCAGCTGGGGGGGGGGAGGGAGTACACACCCACAGACTCTGTAATGTTAGATGAATGCCACGCCTTGCTGGATGGTGTCAGCTCGGTACGCCAGCCTGGCCTCCGAGCTGTAGCAGTAGCCAACGCAAATGTTCCGGCTGGATATCATGGGGCAGTCCGCGTTTTAGTCTGTCTGTATCATCCGGCCTGTGCGGCTGCAGCTTTGGGGAAACCTGCGCATGCAGCTGACTCTGCACAGGCCCTGCGGCGTTTAGAGCAGCACCGACATGATTTATGTCCATTCAACACCGGCGTTTACAGGACAGAAACCAGCAGCATGTACTGAAGCTGTGCACATCTACCACAGGCAAATACGTGCATACAGCCGATACTCTGGTGCATTAAACCGACTGCTGCATAAGGAGAAGGCATTTTATCTGTGGAGTCGTTTTTCTCTGTCATTGCAGCCTCGTCCACCACCACCATCTCCCCTCCTCCCCCTCCTCTTTCTCTGCACACACACATGCAGCAGCTAACGGCTTTAATTGGCTTTTATTCCAGTGGATCTTAATTAAAGAAACAGCGCTCTCTCTCTCCCTTACACACACACACATACATACACATTCAAAGGTGTATGCAGCTTTGTAGAATTACAAGCCTTTCATACATCGCTGCAGACAGCTGTGGACAGTGATCTGGGTTGATTATGGTGCCACAGGGATGCGTTAAGGTGAGGTGAAGGGGGGATACGGATCTACTCACTGTGCGGATCCTGGTGGGTAAAAAAGCGCAGCCAGCGGTAACAGCAGTGGCGGCGCACAGGATAGGTGTCCACCGGTTGAGTCCGCGGTGTGATGGCCGACCCTCTACGGGGATTTACCGCCGGTTTAGTCCCAGTATTTCACCGACTCCCCTTTACCCAGTTATCCCAGATTTCCGTCCCCTCACTACTGCCACACTGAATCCCAACACGGCTGAAAACTGGACTTAAAAAAGGAACGGGACAAATACAACACTTCCGATGGGGTATTTCAAAATAAGAGCACCCCATTGCTACCCGAAATAAAATATCGCTCCAACAGTGTGGCAGGGTTGCTGGGTGTGGGTTTTCTCCAGGTTCTCTCAAATGACCCTAGGTTTTAATTTGGGTGTGAAATGTTATTTGTTCCTATGTTTGACCCTGTAATGGACTGAATGAATCGACTGTTCCCTGTCCCCATGCAATAAGTGGGGGGTTTTGCTCCAGCTCCTCCTTAAACCCTGAAAAGCGGAAGATAAATTAAAAGCTGAATGAAAATGTAAAAATTGTTTAGAATCGGAATTTGGAAAATTTGGAAGCTTAGGCTTGAGTGGTGCAGTAGTGGGACCCTGCCATCATATATGGGTTCAGTAGCATCTACTCCCTGAATCCCGGAGTAAAATCTATCACTGTGATGACCACCTTATAAAGAGCTCTCTTTATTAAAGCTAGGAATTATCTTAGCACAAAAAAGGTTTTTAAAAATAGATTGATTTTCTACCATTTGGATTATGAGTCCCCTCCGATGCTTCCTATATGACTAGCCATACTTTTTATTTAAATAAACCAGCAAACAATAAATCGACATGGCAATTTTAAATTGACTTTAATTTTAATTCCATTTTAATTCAAAAATTATACTTTGGAGTTCTTAAAATCAAGTTCATTAGAAAAAGCTGACAAAAAAATCTTTTAAAACTTTTAATGTGAAGACAAGACAGCACTTTCGCGTTTCCGGTATTCTGCAGTCTAGCTTGATTCGTCCCCGTGGCTCAACGCCGGATCCCAAAAAACTCTGGAGCGCGCGTCCATACCCCGCGCGCTCCGGGGCCTTGTTTCCTGTTCTGCCCAACCCAGATATCAACAATAACCAATGAGACTGATGAGGTCATTACCACACGAACGCACAACAAATAATTATTGCAAAGACTCTACTTCAACCTTAACCTAATTGAGAAACTACAACTGTAAAAAATACGACCCTCAAAATGGGCTTTGTCTCGTTAGGAACACGCTTTAATGAGAATTATTTTCCCAACAAGGTCACAAATGTTAACCGTAATTCTAATCGGTCTGTTAATCCAATGATAACTCCAAATCTCGTTTTGTAATGAACAGAAATGACCTCACAAGCATAGCTTTACCAAGAATACATCGCCATCATCTTATCTTCGTTTTTAGCCTGCTAAATTCTGACATCTGCTGGTTCAACTCTGGTACTTCATTAAACAACTGGTTTTGTAATGTAAACGTGTCCTGAATACAACACAAAAAGATAAATTAAATCTTAATAACAGTTTCTACGTAGTAAAGTTGTATTTGCTTTACCAAGACGACTCTCAGAAAAAAACTATTTTGTCATCTGAAGAAAAAAGGTGATTAATTGATATTTAAAATCAGAATTGTAACCTATGAACCTATCATGAATCTTTTTGTATTATATTTTATTCTCAATTAAATCTTGTTAAACATAATTCTTTAACCATGGTGCCAACAGGAGAAAATGTTACTGGCTCTTAATCAGCTGGTAAAAAAATATTTTCAATTACACAAAAGTGATATTTGGAGAATTTTTCAATTGCAATTTCTGTTTAAATAAACATCACAAGTGTACGTGCAAAATAGGTGAATACTAGCTGCAGTAGAAACCTTTAACCACACTCCACCATTTGTCTGTTACTCATTGGAATGAGTGGGTGCAGCAACGTTTTTGCCTAAACCTCAAGGTTTTTCAGTTTTTTCGTGCGTATATGTGAATATCTTGATAGTTTAACGCCTTAACCACGGAAATGAGGTTAAAGTCTAAATATATGAAATGTGAAACACAAATATCATTTTCCCACTGCCATGAAAGACTAAGACAAAATCTTAGAACTCCAGAATGTACATACGTACAGATCCGAGGGGACGTCCCCTCATGGTTGAAAATAGTTTGAAAATTCCACTTACATAACCTTAAAACATTAGAAACAAACAAACCAAAAAAGTTAAAAAAAAATTAGATACATAAATATTATTATATTATACCAATATTATAAAGAATAAACAAAAATATTAGTAAAAGTATTTGAGTTAGGTGTGATAAAGCCGAATAAATACTGAAAAATAGCTATAGAGTAGCTCAGGTGTTGGGCTAGAAGCTACAAGACAGATAATAATAACAATAATAGCAATAAAGTACTAAACAGAACCTTTAAATATAATGGATATATTACAAAAGCCTAGAAAAAACTAAAATTAACAAAATATACAAAGATGGCTTAAAATCTGAATACAAGTGATAGTTTAAACATATCCTAAAATTAGCATATTTTTTAATTAAAATTGTCTTCTCTAAACTGAATGCCCCATATTCATAATGTACTGTGACAAAACTATGTTTCCACCCTCGTCTGTTTTTTTCAATTAGTTCAAATAAGAAGCTGACATAATATGTTTCCAGCTGCTAAAGAAAAACCACAAATGAAAGCGCTAAGATTGGTGAACAGGCAATTTCCACTTGCCAATTTCCATTCCTGTCTGTTTCCAGTCAATCAGTTCGCAACTTTTCAATGGCTCTGAACCTTCGCCGTGGTCCAACTTCATTTCCTTGCATTTGTTCATTTTCAAATGATTAAACTTTTTGCAGTTCATGCTGAACCACAGTGAAAAAAACACAGCAGAAACAAACCGTGGTTTGCCGTGTTGACTCTAGAAATGACGGTGACTCTGTGAGAACGGGGCTACACCTCACAATATGTTTCCTGGCAAAACAGATGTGACGTCAGGAGGACACCGAAATATACAAGATCAGCACTTTCATTTTGATATATTTTTGCCTAGTGTCAATTTAGTTAGAACTTCTTCCATAGTTCTCACTAACAACAAAATACACTTGGGGAGGAAGGTATACTTTCAAAATTTATAATAGACCCACTGTTTAAATTAGATTTGGTAAAGACAAAAATAATTAAAAACATGGCTGTTATCTATACAAATTGGATACATTTTACTATATTTATTTATTATATTTATCATTTCTCCCGACAATGTGTAAAATGTTATGCAGATGATACAGTAATTTATTTATTCCCATTAGTAGTTCACACATTAAAGACAAACTCCTAATGCACTTATCATTTTTAAAAGAAAATTATATTAAAATTTGAAAAATTGAAAATTTTAAGGAGAATGAATCCCCTTCTTTATTTCTTTTTCCCACCAAATGATCTTTTTTTTTTGCTTGAAAATGCATGAATACCAGCTAAACATTTTTAGAATGTTTAGCTAAGAAACAAGGACTGGGCTGCAACACAGTATGTAATATAGCCGTTTGAAAACAATAATTGTAAAAAAGTTCTTGTACTACATACAGTACACATTAATATATACAGTATATTACACCTGGTAAATAAAGAACTGCAGGGGACAATAGGAACAGAATGTATTTAATAAATGTATTTTTTTTTTACATTAAATCTATTGTAAATCTATTGTCAAGAGCCAGAATATTGAAATCTTTCGTTATCTTTGTTTCTATCTAGTCTCCACTGCACTGTTTTTAATGGAAAAATAATCTGTAGCATTTGATTCTTTTGTGGATGAAAAATTCTCAATTTGTTTATTGTTGTTCATACAGTAGGCACTGTTGAATTTTCCAATCAGCAATGTGAAAAGATATATATAGATATTTGCTTTTTGTATGCGTTTATTTTGTACAAATGTGTTTATCTAATAGAAAAAATAGGACATTGATTTGTGCAAAAAAGCTGAACAGTTTTAATTCAATCAACTTCAATCAACAACAATGAATTCATTGCTGCAGATTTGCAGCCTTTGCCTTACTGGCAGAACTCCATCATCACTTCCTGTGTTCACAAACGACACTTTCCATCACATCAGAGGCAGATGACTAACTAAATATAAAGGTAGGATTTATGACTTATTTTGCAGTATTTTGGTGAGATCCTGCAGAGTTGACTGTAGTGTGTAAGTGGCTGAGTCAAAGATGTATCTGATCCACTATATGATGGGATGGATAGCGTTAACAGTCCTGAACATGTTCTTCCTACCTGTGTGGAGTGGTGAGTGAGTTCATTCATTATTTTATTGTATTGACAATGTTTTTGTCCTGTATTTGATTCAATGTTTTTTTTAGTTTAACAACAATCAGATTATTTTGCTAATGTGTTACATGCACATAATACAATATGCTGCTAATTCCTAACTTTCTAACACATTTATGTGAAATGACACTGATAGCAAAATTATTAAATTGAATGCAAGTTAATAATTAAATAATAAAATCATGAAAATATATAAATAAGGAGACTAAAAATATCAACTTAACTTGTGCCATTTATACAATTTTTTCTGCTCTTAGAATTAAAAGTGAGCCAGCCCTACAAGGTGATGGCCGTCAATGGTACAGCGAAGGTCCAGTGCCTCATTGACCCTCAACCTTCCTACAACGACGTTTATTCCTCTGCCAACCAAAACTTCAAATACCCTTACCCTAATCCACAGGAAATCAGAGTAACTCTGATAAAGGGCCTCCACAGCTCCCATAGGTTTTGCTCCAACACTCTTAACTTCACAGATCACAGATGGGTTGACATGGCAAAGCATGGACAGGTAAGTCTATAAATATACAACATATGGGTTCTGGAGACACTTATTATCTGTATCAGTTTGCTGCTGTTAGTTCATAGGCAAGGTCTGCAACCTGTGGCTCCTGAGCCATCAGACTCCCTACCATGGACCAGATTTGCCATAATTTTGTAAAATAAAACATCACTGAGAAATCAGAGCATTACTGTATACAGTAGTTGAGAATTGGGGTAATTCAAGAGAAAGAGTTTAAACAATTTTACATTTCACTAAATTTGTTAACAGCAAAGCAGCTTAATGGCACGTCCTGTTTTCATCATTCAGATATCTTCAATCAATTTAAATCAATCAATTTTAGGTTAAACAAACATTGTTGAGTTCATGTCACTATATAGTATGTAACTGTAGTGAGTGTGTCAATATATTTTCAACAGCTTTTTTGTAAAACTTTGTAGCAACTTTGTAGACTGCACTGCTGCCCTCTAAATGTTTTTGTGGCTCTCTGTTAATTTACTAGTAAAATGATAAAAATGGTGTTAAAGTCATAATGCTAAAACATATGGTAGAACCCCTTTAAGCAAAGATAATACATAAATAATAAATATCGAAACAAATGTCTCAAAATGTTTTTAATAATTGAAAAATGCATTAAATGCCAAAAAAGAAGTTGTTAAACTAAAATCAGCCAATAGATAGACAAGAAATTACCCTTAAAGTTGAACTAACGCTGCAATAAAGTTGTTGATGTTTTTAGAGAGACAGGAGCCTTACTTTTACTCAAATAAGGGTCAAATGTGTATTTTATGTGCAGTGCTCTGCTGTGGTCACTGAGGATGGTCTTGAGTTGACAGTCTCTGGACTCCAGGCCATACACACAGATTTGTATCGCTGTAAGATTGAGGTCATGTATCCACCACCATACTTAAGGCTCACTGGCAATGCAACACTCATTCACGTCTTAGGTAAATATAAGAACCACTAGAACAATAAGAACTTACTGAGCCACGACTGAAAAATCTGATCTAAATACTTCTACCTTTGCCCTCAGAAAGCCCAGAGTGTCCTGCTCAGGAACAGCAAGGACACATGCTTCACCTGAGGGATAAGGAAGATGGAGATATAGATCAAGAGTTCCAAGTCGGCCCTCCTGTGGTTGTACTGGCAACACTGGTCATGTTTGTTCTCATCGTCATCATCTTCATCCAGGTCAGAGCAAAAAAAACAAAACAAAAAAACAAACAAAAAAAAAAACCCACTAAAATGTGTTTATTCAATATACAATTTTGCTGACTTTTCCTCCTTTCGGTTTGTTTTTTCTCTGTATATAAATAATTTGTGACTTTTACTTCTTTAACTAATTTAAACAATTTTTGTATCAAAACAAGCCGTCTTTAGGCTAAGCCTTGTTTGTGTTTTCTGCCGCCGTCTTCTTTGAACCGTTACTATTTTCAGCTAACAGCATTTCCTGTATATGTCTTATCCTCTATACTGCAATTTCTGCTACTATTTATATGTTTAGATACATTTTTCTAAATGGTTTCTTTTAAGCATATTTGACAAAAAATGTTTAACCTGATTTCTATCTCAATTTTTTAAATTAGTTTTAAATGTGATAATTAAAAACATAATAATTGTAATTTCCTCTAAATATTTTATATTTCTCATTTGCAGGCAATCCAGTGTCAGCAACAGAGGAGATATGCTCTTGGAACTAGCTCCAATAGATACTGTTAAAACATCGAAAGCAGGAAGACCAATGTGATCATTTAAGCATCCATGCCTGTGGTATTTGTGTACAAAAAATAATGTTTACATTGTTGTAAACTATAAATGTGATACTGCAATGTTAAATCAATATTTATGTTAAATATTTGATTAAAGCTATGGTTTGTTATGATAAAAAGGCTTTTATATTCTTAGAAGTGGATTTTTTTCTCCATGTTACTGTTTCAATCTAAATATATTTATATATTGATTTTGAAACATTAAAAACGAGTCTTAATATTCTATAACAAAAAACAATAACACCAAAACAATATTTACTGTGCAAAACTATGGACACCTGAAGAACAGATTCAGATGTTGTTTTATTTTTTTAAAACAACCTTAAGACAAGACCAACCACTAACAATTTAAGTATTAACTAGACAAACTGCTTAAATATGAAATACAAACAGCCCTCAGCAAAGGGAAGAAGTTCAAATCTCAATTAATGAATCAATCAATAAAGGAAAAGTCTTTCTTCAATTGTTTTCAATCTAGGCAATATCAAGACCGCCACTAGATGTTGCAGTTTGACAACATTCTTTTTGAGCATGAAAATCAAAGATGTCAATGAAGTACAACAAATAAAACATAAAACAACACCTTTTCTCTAAGTAGTGTGTCAGTCTTTTTGTGTGGATAATTGTAAATTAATTTGATTAATTCATAAAAAATGTTAAACAAACTTTTGTCTCATTTGCAATGCTTTTTTTTTATCTAAGACCAAAGACAACAAAACAACAGTCTGTATCATGCAGGTTAAAGAAAACAAGACATGGAAGAGCATTGCTGCTGCAAACGTAGTGGAATTCAACTGCAAAAATAATCTTGAGCCTTAATCTCTGATATTTACTTGAAAGAGGACGAAACAGAAGATGACTCATTTACCATATATCTCTGCTGTTGATGAGCTCAACATGTCAACATCAAGTGTGTCCGTGCAAACGAGAAAGCCTCAATAACAATAACTAGAGATGCAAAAGTACTGCAGTTAGTACTTTGTGATAATCTGCATACTATGGAAAAAAACAGAAGAATATGATGACCCGTGTCACTGTGTTACTTCCAACACGTTGACATTGATTGACGAAGAGTGAGTCTGCAACTGACACAGGGTGCCACAGGAGGCGCTATTTAGTACGTAGTTGAAACCCACAGGCGCCATTAGGGATATTTGGGTCCTTTTAGGGGGTAACTGTTCTTGGGCCCGGTACAATGGGCCAAGTGTGAGTGCACCCTTAGAGTTACAATTTAGGGTAGGCCTAAGATTGACATTACTCATATCAACAGTTTAATAGTAAAATATACTGTGCTTTTATATAGACAAATCCTTTTAAAATTTAAGTTGTGTTTTTGCAAACTAATTGTTATTGCACATGTGTTGCCTCATATTCAACAGTACTTTTTGAAAACACTACTTTTAAATGTATTTTTGAATGAAGCCTATAACAATGTCAAAACTGGTAAGTACTAGAAGAAAACCATGCACAACATATCCTCATAATGTTGTTAAAAGAGCAAGTTTTGTTGAAGAGACTAAGAATTAATCCCAGTGGACCACCAGATATTACTTTCTGTATTTTACCATAGCTATACAACAGTTGCATCTCACGTAACATCACAATGTAGCTCATGCTCATGTGAGGCTAAAATTGACATACTTGCTTCACATGGACTAATGGTCAGGTGAGTGTGTGAATGGAAACATAAACATGAAAACAACATTTCGTAAAGATTGTTTTAGTATACACAAATCTAAAGGTAGACCAGTCAGAGAGTAGAGTTACTGATGACCATATAGACTTTATAGATTCTTGTCTTGAAGCCATTATCATTCATCTAGGCTTTTCACTGAAGTGCTAACCATTGAAAACAGGATGTGGTTTTAACACCTCTGACGACACTCACTGCTGGTCTCAAAGCAAGAGAATGATTCCATTAATGATAAATGGGTAAGGTGAAAACAAATTGTGTTATGTGCTCTTCTTTTTAACACAAAATCCTTACTTAGTAATTTTACACAGGCAGATAAGTGATTAATTATGTGATTTTATTTACTATTTAGGTCTAGTTACTGTTTAAAAAAGAAGAAATAAAAAAGTCATAAACCAACAGTCAAGGCTCTAATATCTAAGTATTAAGTCCTAACCTTCAAGTCTCCAGTAAATCCCAAGTCATTTTCCTTTGGTAAATGTCAATCAAGTCTCATATTAAGTCAAGTCTAAGTTAATATAGTCATTAATTTAATCTGCAGGAAGAAGAAAAAAACACGCAGATAATTCAAATTCACCCAAGCTGTTTAAATAATTAAATTAAATAATACAACAAAATAAAAAATAAATAACTTAAACAGAGGCAATGATCAGGTAACAAATAAGCAGATGAAAATGGATAGATGGATGGAAAAATTATAACTGACCCTATACAAAAAATCCCAACTCTTCTCTTAAAGGTTTTCTCAGATAAAATAAAGTGATAGCCAGGCTATCACATTTCACACTTTGTTATGTCTGTCAGTCTGACTATCTTCATCAATCAGTTCCGTCTTACAAGTTGCTTTTGCTAAATCAGTTTGTTCTTTGCAGGTGTTTTTGTTTTACTACCATACTGTTTCAAAGCTTTATTTATATCACTTATTCAGCTGTTTACACAATAGAATAATCATCATCTTATGTTATACAATGCATCCAAAAATTGAATTTCAAAACTATGTTAACATATTTAGAGTAATAGTTTGAATTTGCATACATTTTATTTCCTGTGTTATGTAATGTTTAGTTTTTACATTTATACATCACTTAATTGACCGTATTTTAACTACATCATATTCTTCTACTACATCGTTCTTCCTGTTTCGGGCTGGATTTTTTTACTTTAATTTCTTCTTCAATACAAAATAATTACTTAACAGTTTGGCTCTAGTACTTATTTCATTTAGTTTATCTAAAAAACTCTCAAGGAAAATTCTCAAGGAAAGATCAGTGCAAAATAATAAGCTGCCACACATCCTTGCAACCTCTGGACCCAAACATGTCAACAGATTTCCTACTACTTCAGGAACCTCTTATTATATTATGAAGTCTGTAATCTTTCAGTATTGCTTGGCCTTTGTTCTGCTACAAAAGTCGGGCCGTGGCCTTCTGTGAAGGACATGCTCTTGGATTATACAAGGCCAGAATTCTCTGATGGAAACAGTACTTGCAAAAAATGATTAGACCTAAATGCAGAATATATAGAACATATTCACTAGTTTAACTGTTGCCTTATCATTGCGCTAAGGTAACATGAGTTTGTCAGGTTTGACTGTTGCTGCTTGTAAGGTGTTTCTTGGTAAGGACACTATAGGAAATTACATCAGCCTGAGCGAGGAAGTCAAAAAACCAAACAGAGTTGTTGCTGTTGAAATCTGATAGCTTGGTATGAAAAGGTACATTCATCAGGAGATCATCATTAGACAGACTCAGCTTTCTCCAACGTTCTTTGACAACCTTTTAATTTGTGATTTTTCTTTCTGCCAAGGACAATTAAAGCTGGTGCAGAGATGACGAGACAAAGCCTTAATAACTTCATCGCCTTTTTCACAGTTACACTTTATCTGTGCTTCTATATCTGCCAGTGTCATGGTAGGATTTACTTTCTTGTACTAATATGGTCTACAGCCAACATTACGACTGACAAAGCCATCCATCATTACTGTTTGACATGCATTTGTAGCTGCTTTTACTTTTTAAGTAATGTCTTTACTTATAACTTAGCATCAACTACTACCTATGAGTTACTAGTAGTAGTTTCACCACAGGAAACACTTTGGAGGCTCAGTGAAAAGGTTCAGTCCTTGCAGCCAAAGACAAAGACGAACCCTTTGAAAGTCAACATCTGTGTCTAAACAAACCAGCACTTTGCTCCATGAAAAGTATCATTAAAAAAAAACCCAAAAAAGATAAAATAGAGGCACCAACGGCAGCCATTATAATCTGTACTTTAATTTCTAAATGACAAAATAAATGTGTTTGGTGTGTGAGTTACAGGACAATAAATGATTGTTTTAGATTTAATAAATATGTGACATTTTTGAATTTATACTCCAGGTATTGAGGCGATTCTGACCATGAATGACACTGCTATCATCAACTGTAGTTACACTGCAGCCCCTCAAAGCATTATAGACGTGCGACTCTACAGAATATGCAAGTACGTATCCTGAGGGCAATCTGTTTTTTTACTCTAAACTCCAGGGGTCACCAACGTGGTGCCCGGGGCAACCTGGTAGTCCCTGTGGACTACATAAGGTGCCCGTGGGATATGTTAAAAAAACATATTAGAAAAAACATATTTTTGATTAGATTAAAACTAATCAACAAGAGGGTAAAAAATTGTACTGTTACTGTGCTTTTTTAATCAGTTACACTTATAGGTGCAATGGCAATGGTAAGAAGAGTATTCACCATTGTATGTCCTAGAATTTATTATTATTACATTGTTTGGGAAGTCTGTATTAAACAAGTAGCTCTTCGAATTACGCACTGAGTGCCCTTGAAGTACTGTAGCTCTAAGTTTTAAAAAGGTTGGAGACCCCTTCTCTACTCTGTCTAATATTTCCTTTGTCTCCACTCAGGGATGGGAAAAAGAAATTAATTTGTCAGAAGGGAATGGAGAAATGCAACAACATTTTCATGTTCAAAGAGAATCCCGAAATGTTCCTATTCGTCTTGCATCACATCAGGCCCGAGGACATGGATGTGGCATATGAGTGTGAGTTCACAGTGTCTGTGAACGGTCTACATAAGACCAACCAAGCAAGAACACCCTTTGGTATGTAGCTAATGTTTATAAATCCTAGAAAGTATTGTTCTTGATAGATGCACTTTCAATCTGAAGCAGTTAAGTAAAAAATTATTGGATTGTATTGGTTCCTCTCTACGAAACCTACACAACTGATTACGATAAAATGACCAAAATGACCGAGAGCTAGGAATGGGAATTGATGAAATTTACAAATCCAGTAACAAATAAAGGTTACGTAAGTAGATGATTCCAAAGAATTAGACCACTGGAAGCCAGTCCTCTACAAGAACCTGTTCTTGATTCCTATCCTTACTGAGTGCCTACATGCCTGACATGTCTGTATATAAAAAATGACTCCTAAAACACACATTTGTTAGGATAACAACAATCAAATGGCACAGCTCAGTCACATTAATAGCTTTTTTGACTAACAAATTGATCTTTTGTTTTTTTTAATCTTAGTTTCAAAGAAAATAGAGACATCCTATCCTTCTCCTCCTTCTACTTTTCATCCTAATTTGTCTCCATCGCTATATCAACTCAGCTGGGTTTTGACTGGTTTAGTCATTCTGACACTGCTGTATGGTTGCATCATCACCGTGATGTACTTCAGGCTAAAGGTAATATCTGTTCATATGACCTTGTACTGGTTGCAGTAACATTTGGAAGACTGTTTTAGATTTTACCAATCAAAACAAATTTTGATGTCTTTGAACTTAAAATGTATCCAACCTTATCTATGCATTTAAAAGAAATCTTATGCCTAAAATTTTCAGAAACACGACATTGCTAAAGCAAGCTGCTGCTGTCTGACATGTTAGAGTTGTTTCAGTGGAGAAAAAATGTTGGTCCTTCTCTAGCATTTTAAAATGGGAAATGTCTGTGGCCCTTACTGCAACATGGCACCTTAATCAAAGCCCACATATAGGGTTAAATCACAGCATATGGGCATATAACCTGTATTTGCCAAATCTGTGCCACAAAGTTGGACACTTCACAAATACAAAAAAAGTGCTCAAAACAGAACTGGACCAGATATGGGCTATTTCAGGTGGCATACAGGTTCCAGATTTCCAAGTACAGTCCATACAGTATTTAAAAAAGGTTTTATTTGGACCATTGACCTTTTTTCAATGTTATCTACTTTAGACTAACTGCAATTCCATCTAGGCCAAATTATAACTGACAGAGTGACTTTTCTGCCAGAATTATATACAAATACACACACAAGTACTTTCTAAGAAGAATAGGACCACTGATACCGCTTTTTTTATCCCCTCATCCTCTAACTCCCACACTGCCATTTGACTACCTGTTTTGCAGAAGACCCCAACCTGGACGGAGTCTGAGAGGGGCACCTATGTAGAAATGCGAAAAGTTCCTCTGGCGGCAAACCCCATTTACAACTAGGCTTCTCTGTAATCGTTCAGTGTGACCTTGACACAAGTGTGAACTCCAGCGGTTCAAAGACCGAGGACATCTTGCAAATGGCGTCAAAGCTTTTGTTGTTGCCTCCACCTGCACTGCTGCTGTAATTTACTTTTTTCTGTAGCGCAGCATTGCAGTAAGTTAAGCACCAGAGGGAGACAAAACCTAATTAGATGGATTTTCACTTGCAGAATCTCTTTAAAAATAACAAGTATTAACAATTGCTGATGAGTTTTTACTATCCCTACTATTTACTATCCAGGGATACATCTAATTTTGTCTAAATCTATAACCAAATATATTCATGGAGCATTATTATTGTTATTATTGCAATGTTGAATCATGACGTTACTGTTTGTGCTCTATAATCTTCAGTATATAAATAAACAAAATGTACAATATATGTATCTTTATATGTTTATATGTTTTAATATATGTATCTTTGGAGACTTGTGATTGCCCAGTGGACAAAGAAAATTAACCTTAGATACTTTTGAGCCAGCGGTTGCTCACCAATAACAAGGCCTTTTGACCTTTATGCTCGCAAGTGTAAGTCAGACTCTCCTAATGTTTTTTATGTCCTAGATTATGATGTTACCACTGTATTAGCATCGGTGAGTGACATAGGTACATACATATGTACAGTATGTCAGTTCCAACTTACAGCAGAAATCCAGTTATGTCGGTCATAGGAACGTAATTCCAACGATAGTTAAGGACCAAAAAGCTAAAAATGTCATTAAACATTTATTTCACATCATGCAAAGTGGATGGAACTACATAAAATTAGCTACATGTTCTGTTTATCATGTGCGGTTGCATCAGAAGTGAACCTATTGTTTTCTCACATTAGTGGTGGCCTCATGTCCACATGAGGTGCATGCTGTAAACGGTGGATGTTTTCTTCACACCTCTGATTGGATTACAGCTGACTACTGACACTGAGACATACAGGTGTGATTTTATGATGAGAGTAATTCATTGGAGAGTCATTTACTAACAGGTGCATGTTTGTGTTGTTTAACGCTTAATGGGAATCCACTGTGTGTGTGTGTGTTCATGCATTTATGTGTGTGACTGACGGTGTTAGAATAACAAGAAGTTTGGTCAATACCACAGGAGGTCTAATTATGTTAATACTTTAACTGCTACTTTAAAATAAGTTTAAATGTGAAAAATGGCTTGTGCTCATGATGGCTTAAGTAGAGAAGCCATTATATTTGAAAGCTTTGATACTTTATGACTTGTTTCTTTCAATAAGTTTTTAGTTGTGTGAGAAAGTGATATAATATAATGAGATAGCAAGAAAAGACCATAAATAAAATAAAAAGGTTTCCCATCTAGATGCACTTTTGTACCTGTAGAAACTTCAATGTGATAAAGAATGATTAGAGTTTCTTTGAACAGTTTTTTAGATTCACAGATTTATCTAGACTATTTGAGATTTGTGCATATTAAATTGTGTATACTGTTACTCCACTTTTCCTTAGTCCATCTGCTTACCATTGCTCAAATACAGAATTGAAACATTAGTTATTTACACAAAGTGCAGGAAAAGGTTTTCACTTCAAACACCATCTCAAGGCTGAGAATACATTAGAGGCTTCAACTAAAGGTCAGAGTTGTCTTAAACACCTCAGTGAGTGCAGAACTGTTAGTAACCCTACAACTGACAAGATGACTGACACGATTCTCAAATGGATTGCAGGGGACTGTAGCCTGATATATTTTTTGAGGAAAACAACACCAGCAAAAAATGAAAATGATTCATGTAATCACAAATAATTAAATGTAGTTGGGATTATACCACAGATACCCTGTGATCAATCACTAATCCCTAATTTTAAGGACAAGACCAGACTACACCAACATTAACACAATGTTTTGTCTTGTAACCTGAAAACACAATTCAGGAATTACTTTTCCAGACTTAAAACGAAAAGCATACTTTTTTTATGGAAGCCCAGCAATTAGCAGAAGCAGCATAGCATTGTAGCTTGTTAGCATGTTACATAATTTTAATGATTATCTGCCTATAATTTCGATCAGGCCCGCAAAATAGAAAGAAATTCCACAATCGCAGCATATGATGAATGTACAAAGCAGTTTATTTTTTAATTTATATTAAATTTTCTGAACGAATTCAGCACAAAGTATTTACCCACCAACAACCCTTGTGTACGAGGACAAACCCATTGATGGATGCTCTTATTAGACCCAATCTTAACACTCCAGTTACCAGTTAATGCACTAATAAATCCCACTAATAATGCCCCACAATATTAATTGTTACTTCTTGTTTGAATTTTAACAATTTAAGTTGAATTACCTTTTCTATCATACTCTTAAGTACCGGTAACTATTATTTTAATGCTTTGCATAGTTGAGCCACTGTTCAATTTCTGTTTAGTTTTTCTGGTGTCAACATGTGTGTGTCAACAAATGTGTATATAACAGGAAGGGAGAGAAAATGAAGTTCTGTTTCCTTTAAGAGAGAATCGTCATCAGAGTGGGAGTGGACATAAAGGTAATACATCAGTTATATGAGGAGATACTTTGGAGCATCCACAGTATCTCCTCCTGCAGTGATGGAGAACTCGGAGAACAGTGAACTGTGCTTCCCACATCTTCACAATGCCTCCTGCTGGAAGCCAAAGCAATCCGAGTCTGGCTCCATTCTGAATTACATTGTGCTTTCTGTAATTTCTCTGCTTACTGTGTTTCTCAACCTGTTGGTCATCATCTCTATCTCCCACTTCAAGTAGCTTATATATCATTTATTTAAATCTTGTTCTAATATATATATAAAAAAATTGTCATTGGAATTATTTTTCACAAAAAATATTTTTTATAACATCTTTTTGCTGGTCCTCCTTTTCCAGGCAGCTCCATACCTCCACCAATCTTCTGCTCCTCTCTCTGGCTGTGTCAGATTTCTTCGTGGGCCTCCTCATGTGCTTCCACATCATGTTTGCAGACGGCTGCTGGTTTCTGGGAGATATAGTCTGCCTTATCTACCAGTACTTGGCCTACATTATCACCTCTTCCTCCGTAGGCACGATGGTGCTCATATCTGTGGACCGTTATGTGGCAATTTGTGACCCTCTATTGTACTCCACTAAAATCACACTGAGAAGAGTGAGGATTTGCATTGTTCTCAGCTGGCTCTACTCTTCAGCTTTTCAAAGTATAAATCTCAGTGACAACCTGAAACAACCAGGGATGTTTAACTCCTGCGTTGGAGAGTGTATTGTCATCATCAACTACATAGCAGGCCTTGCTGACCTTGTTTTGACCTTCATTGTCCCCATCACTGTGATTGTTGTGTTGTATATGAGGGTTTTTGTTGTTGCTGTGTCTCACGCACGTGCCATGAGGTCCAGGTTTGCAGGTGTCACATCTGTGAAAGCTAAAAAGTCAGAGCTTAAAGCAGCCAGGACTCTTGGTGTGGTTGTGGTTGTGTTCCTCTTGTGTATCTGCCCATATTACTGCGTCACTCTTGTGGGTGTAGACACCTTGCTCAGCGTTTCTTCTTCTGCCATTGTGATATTTATGGTTTATCTGAACTCCTGTTTAAACCCAATGATCTATGCCTTTTTCTATCCCTGGTTCAGAAAATCTGTCAAACTCATTGTTACCCTGAAGCTGCTGCGCAGGAACTCCAGTGAGGCCAATGTCATGTGCAGAGGTGACTAACATGAGATCAGAAAAATGAATGTCCTCTGTTTCATAATGACGATCAAAACATTTAAATGCATTTTATGTGGTATTTTGTCTATTAAATTGTTGCTGTTGGTTGTATTATGTTCTGCTAGCACTGTGGATTAATAACTAGTACATACAATGTTTTCAGCATGAAAACACATAATAACAAAAAATAATTTCAAAATAATTTTCTGGATTATCATAATTTCTATATGGAAACGTTGCACAGCTTTATACAAATGGCGACAATGTTCAAAAGTAATTTTCGTTGTATTTTCATCTCTTTCAGGTCTTTTTTGTTAACTTCTAATATGTATACTGCTCACAGTGAAAATATATTTTAAATGACCAATACTTCTGTTTGATATTTGTTTTTTGTTAATTATTATTAAAAAATGCATACATCTCAGCAACCCTTTTTTAATTAACTTATTTTTGTCCAGTTACTATACTATACTACATCATTTATACTATACTATGAAGATAGTAAATTATATCTACCCTTTTGTGAAAAGACCAATTTTTAAATATTGTTAGTAAGAATATAAAATATAGCTTATAGCATATATAGTGCTTGTGGTCTAAATATCTGGTGGGTTGATCTATTTTAATACCTCTTCTATTTTTTTCAAAAGGAGAATTGACTCTTTAAATCATATAAACATACAATTACAAAGTTACATCTCTATTTCTCTAATCATCTCTAAGTCTGTTAGAATGGTCTGTGAAGACCTCTCTCTCAAGCAAAGGGCAACAGTTTGATCAGAACCAAAGAGGCACACAATACATGTGCTTCATCTCTGTACAAACAGTAGTATATTTAGCTGCTGGTCGGCAGCTGCAATTTCACTTTTACCTGGGATAAGGAAGACATCATTCCTTTGCCTATAAGTCTAGTCAGTTTATCACCCACATACCACGTATATTTATGTCCAAAATTTGAAGATGCATGAAATCCCTATTAGACATTTTTTAACAACACTTATGGACTGTAATAAGTTAAGGCAACAATTTAAGGTGGAAATATCATTTGTGATCATAGCAGTCACTTTGTTTATTCATATCTTCTAAGTTTTTTCATATCTTCTCTTTCCTCTTTCAATTTCACAAAGAGCTGAAAACATTTAATGGCATTACTGCAAACATGAGCATAGGGTTATTTTAAAGAAGAAGCCTAACTGGTCGTTGTACACATGCGGACAAATATGAACACAACAAAATATACATATATATATTTTGTTGTGTATATATGTATATATATATATATATATATATATATACACAAAAAAATATATATATATATATTTTTTTGTGTATATATATATATATATATATATATACACAAAAAAATATATATATATATATTTTTTTGTGTATATATATATATATATATATATATACACAAAAAAATATATATATATATATTTTTTTGTGTATATATATATATATATATATATATAAAATATAATATATATATATAATATATAATATATAAAACTTGACAGACATCTTCAAGGTACTGCTGACATCATATACACATACACACACACACACATATATATATGCTTCAATCATTTTTCTTCGCACACTATTCATGTATCACATTTGAACTATAGATAAGCTTGGTCAAGACAATGTGCACCGGGATTCAAAAGACAGCACTATGTTCATTAAATAGGCTTTAAAAAAAAGGATTTTTTTGTTTATGTCAATGTCCTGTTTTTCTATGGATTTCACTGTAATGTAAGGACACATACACTGAGCCTCAGGCCAAACTTGAGCCTGACCTAAATGTAGAATATTAGATATTATTTTGAGTTAATTTTAGTATAAACATTTTGTTCCTCTTCTATACAAAGGTCATCAAAAAACCTAAGACAGATGTCATGTTAAAAGGTCTCTGAATGTATTTAAAACATATTACACATCCCCATTAGTTTTGACATGTTTCCCTTTATCTTTGCCAAGGCCAGAGCTGTGCAACTTTTAATTTGGTCCTTGTGTTTCCTCACAAAACAATAAATAAATAAATATATAAATAAATACATCTTGAAACAGTAAACATCAAGTTTTTACCTAAAATTTTAAACTGAATTTGCAACAGGTTGTGATAAAGCTTTGTTTATTTGTTTTTCCATCACATAACTGAAAGAACACTTAATATAACTTGACTAAAATAGGAGCTATTTAGCAAAATAAAGCTGTTAATAGTTTTAGTACTTGTTTTAAGAACTTTACCTAACCCTTTATACTTAAAACATATGCTATCGCCTCTATGTAGGAAAACAGGGTTTAATGCATTTTTTCTCATATTTGGATTTGATTTGATACAAAATGAACACAATTAATGCATTTTTTCTCATATTTAGATTTGATTTGATACAAAATGAACACAAAAATAATATAAAGCACCTCACAGTGAAGAGAAGACAATGAACCCAGCTTCAATTTAAATTTATATTAATTCAAATTAATAAATGATGGAGGAAAAGTGCAATATCTCACATTGCATTCTGAATACATAAATAGGTAAATATTTGGGTAGTTTTCAATTATATTGCACTATAAAATTGGTCATGCAAAACGTGTGTATGATGTGTGGAAAAACAATAGAAGACAATTATAAATAACATAATGATGTCTTATTAGATGACTTGAAGAGATCATCGACATGGCATTGCATCTTTTCATGTTTTACATAAAATGCCAGATTCACTCCTTTAGCCAATATTTAAGTTGCAGGAGCCAGGCTTAAGTATTTGCAGTGTGAAAATCAGTTTTATACTCTTTCTGAACCAGGGATAGAAATAAGCATAAATTATAGGATTCAAACAGGAGTTAAAGTAGAAAAGACAATTGAAAAAGGCAGCAGACGTTATATTCAGGACACTGTCCTGACCTGTGAGAACAATGCAAAAATATGGAAATAAGCAAATTAAAAATACAACAACAACAATACCCAGTGTCTTGGCAGCTTTCAGTCCAGATTTCTTAGCCTTTACATTTAGTGAACACTGGACATGGACAGCTGCAGTAAACAAATGCATTGCTCTGGCCTGAGAGGCTGCTACGATAAACACTCTGACATACAGAACAACAATGATGGTGATGGGACAGATGAAGGACATGATCATATCCACCACTCCGGATGTTGAGTCATAGACCAGAACACACTCCCCATGACAGGACTTATACCTGCCGGGATGAATCAGGTTGTCCTTCAGCAGCAGTGAGTCATAGACAACGGCACAACCCCAACAAAGACAGACACACACCTTCACTCTCTTCTCGGTCACTCTGACAGAATAATGCAGAGGGTCACAAATAGCCACATAGCGATCAACTGATATTAACACCATTATTCCTATGGATGAAGACGTAATGACATATTCCAATAAACAGTACAGGCTACAGACAAGATCACTGAGCAACCAGCAGCCGCCTATGATCATGATTTGAAAGAAAAATAAGAATCCCACAAAGAAATCTGAGATGGCCAGAGAAAGGAGGAGGATGTTGGTAGGAGTGTGGAGCTGCCTGGGAACAAAGTAAAACAACAAACATATTATTGTTTGTGGATTTCGCACACTCTAGTTTAGAGTAGTTCTGAATGTCAGAAGGACGTATTGCAGAACCTGAAGTGGGAGATGGAGATGATGACAAGCAGGTTGAGGACCAATGTGAGCAGACCAATGCCGGACAGAGTGATGTCAGTGAGAATGGCCACAGACTGAGATCTGGCAGCCCTCTCACAAGAGGAGTTGAGGAGATTTGGGAAACAGAGTTCCAACCCATTAGAAAATGACATTATTGTGATGAGACAGATGTACTGAGCAGTGTGACAGAAATACTCACATAACTTATTTCACCCCAATCTCCTCCCACCCCCTTTATTTTCTCTAGTGCGTCTTCGGGGGGGGGGGGGGGGGGGTGTTCATGCAGGAATATCTGATGCTGTAGGGACCAAGGACCATGTACATATTCAAACTATATAGATTGTTATCATTTTGAGAACAAAAGCTTTTTTTTGTGAGTAGTGATTCACATGTTTCAACCAACAATCGTTCAAGATTTGTGGCGTCCTGGGTGAACTTCCCTCTTTGGCCAAGGCACTGAAAACAGACACACGTACACACACACACCCCATGTTTCTTTCCCTCCTGTTCAACAACTTCTACTCTTGTACCAATTCTCAATGGAAAAAATATTTGGCAGCAAACTGACATACTGTATATTTTAGATGATGAGAGAAGATGTTTTTATGACCATCTCTTCTTTAATAGCCCATTTAAATTGTTTTTTTTTTTTCATTTTAAAAATATTTCCTCACCTGTTAATGTTACATAAGCATTTTAAACATGTTATGATTGGGTGGCCACTGTTGAACACGAAATATGTCATAATTCTGGCCTGGAGCTCAGACTCATTAGAGACCTCAGTAACAATGGAGCTGTCAAACTCTTACCTGCCCTGTTACATTCCAGACAAGATTGTTCTTCTTCTAGGGTGAACATTTAAGGATTTGGGATTTTTTTGTTTATCTTGAGTTGAACAGCAGAACACATGTCTGACTAGCTGCACATGTCAAGTATGAAAGCTAAATATAGGTCCTGTAGCCTAGAGCTTGCAATTATGTGTTCCTATCTTTTATCGCTTATCAGACGCAGTTCAAGGGCCTAAACTGGTGTGTACTTGATTTTTATTGCAGGGCCTTGTCGGTTTTGAACAACTTTTTATATCTAGGGCTAAGAATTCTGTATAAATGCATATGCCTCACCATATACAGTATAAATGAGCAGTAAAATAGAGCAGTAACTGGCCAGACACCAGTATAATCTCTGCTGTAGCAAATGTGTTATTATCTTCAATCTCAGAAGTGATGAATTGACGTTTTATATTTTATAAGTTACATCATTGTTACCAGTTATCAATGGTCGACAGTATGCAAGAGTGTGTTTGTGGTGGCTGTGTCATACCCCTGTCACATGACATACTAATCTTCATTAGTTCGGCCAAGTGATGTTGCCTGACAACTGATATGCATATGGTTTGTCAGGTGGACACCTGAACTTCATTCTCGACTACTTTTCATTGGTCATGTGGGTCAGAATTGAGTGCCTTCTACTCTGTTTACCTCTGAAAGGGTTTATTATAACAAAGGTGTTCAGCTATAATATCCCAGACTTTAAGAATCCCAAACAATGTTGTTATATTTCATTTTTACAGGTGAGTAGGGGCATCCACAGTCCCATTTAGAACTACAATTCCAATAACGCTGTTGCTTCTGGAAATCCACATACGTCCCAACCAGTGACACCCACAACCCTTTAAATTTATTTTTAGCAACTTATTAGCTGTCTAATATACGTCTATGTAGGAACACATCTTACATGTTAGAATTATCTAATGTATCCGGACTGAGAGTGTCAACATTAAATAAATAAATACATCAAAAAATAATTAATTGTGTCATTAAGAAATAAAACACAATATTTCTATTTATTATTTATTTCATGGTTGGAGTGTTATAGTGCATCATGAATTAATTTTATCTGTCAAACTTGCTGATCAAAATCTGTGGGCAGGGCTAAGGCAAATCTGGTCTGATCAAAGGAAACAACGGTTGACCATCTGAGAACCCTTAATGAACTATAAGGCACAGAGCTGCACTCGGTAGTCGAACACCAAATGTGCTGTGCCTGTTGCACCCTGGTAGTCACCCTGCAATACATAACTTAGTCAAAGTCACAGTCACCCTGCAATACATAACTTAGTCAGGAAGTGCGGAAATAAGTCCTACAGCGTCAATAAAAAATAATTATTCCATCATTTCGCTGCAGGCATGTTTCTTCTGACTAATGGATAATGGATAAATTGGATTTAGCCCCGCCCACAGACTTTGATGGGTGAGTTGGACTGACACCACACCGACCATGAACTGATTAATTAACTAGTGAAACAATTATGTTTTTTCCATTAAATGTAAATGTGTGTTTGGTATTTTAATTAATTAATAACTAATTAATTAATAATTTATTTAAATTATTTAGTGATTTATTTTTAATGTTGGGACTTTCAGTCCTCTATATAGCTGTTCCCTTCATAGACAAACAATCCTAAAGGACCTATACATTTCGAAATACCATTGCTTGTACTTTCGAGTTTGTTATGAATTCCATAAAAACTAAAATAATCTGTATTTTTCACTGCAAAAGATGGCCTTAAGCTTGGGGCCTCTGGTAATTACCTGTTTTACCTAATGTATGTTACAACACCTGCATAAATACAGTAAGTCAAAAGTTGCTCTTTAAAGTCACTAACACACTTTCACCACTTTTACACCACAGACTCCATATTTGATGCCCCAACAGAATTCTGGTATTTCATCAAAAATGTGAATATATACAGGGGGTCCTCAATTTAGCTCCCAACCCCACTGGCACTTTCCTCCTAATTGAATTCACACACAAAAAATATGTTTTTAAAACCAATCCGGATTTTGGTCAAGCCAGAACGTATCAACCAGTAAATCGACCAGTTTTACCACTTAGTTTTAGACAAAAAACTGTCTAAAAACTAGGAGACAATTTCCAACAGAAATTGTATTAAGTTTGGATCCTATCATTAATATTAAAATATACTTAAACATTATTAATCAATAAAAAGGTTTTAGGTTGGTGGAAAAAAAACTCAAACTTGTTAAATGCTAGATGGAATGAACCGCTAAGCTTGTTCCTTAACAATGTCCCTGATAATGACAGTTCAGAAGCAAAGATGAGTTTGACAGAAGACATTGTCTGACTGTCAGTTTGTCATCTCCGTCTGCTTTAGAAAACATCAGCTAATCATTAAGTATTTGGCGGAAGGAATGTTTCGTGAGAAAAGCCTGTTAGTTTGGTCACAAAAATCTGTGAGAATGTCTTCACTGGGGTGAGGAGACAAAGGCAGGCAAAAGCCAATGTTGCTACCGCAATTAGGCATTTAGAGAGAGAGAGGGAGAGAAAGCACACAAAGCAGACCAAGAGCCGAAGCCTTCACAGAGATAAGCCAAGATCCATAGGTTTACTCCACTTCTTCTGAGGGTAAGAACACCTTAAAAAGGTACAACTAAAAGTAATGATTTCAGAATATGATGATTTTCAGATAAGAGTAATCAAAATAGGAGCATTTTTCTCCCATCTTTTGTCAGTGCTAATAGAGAAATGCAAGGTTTGCTAGATACAAAATCACTGACCTTTATTTGTCCTTATCAATTATTAATAAGAGCCTTGGGTCTTGCAAAAGGTGAAGAGAACAGGTTAAACTGCCTGACCCATATTTATAAAAATGCTTTTTGTACAGCTAATTTTCCACCTTTTTATTTAATATAGCAATAACCATGTTACAGTATGATATCTGGATACCTGGAAACTAACTATGGGTTTAATTATCACTGAAAATATAAAACAAACTCTTATGCTGTCAGATATTTGAATTATAATGATATATTTTGTTTGGGTTTTTTTGATTTTCTACAAATGTACAGACAAATAAAGATTAAATTTGAACTACGTTACAGATTACACTCCAGTGGACCATCAGTATGTTCTACTGCATCCTACCACTGGTTCTCAGCTTGTTTGCAGGTAAATTAACTAAAACATCATCAAGTTAAATAAAACAAAACTGAATTCATCTGTTGACCCTAGATAAAACTATGTGATTTTTTAAAAATGCGACAGGAAAGCAAATGAGCAGATGTAACAAAACATTTACCACTTTTTTAAAACTTGGACGGATTAGGTAAATAATGGCTGGGCAATGTAGTGCAAAAAGTAACCACAGTACTCTATGAAATATCAGAAATCCCATGCACAAATATCGAGAACATGCAAACTACATACAGAAAGACAGGGGTTCGAACCAGTGAGCTTGATGAAGAGTGTTTTTAATAAGATTTGCCTTGGTGTAGCCTAGAGGGTGACTTATTTCTAATGAAATTATTAGCTAGTCTACTTGATAAAGCCATGCGTTTGGGGAAATTGGCACTGTAACTACATACACAGTGACACTGTCTACAAAGGAAGTTTGGAAGTCAAAAATCTGATTCTGCACGACTACAGGGAACCTGAGTGGAGCATGTACCATAGCTTGAGAATCACTCCAAATCCAACAAGAGCCAAATAAAAAGTATCTTTTTGGGAAGCTTGCCAAAAACAATTCTCACTTATTATGCACACTATGTTATGTATAAGTGTTGTCTTTGCCATATTCTACTTTACTCTACTTCTTCTATTTTTAAATATTAAAGAAATATTAACAAAGTATATAATTTAATATAATTTTCTCCTTACCGTCAGGTGCTGCTGCAACAAACCAGGCTTTCACTAGTTATGGTGAGATGGACATCACTTCCTGTCCCATCACCTACTTTGGAAAGAAATATGACAAAGTCTACGTAAGTATTATATAGTAAGGCAAATATTAGGTGTACCTTTAAGAATTTAGAGAAACTAACAGCTTAATTAACAATGCCCAGAATTTTATTCTTGTAAAGTTCATTTAACACTTTGACTTCACCAACAAATGTTATTTTTCTTTAACTTATACATCTAGGATAATAAATACCTGACGTACATATCGTAAATGTTTTTTTTAAAAGAAAATTTAAAAAACAATTCTGTTTAATTTTGTTGTTTGTTGTTTCCAGATGCAAAACAGGTGATTTAAATAATTATGTGAGGGATATGTTGAATATTTGTTGGATATAATAAACATCAAGACTATATTTATTACTATAGGCGACCTTCAATGATAGCAAATTTGCAGTTTGCTTCAATGGCCACTACAATGCTGGAATCCAAAATGACTGTATCCTGATGTCTGGAGGAACAGCAGATAGAGGAGACCTGAAAATATTTACCAAAGAAATCCCAATAGGATCAGGGGTCCATGAACTTCTCCCAAGCCTTTCATCTCCTGGAAAATGTGTCAATGTCATCCCACTGAAAGATAGTCAACAAACCGATGTGAGTTCTTCATATCTGGAGGTTTTAGTTTCTGCTTAATCTTGTGTATTGTAGTAATAAAGTATTTCTGGATTTTTGGTTACAGATTGAACAAGTTGAACTTGGTAATTTTGGAAATCAAGCAATTCTGGCAATCAGGACTTACTCCGGATACACACCAGTTAATATGGTCAGTTTAATGGTTAAATTATCATTCAGTTGCTATAGTTGTAATGTTTTTGAATAAACACTGTAGCTTAACTGACAGAAAATCACCCAACAAAGTTATATATGTTCTATATATTTAAAGAAATTGTAACAGTAATTTGAAGCCTAGAAGGTGAATGTGACTTTTTTTTTGCATAACAGAGCAGTCAGGACACTGTGTAAAGCCCTATTTGCATGCCAATGTGTCCTTCAGAAATACGCAATAAAATACTAATCAACTGATTAGCCTCCCCAAATCGGTGGAATTTAGACATAAAATATTTGAAATATGAGATTTTCACTGTAATGAAACAGGATGGACGGAAATAAAATTAATAGAGAAAAGCTAACGATAGAGCTTTTTTCATCACTATTTCTCTTGACCCTTTCCAGGATGCTGACACACAAGTCAATGGCCTAACAATTTCTAAAAAGACATTTCAAACATCACAAACAATGTCAGGTGTCATCACAGATATTAGTGGTTGTAGACACTCAGGTTAGTACATATCAAAACAACACAAGTCCTCAAAGAGAAGACCATGACAATTCAGATGGCCTTTTTTTCAACCAAATTATCTTTCATTACATCTTCAGGTGTTGTGTACAAGCCAAACACATCACAGAAAATCCCAAGCATTTGCTCTACAGTTACCTGTGGTGCAAATGGAGTCGTCACTGCTGTCAGTGACTGTGATCCCACAGAGCACTGTGATGGCAATGGAGGGTAAATATTTCATACTGTATATTACTTCACAGTATTTGCATATTTCATACTGTAAATTATATCACAGTATCTGCATATATCAGTCTTAAAGTATCGCAAATTGTGTCATTTTCTGTCTCCACCAGTTGCGTCTTCAACAGCATCTGCACTGTGACTGGCTTTACAATCATCGATTTTCCCGGCCGTGTCCACTTTGTTCCTGACCGCTGTGGGTACATTCTCTTAAAGTCAACGCCTATCTCTGGCCTTCAAGTGCTGGGAGTTTTCCAGGAGAGACGGCGGAAAGATGTCAGCTTTTTAGAAAGAGTGATAATAAAGATGGAGAGCACAGGAGCTCAAATCTCTCTGGAACAAGGGGGGAGAGTCTTGGTACGTTTTTTGAAGAAGCTAAAAATGGTCAATACTGAATTAAATTAAAAGTAATTTATAGATATTATTCAGAAACAGAATAAAAAATACATTATTCGTCCCCAAGATTAAACTGTTGTTGTTACAGGTGGTCCTGCAAGTAGATTTGACAGGAGAAATGTACTTATAAGAAATAGAGACCAATATTTATTTTTAAATACAAATTAATATTAATAAATAAATAAGTACAGGCAATTGTTGAAAGGGATATTGTCAATGTTGCTCCCTTATAGTAAAGGTCATTACAAACAGAATTTTATGGAATGGGGGCAGAATCTTTCATTTTTACAAGTTTCTAACTCATCAGGCATCTGATACAGAACTGTATTAATGCCATTGTTGTGCAGCCCATCTCAGTTCTGATTGGGATGGGCTTATGGTAAATTCATCTTAAGCTAAATTGATAGATTGCTTACAAAGCTTCTATTTTACAGTTGAGTCTATAACCAAATGGTAAAACGTGAAATTAAACAACAATAAAAATAGATAATGCACCACCTTAGTACAGTTCATGTATGCAAATATTTAAGTTGTTTTACTGTAATAATGAGACCATGTGTTTAATCAAGCCTTGATTACTCTGTTTAAAGCTGAACAATAAAAACGTGCAGCAGCTGACACCTGTGGCCTCCATCGTCCAGGGTGTAGAACTTTCTAGGAACCAGAGTGGGATAACGGCAAAGATATCTGGGTCTTCTTATACTGTTTATGTCCATTTTGATGGGGAAATTGCCCTTATTCACATGACAGGTACGTCTAGATTTACGTACAAACATTTCTTATGAAATACATTGCTCAGTAGTGAGATAACACTTGAGTGCTACTTCTAAAAACAGCAGATATCCCTTGTAGAGAAAGTTTTATAACCAGTCACAGTCTCTCTTTGAATTCCCCAGGACCAAGTGGAACAGAGGTGCAGGGATTATGTGGCAGTGCCAACACTACTTTAGGGGTAGAAAAAGCAGCTGAGCACAGTGACAGTGGGTAAGAGCTTAAACACAATCTTTAACTTGATGCTGTTGCTGCACAGGTGAAATGAGACAAAATAATCATATCTTGTCTGTTGTCCACAGCTGTGATGTACAACAAAGCCAACCTGTCGACAGTTCAATTGACTGCCCATCCGCAACTGAATGGTAACTATAGCATGCAGATTGACCTATATATTCGTTGTACATTCATTTAACTACTTAAGGTTTAAAAGTAGGCTGATTCCTCACTACTTTGTTAGGTCAGTTACCATCCCATATATAATGTCTCAGTGGGTCAGAACTAGTAAAACCTGGTAGCCAACATTTAGAAAAAAGTTCAGTTGTGGACTGTACTTTTAACTACATCAAAATGTTTAACGATGTGTAGAAAACACATACAATACTTTTGGATGTACATTATTTGTCTAATAGATCTAATATTTATTTTGATCTTTTTCCTCCCCATATTTTTCCTTGCTCTTCTAAAACAGGTGTAATGTTTTGAAGGAGGCTCCCTTTTATGCTTGCAATGCTCACATTGACCCAGAGCCCTACATTAGCGCCTGCACAGAAATGCTTTGCAAGTACCCTCCAGTTGATGGTCTTCGATGCCAGTTTATGGAGGCATATGTCAAAAGCTGCAGCTACCACAGCAACGTCAATGTGGAGGGATGGGAGTCAGACGCCACCTGCTGTACGGCTATTTTGTGCCTGGTCTATAAAGTTCATGTTTTGCTTATTATTTTAGTTAATTCTATGTCTGCATCGTTATTTGCAGCTATTCACGACTTTTGTCAAGACATGTACTGCAGTGATCATGAGTTCTGTGGTAGGCACTACACTGGAGAAGCTGGCTGCCTCTGCCGCGCTCTTTTTGCCTCTCCATATAAAGCAACAGGAACCTTTGGTGAGTTACATAAAAAAAAAAAAAACTGTTCTGAAGTTTACTATAAAATTAAACCAATGGTTTCAATAGAGACTGGCAAGGGCTGTGTGTAAAAATGTTTATTATTATCAAAAGTAATTATGAAACATTTCCCACAAATATATATATATACAAAATAAATATATAAATATATATATATAGACATATATATATATATATATATATATCAACAGGTTCAAATATACCAGCTAAAATGACCTTTGTGTTGTGATATGGGGGTTTAGGAGAACCAACGGTCTGTGAGAAAGAGTCTGCTTCGATTAGTCTGGCCAAGTGTCTCTTGGAAGATCAAAGCATTAACTACCGTAACCTAAAACTTAATGACCAGACCTGCCAAGGTGAATTGGACAGTGAAACCCACATGGTGACTTTCTATTTTGACGGGAACAGATCTTGTGGGACTGTGATCACAGTGGGTATATCTTACACGTTACACAATGCACACAAACTGCTGTAATTCTTGTATACAGAGAACATTTGTTTGTTTACCTTCAGACAAATGGCAGCCGGATCGCCTACAAGAACACCATCATGACTCCAGGTGCCACCATCCCAGGCGTCATCAGTCGTAAGAGTCAAGTGCAGATAGACCTCACATGTTGTTATAGTCAGCCAGATATTAAAAGCCTGGGTATCACCCTGCAAGACAGGTTTGTAAAAATGATATGAAAAAGACATGGAATGGTTTTGGGTTAAAGAGTAAGACATGTTTTCATAAAGAATGCACATGGTTTTCCAGTTCTGTGACTCAACAGATAGTTTCTGGACAATGGAGTTATAATCTCACAATGGAAGCTTACACCAATACTGAAACAAAGAAAGCCCTTGGAAACAATGATAAAGTTCTTCTGAATCAGAAAATATGGGTGGATTTGAAGACAGAAGGATTGGATAAAGGGATGGTGGCTGTGGTGGTGGAGTCCTGCTGGGGAACCAATGAGCCCTTACCAAGTTCAAGCCTGAAATATGACATTATCATTGATGGGTGAGAATCACAGATCTACTGATTTGTTGATTTTGTTGTTGCTGCTAGTTTATCCATGTAATTTTTGCTTTTGGGTTACTTTTGTGTGCAGCTGCCCTAACCCAGCTGACAACACTGTCCAGGTTATGGGCAATGGAAGGGGAAGTTCTACAACCTTTTTTTTTAATGCATTCCAATTTACTGGCAAGAATCGCAACGTCTTCTTACACTGCAGAGTGAGACTGTGCGTCCAGCGGGACAATGATTGCATACCGGTAGGTGGTCCTGGTTTGTTAGCAACTAAGTTAGTCCAGAAACATGCATCTTTATGTTAATAAAAGTTACCATTTCGCTATTGCAGCATATGCAAACTTGAACATAATACTAAATTTCTTTGTTTTAATTAGACATGCGGTGGGCAAACCACAAGGAGGCGCAGATCTATTATGAAAAGATATGAGGACAAAAACCCAGGTCTCATCAACTTGGTCTGGACATACTGAGTAAGTGCAAATAAACATTTCTTTTTAAACAACTGTTTATATCTTCTTGTATATTTTTGTTTTGCAATTTAAAAATAATTAAATATAATGTCTTTACTGGTTTTAGACTGAACACAACCTAAATTCATCTTCAGTGGATTAAACTTTCATTATAAATCCAGCAATCCAGAGAGTTTTGACTAAACTTACATTTTTATTTTTGTGACCCTATTGCCACTCCAGAACTTTTGTTGGGGAGTTGGACTCTGGGGACTCAAAACAGATTTGGATATTATCAACTTACTATAGCATTAAATTTCCATCTTCTTAGGTCAACCCATGAAGACCAGCTCAAGCTCAAGACACAAGCTTCACACAAGTGGGCTGTTTTCTTTCAAATCTATTCTATAAATGTATATAAAAAAAATCAGTTTCTTTCTAGCCCTTAAGTATATCAGCTCTGAGGTGGAGGGTAAAAGTCAAGGTAAAGTGTTTAACAATTATTTAATTTGATGGTTAAGGCTGTGGTAACAATCAAACCAAATTATAAGTCCCCATGTTCTGTGGGGATCGGGTTTCCATGTATATTCAAATAAAATAAAAATTTGAATTGAATGGTTTCGGATCATTCTTTACTGAAAAAGTCAGGGAACTTTTCTTCTCTTCCTACACAAAGTATATTTTCAGGTCTAGGCTTTGTTGTTCTAAAAATATCCCTTTTCTTTTATTCACATAAGAAACAACAAGGTTAATTAGTAAAAAAAAACATTAGACACAAATCCAAGGCTTTTATCAATGCCCTTTGACACTGAACCTTGAATATAACTTAATTCAAAAGGTGATATTTGTTAACGTAGTGTGTTGAATTAAATTGGTCAAATATTAACACAAGTCACAAATAATGAAAAAAAACAATCGCTGTCTCATTTCAAATAATACTACACCAAACAAATGCACACATGTAAGTCCACATGCACACAGTACACACTAGTGTGCAGCTCATTAGCCAACTGCTGTTTACATCTGTGACCGTAAACACCGTAAACACCGTTTTCACACTTGCTTTCATTAGTGTGCTATAATGAAACCACTGTGACAACAGGTGTGTGGACTGCACACACATACTCAAGCATCAATAAAATGATGCAATCATGTCAGCAAATCAAGTAACTATGTAATGTTATTGTTTTTGCCCTCAAAATCTTTGTCCAGCTTCCTAATGAGGATATTAAATCATAAATAATTTAAGTTTAATTTACTAATTGACAGCTTCATTATTACTTTTGTTACATGGAACACTCTTCTAACAGTTCAGTAGAAGTACACATTTAAGATGAAAACTTCTGAGACCCTTCACCTCTAATTTGCCCCTGGACGTTTACTGACTCTTGTTGTGTCAGTTGTTGCTAATGGCAGCACCCCTCGGTGGCGGACACTGTTTTCACACCTGTCTGCACTGATGTCAAGAAACCACTTGCAATGCAATCAAAGGTGTTGCATCACAACAAAATATTGTCAAAGTTTTTTTTATTTATAATGAACAAGTGAGGACACCTTTCATTTAGCATAAAAAGTAGTGGTAACTTATTTTAAACAAGGATAGTCTATTTTTCATTTAATTTCAAGTAAATCCATATGTATACAGTATATGCCTCTGGAAAAATAAAGGAACTTTACACTAACTGTATAGTAAGATCTCAATCAATATGTTGCTTCAAGCTCTTTTTAACTAGAATTATTATCTAATTAAGAGAGACATAGAGCATATAAAGAAACGGCATGAACTGCTGCCCATGTGGCTGCTGCTACTAACTGGAAACAACATTTACAAAAATGATCTTACGGTCATTATTTTGTATGTTGAATTGTAAAGTGCAGTATTTAAGTATAATAGAGTCGCACTGTGAATAGACTGTACCCCATAGGTAAGTTCAATGGGTGTTTTCTAATGCATCATATAAAGTAAATTTGATATGCACATAATTATGGCTATCTGCTTCTTATTTAAAACAATAACATTTTACGTGCTAATATTAGTTAACAATTCATAATTTAGGATTATATTCTTAAACTAAAGTAGCTGGTCATAGTTTCCAACTGTGGCTAAGTAGTTCTCAACTTGCACCACCTTGCATACCTAGCTTGATTGGCTTTTGTTTATATCACCAAAGCAATTATTGTGAAACACTTTTAATTATTGTGAAAGACAAAAAGCTAATAATATCAATATTAAATTACTTCTATTTAAACTTTATTCAAACCAAAATTTTAAAGGACTAAGCCTTTGATTAGGATTGTTAAGAATGATTCTGTGGTTGACTGTTTGCGTAGCATATTAATACTCCTAAGTCTTGTTAAAAAAAAAAAAGGCAACCAAGAGAATATCAGTTCTTTGGCATATGTGTTTCTCTGCAGTCTGATGTCTAACTCTTATAGTGACCGATGTCTTCCAACATACATAAGGCACATAAAAACAGCCAAAAGCATTACAGTACAGTACAATCATAAAATCCCATCACTGACATTTATTAACCACAAATGTCTATATTTAATGAAGCTCTTACTATTATTAAATTTACTATACGATTTTTAATCTAACAACTTATTGCCATCTTCAAATCATCAGCATTTATTATTCTATGTAACACTATGGTCTCAAAAGATTAGAAAGAACTTCCATTGTGAAGTTATGACATTCATGTTAACTCCTATTTTTTGACACAACACAACCATAAACAGATTTTGCGTATGCTTATTATATACCTTTAAATGAAGTACTGTCTTCCTAGCCTGGAATTAGCCAGAGCCACAGTGAAAGCGGCCTCTTTAAGTTAGCATCTGGGTTATTAGCTTTCACTCATTCATAAACAACTGAGTTTTACATTTTCACATCCCATATTAGCAAAGGCTACCTTAAAATTTACCTCACCAATAACGTTTGTTTAACTGTGGTTCATTTCCCCTTTTGTAAATACAGTTATACTACTTATTACTTCTTTTAGAAGTAGTTTGTCCGCCATCTTGATTTACTAGATCTTCACAGAATCCGCGGGGACGCGGACCAAGCTGTCGTTACGTTTGTCTCTGTTCAAAGTTATGTAACAACTAACGACACGTCACAGTCATTGTCTAATACCTTGAAATTTGTCATATCACTTTCACTTGCCATCACGTTCATTACATTACTTTAGTACTTTACCTGAGACAACAGTAGCCAACACAACAGTCCTTAGGCATCTATCTTTCTGTGGGCCTCCGCCGCTGTCTGACGTAACTCTTAGAGACAGGCGCCATTCATCGATATTATTATTAACACAGCGCCCTCTGTTGACCACTTCGAATACCTTTTTAGACCTTATCAGATATGCTTAATAGAAATCAAAGCGATGGCATTCAAAATAATAACGTCAGCAACGAATAATTTAGACGTCTGTATTTATTTTATTATTAAGTATTATAAGTATATTTTCTGTCTTTCTCTAAAAGCATTTATAATATGTAAAAAACATATAATGCCTACATACAAAATATTGCCTAGACCCTCCCAGAAAAATAAGAACAGAAGCGAAGATAAGTCAAAATTAGTTTTTATATATATATATATATATATATATATCCCATTATATTATATATTCTTGGGTTGCAAACTTATCATGGTGGGGTTCATCTATCCCACTAATCCTAGGAGCTAAGTTGTCTGTCAGTAGACCCCCTAGGACCATAAATAACTATTAATTCAATTCTCCCTTGCACAAATGGGGTTACTGTGGTGTGCTGGGGGTGCAACACATCACCGACTGGAAAAGCTGAAGAAGTCTGGCTTTGCTATTGGAAGAAGAGAACTGCTCACTATCCTGGATAATGCCAATCATCCTCTGCACACTGTCATCAACAATTATCAACAATACGTGCAATAACCACAATTTCTATATACTGATGCTCTTCCTGGTATCCTGTATGTGTATATATATATATTTATATATAGTATACTGTATATACTGTATGTATATGTATATGTATATATATGCACACTGTATGCACACTGCTCCCCGGCCACTTGAGCTGCCCCCTGCTCACATTGGTGATGGGTAAAACGCAGAGGTCACATTTCGTTGACTCTGTCCCTCTTCTTATGGCCTTCCCACCTGTGAGTAGGACCAAAATGGCTCAGGTGAAGTGTGAACTGGATAGTGGCCAAAGCAGATGCCCTGATGTCCCAAAGTTAAGGAAAATGACAATGACAATAAACAGTTCAGCAGATAAAGTATGTTAACATTTGTGTGCAGTGCTTTATTATCTATTTTCCTCTAAACATGCACAAATGGTGTTCCAAAACTATAATTGTGTTTTTAGATGAGAAAGCGACCGATGTAAATCTTAGGAGTTGTATTATTCTGCATCACAGAAAGAGGCTTTGATTGGATGAATGAAAAGGAGGAGGAGCAGGGAGAACACCATATAACAGTTTGACGCGTTTCAGTATTGCTCCAAAATAAGCTGCCATTGCTCTTCATCCGTTTCTTCTTCTCTTTGGCAATGGAGATGCTGGAATCTGAATTCTGCATTCAAGACTTCAACAACTCCTGCAAGAGGCCATCACAACCGTACAGTGAAGCCATGATAATCTATACCGTGCTGTCCTCCATTTCCTTGGTCACTGTGGTACTTAACCTGCTGGTCATCATCTCCATCTCACACTTTCGGTACTTACTGACTTTTATTCCATAAAATGTTTTGACGCCATTGAAAGATGTTGTAAATATTGTGCTTCAGTCATTGATAATGTTCTTTGCAGGCAGCTCCACACTCCCACCAACCTTCTTATGTTCTCTCTGGCTGTCGCCGACCTCCTTGTGGGTTTATTGTTGATGCCCGTGGAAATCATCTATGTGGAAGCCTGCTGGCTTCTTGGTGACATTCTTTGCATTTTATACTATATTGTTGACTACATCATAACCTCCTCCTCAGTAGCCAGCATGGTCTTCATATCAATTGACCGTTACATAGCCATTTGTGACCCTTTGCATTACAGCACCAAAGTAACTAAGAGAAGAGCAAAAATTCTTGTGTGTCTCTCCTGGGTTTGTTCCTTCTTATACAGAGTTCTACTTTTAGCTGATCATCTGACACATCCAGGAATGTCTAACTCCTGCACAGGGGAGTGTGTCGTTGTCATCAACTATGTTGCAGGTCTGGTAGACCTTGTTTTCACCTTTATCATCCCCATAACCATCATCGTTATATTGTATTTGAGAGTGTTCATGGTGGCTTTCTCCCATGCCCGAGCCATACGCGCTCACATTGCAGCTTTTACATTACAGGGCTCAGGTGCTGTGACTGTGAAAAAAACTGAAATAAAAGCCGCCTGGACTCTGGGCATGGTTGTCATTGTGTTTTTGATCTGCTTTTGTCCCTACTACTACCCGGTTCTTGTCGGTGAGGAAACATCAGTCGATGCCTCGTCTGCAGCAGTTGAGATCTGGCTGGCACATTTTAACTCATGTTTAAACCCTATCATTTATGCCTTTTTTTATCCATGGTTTAGAAGCTGCATTAAACACATCGTGACCCTTCAAATACTGAAGCCAGGCTCCAGGGACACGAGAGTGCTGTGACGATGCACAAAGAAAGACTGGAATGTTATGAATCAAAAACTTCCACTCTAAATGCAAACATGATATTATAATGTACATGTGTACAAAACCATATAGTTGTATATTAAGATGTTTTACTCTGACCTATACTGCTCTGTATTTGCCTATGACACGTAGGATTGGATTTTATGTGCGTAAAATGACATGGTCTTGTAGATTGCTGTAGGTATGCTTTTCTACCAACAATAACATTTTGAAAAACTGCACACTAGAGGTTGTCCCCAGTCTTTTCTAATTCTTTATAATGACTGAGTGCAGTTAACTCAGTCATATTTCATTCACTAGAGTTCAATTTACACCATCATTTACAGGGCACAGATTACTATAAGGATTTCTGAAAACTTCTTTCTTGTCCACCTCTCCATGTTTTTCACCATATTATCTTCTATTGAGCTGCAGAAATATCACACTGAAATCAAAATCTACTCCAAATCATTGTGTGTTTTCTGTATTGCACATTTCATGCTTTCTATGTTTATACATGTTAAAACTGTATTGCACATTTAATGCTTTCTATGTTTATACATGTTAAAAAAAAAACCTATATCCTCGCTTTGTATTGAATAAAATGACTTGAATCACTTATATGTTACTCCTGCACTGACAGCCTACCACCACAGCCATGTGCCGCTGCTTTTGGACTATTGTCTATTGTTATTTTATCTAAATTATTGTGAAGACCCTTCGTCCATTTATACTGTAGTACTGCAAAGCATAGAGAAATGACATTTCCTGTATGTCCTGTACATACAGCCAAGTTGACAAATAAAAACATTATTAAAATCTTAAAATGTCATTCTCATGTCAAGTAGGTCTACCCTGCAACAAACAAAGATAAAAGATTATTAGAATGTTGCTGCAGTCATAATTTGTGTATGAAATGAAAAGTAAATTCTATAGACTGTTATACAAATGAAAAACAATTAAAGACAAATACAAAATAACATTGAAAAAATCTGGAAACAGTTGACCCATAAAATTCTCTCTCTCTCTATATATATATTTATAAAATATATTATCATAAATCATAAAAATCATGTAGAGTGTTTTTAACGATGAAGCGGCATCAGTTCAGCTGTTGCTTAGTGGAACACTAATTTGCCTCTCACTCAACAGGCACAGGTTTGAATCCAGCTGTTTGTAGGTCAGAACCTCATCTATATGTTGTCTTTTATTTCCTATCTACCTAATGTTGTTTCCCGGCCTATATTGCCTGGAGCCTCACTGTCCTGTTGTAGATGATATTGTAGTGACTTCTGCTGAAAGTTCACCAGCCGGCAGTCATACAATTCAAATCCAGCATCAGAATCAATGCATTAGAATATGTGTGTAAATTCTCACCTACTGTAACGTACAATCATATAACATATAAAAAAAGCCCTGCATATACATAAATAAAAACACCACTGACAAATCTAGAAATTAAAAATACTATAATATTTTTAAAATGTTGAGAAAATATAAATGTTGTAATTCTACATGCTAAAATATAAAAATATTTTGTCATAAAAAAATGACAAAAGTCTATTTGAATGTCAGGCTGAACCTTTACACAGAGCTCCTAATGGGTCTGCTGCAGATGTCGCCTTTGCTTCTCAACAGTCAGGACTACACAGCACTGTGGGTGATGGGCTGTGGTTCTCATAAAAAGCGACCACTCAGTTGCCATATGTGACCCAGTTCTCTACATGAGTTACTGACCAGGGGTGTTGGACTGCAAACCAGATGTTATTGCAATAGGGTTCATATTACATAAAAGTGGGCATAAGATTATAAAAGCCTTTGTTTTTAAAAAAAATCAAGTGACTGATCTCGAATCTGAACTGTTGTCCTGCACTAATACCTGCACTAATACCTGTGATCCGTCGCTTCTCTTTTGAAAACGTTTTTATATTGATCCATCCATATATTAAGGGGGGGGTTGAACCGCTATTTGTCTGATCCGTCGCTTAGGACCTGTTTGCCTTGGGAGACCCTACCAGGGGCGTTAAGCCCCCGACAACATAGCTCCTAGGTTTATTCGGATACTCAAACCCCTCCACCACGTTAAGGTTGCGATTCAAGGAGGGATTTTTTTTATATTGATATTAAAACATAAAGTTTCACAGTTAAGAAACTGTTCAATTCACATCGTGCAGGACTTAATCTCAAAGCAGCAGACGACTGGTGTTTCCATGACCCTGACCTTATGACGAGAATTAATATGCAAATGAGTGATGAGGACAGAAAAAGGATAAGTAAGCTGCACCAGGAAGACCTGGGGTCAGTACAGCACTGTCTTCTATAGGACCCAAACATGGAGGCTCTGGAGGAGGGCGACTTCTGCTTTCCTCACATCAACAACTCCTGCAGGTGGTTAAAACGTCCTGAAGTGGAGACCACGCTAATTTACATTGTGCTGTCCATCATCATTCTGCTGACTGTGGTTCTAAACCTGCTGGTCATCATCTCCATCTCCCACTTCAGGCACAGTGAATCAGTTTGTTCAATCAAAGCTTTCTAGCGCAAATTGTAAATAAGTGTTTTTGATGTTTGTGTTAATGCCGTGCTGTTCCATCACAGACAGCTCCAGACCACCACCAACCTCCTCCTGCTGTGTATGGCTGTCGCTGACTTCCTGGTGGGTCTCCTGCAGATGCCACTTCTGCTTCTCCACAACCAGGGCTGTTGGCTCCTGGGCGACGTTATGTGCGCTGTGCATTACTTCTTAGGATTCGTCGTGATCAGTGTTTCAGTGGGAAGCATGGTTCTCATTTCTGTCGACCGCTACATCGCCATCTGTGACCCAATGTTCTACACCACCAGAGTGACTATGGCCAGAGTTAAGTTCTGTGTCTTTATGTGTTGGATTTGTTCTCTTGTCCATGCAAGTTGGATACTGGGAGATTTCCTGAAAAGGCCAAACATGCATAATTCATGCCATGGAGATTGTGTAGTCGTTGTGAATTTTGCTGAAGGAATAGTTGACCTAGTAGTGACCTTTCTAGGCCCTATTTTAATTATTGTAATCCTTTACTCTCGAGTATTTGTGGTGGCTGTATCTCAGGCTCGGGCCATGAGAACTCACGTCGCAGCCATCACTCTGGGTCGTCCAGAAAAGGTGAAAGCAGAGAAATCTGAGGTAAAAGCTGCAAGAACTCTGGGTATTGTAGTGGTCGTGTTTCTCCTCTGCTCGTCCCCGTACTATTGTTTTGCTGTTGCAGCTGAAACCAACTTGGTGGGGGCTTCATCTGCAGGAATTGAGATTTGGTTCCTCTACTGTAACTCGACTCTTAACCCTGTCATCTATGTCTTTTTCTACCCCTGGTTTAGAAAAACTATTAAACACATTGTAAGCCTTCAGATACTGAAGCCTGGCTCTGGTAAAATCCAGGTCTTGTAGGAAATGATGCAATGATCTGGCCAACACCGAGGCCGTTGAAATCTCCAATTAAAATGTGAAATGTGTCAATTGTGTGAATCGTTTTGTCACCTGAAACAAAATGACATATAAATGTGTTAAATATCGTTACAAAACATGAGGCCTGCCACAAAAATGTTGTTTCCTATCTGAATCATCGACTGGAATGTCATCAACAGCCTGCTTTCAAGCCAACATGTTCCGAGGTACCAATAAGTCAAAGCTGATCCGCTGACTTTTCTTCATGTCGGTGATTGAGTTTGTTAGGTAATTCTTTGTTTTAAATTGACAATCTTTGTAAAAAAAAAAAAGGTGAAATTATAGTCAGTATGAGCAAATGTACTTCATGAAGTTGAACTTTCTTATTACTGGAGTACTTCGAGTCAAGTCAAAATTCTGTATTGCACATTTAATGCTTTCTATGTTTATACATGTTAAAAAAAAAAAACCTATATCCTCGCTTTGTATTGAATAAAATGACTTGAATCACTTATATGTTACTCCTGCACTGACAGCCTACCACCACAGCCATGTGCCGCTGCTTTTGGACTATTGTCTATTGTTATTTTATCTAAATTATTGTGAAGACCCTTCGTCCATTTATACTGTAGTACTGCAAAGCATAGAGAAATGACATTTCCTGTATGTCCTGTACATACAGCCAAGTTGACAAATAAAAACATTATTAAAATCTTAAAATGTCATTCTCATGTCAAGTAGGTCTACCCTGCAACAAACAAAGATAAAAGATTATTAGAATGTTGCTGCAGTCATAATTTGTGTATGAGTTTGTTAGGTAATTCTTTGTTTTAAATTGGCAATCTTTGTAAAAAAAAAAAGGTGAAATTATAGTCAGTATGAGCAAATGTACTTCATGAAGTTGAACTTTCTTATTACTGGAGTACTTCGAGTCAAGTCAAAATTATTCATCATTAAGTTTTTTTCCTCAAACAAAGCCGTGAATTGCAATAATCACAGAAAATCAAGTCAAAATGTACTTTATCAACTGACTTTGGGTTAGGGTTATATAAATATATATTTATATATGTGCTGCCATATGTGACCAAGTTTTCAACATGACCAGGGGTCCCAGGAAACCAGATGTTATTGCAACTGGGTTCATATTACGTAACAGTGCGATACACATTTTTTTTAAAGTATTACAAACTTTTTTACTTTTACTAAAAAATCTAGTTATTATCCTAAATTACAATTTGAACTGTTGTCCTGCACTAATAACTCTGAATAAAATTTGTACTTTTTAAAAATTAGTCACATATTGATATTAAAACATAAAGGTTAGTAGTTAAGAAACTGTTCAATTCACATCGTGCAGGACTTAATCTCAAAGCAGCAGACGACTGGTGTTTCCATGACCCTGACCTTATGACGAGAATTAATATGCAAATGAGTGATGAGGACAGAAAAAGGATAAGTAAGCTGCACCAGGAAGACCTGGGGTCAGTACAGCACTGTCTTCTATAGGACCCAAACATGGAGGCTCTGGAGGAGGGCGACTTCTGCTTTCCTCACATCAACAACTCCTGCAGGTGGTTAAAACGTCCTGAAGTGGAGACCACGCTAATTTACATTGTGCTGTCCATCATCATTCTGCTGACTGTGGTTCTAAACCTGCTGGTCATCATCTCCATCTCCCACTTCAGGCACAGTGAATCAGTTTGTTCAATCAATGCTTTCTAGCGCAAAAATGATTTTGATGTTTGTGTTAATGCTGTGCTGTTCCATCACAGACAGCTCCAGACCACCACCAACCTCCTCCTGCTGTGTATGGCTGTCGCTGACTTCCTGGTGGGTCTCCTGCAGATGCCACTTCTGCTTCTCCACAACCAGGGCTGTTGGCTCCTGGGCGACGTTATGTGTGCTGTGCATTACTTCCTAGCGTTCCTGGTTGTTAGTGTCTCGGTGGGATGCATGGTTCTCATATCAATCGACCGATACATCGCCATCTGTGACCCCATGTTCTACACCACCAGAGTGACTATGATCAGAGTTAAACTATGTATTTGTATGTGTTGGATTTGTTCTGTTGTCCACAGCACTTGGATATTGAGGGATTTCCTGAAGAGCCCTAACGTGCAGCTGAACTGCTACGGAGATTGTATCATCATTGTGAACTTTGCCGAAGGAGCTGTTGATTTTGCTGTCACCTTTTTAGGCCCCATTTTGATCATAGTAATCCTGTACCTGAGAGTATTCGTCGTAGCTGTATCTCAGGCTCGGGCCATGAGATCTCACGTTGCAACTGTGGCACTGAGGCGATCAGAAAAGGTCAAAGCAGAGAAATCGGAGATAAAAGCAGCAAGGACTCTGGGTATTGTCGTGGTGGTGTTTCTCATCTGCTCAAGTCCGTATTATGTTTTTGCTATTGCAGCTGAAAGCAACCTGGTTGGTGCGTCATCTTCAGGGATTGAACTGTGGTTAGTCTACTGTAATTCCAGCATCAACCCTGTCATCTACGTCTTTTTTTACCCATGGTTCAGAAAGGCGATTAAACACATTGCCACACTAGAGATACTGAAGCCTGGCTCTCGTGAAATCAGTGTGCTGTAGCTGCCCAGACTCCAGTAATGTCTGAATAGTTCATAAAGATGTCTGCCAGTCACCTTTTTGTTTTTCCAAAAATGTGGTTAATTTATTAGGATATTACATGTTTCAACTGTTGAATCTTTTTTTTAAATTTCTGTAATAAAAATAGTCTACACAAACTACTGCTTTTCATCCAACATTTTCTTCTAAATCTTCAATTAAAACAAACGGTGATAGAGACAAGTATTTTATTCTACATGGTCTTAGTTATTAGTAATTTATGAAAATACAAAGTTTAGGTATCATAAATTGTTTATGTGTATTTACATTTAGCAGATGCTTTTATCCAAAGTGACTAACAGAGGAGCATTAACAATCTCCTCTCGGAATCGAACCTGGACTCTCTGCTACTGAGGCAGGCAGTATATATTTTTTTCCAAATGAAAATAAGACATTTAATGTGAAGGTCCATGTACACACCAATGTTTGTTTGGCTGCCATTAGTTTTAGGCAGCTGTCTCATTTATTATCATATCTTGCTTTAAAAAAAATTAAAGTATTTAAGAACATATAGGTCTCATTTAAATACATATGTATCAATTAAAACTAATTTATTTCACCAAAAATAGTTATTGATAATAACAAATCTATTAACTGCAAGTTTCATTGTTTAGAAATATTTGCCAAGTTTTAACGTGTGAACCCTAAGTCATAAAACACCAAGGTAGATGTTAAAAATTGTCCAGACCTGACAAAAGAAATGTCTGATGTTGATTCCGCAATATATATATATATATATATATATATATATATATATATATATATATATATATATATATAATGTAAAGAGTGAAAAATCCCCCAAAAAGAGAGAACAAGAGTGAGTGTAGTCTATAGACTAACTGACTAGACTAAGGGATATACATACATACATATAGTGCATACATGTATCATGACTGCTTATCCACACACACAATGCAGATACCACACGGTATGTGGAGTACACACATACACAACAATGTAAGGTTTTGGAGTATTTAAACTGAAAAACCTGTGTAAAATATTTGTATTTATTATTTTCAGTTTCATTAGTTTCATTAAAGGTTATTTTCCAAGTTGGCTGGGCAAGTTGTTGTTTTGATTATTGATTTAAAGGTTTTCATTTAACAATTATTTAGTTTGTTGGTCACTGTCCTTGAATCAATATATAGAAGAAATATGATTGGGATGTTGGGCAGAACTGGCATCTTCACACATATTGATACATAATAAAACTAAAGGTCATTGTATTCCCTGCAATCTTGACCTGTTCAAATCTGACATCATCTAGTTATAACAAAATCACATCAGCGATGTGATTTTGAGCAAAACTCATTGTGTTACAATGAAATTAAGTGCATTGTAAACATTTCTCTGAAATCTGTGCCTTTCTTTTTAACAGTTATGGCCATGAAACTCTGGCCTTCTCATGTTATAAGCACAAGTTGATTCTTTTACATAATGTATTTGTTAAATTTGTTTTGCGTTTTTTTTTTTATTAAGTTTTAGCAAAAGCATTATAGGATTAATTTTACTGGCCACTGGACTTGTGACACGATGAAATTTGCATATGACATATGAGAAAGGAAAGGGATAAAACGTCTGGAGGAGAAAGGCCGCCGATCAGAGAGGACACAGAATCCTGTTTCTGTTTGCTCCCTCCCAACATGGAAACTGTGGACAAGGGTGAATTCTACTTTCCCAAACTTAACATCTCCTGCAAGATGACAAGGCGTCCTCACCTGGACACGCTGGTGATCGACACCGTGCTGTCCGCTGTCATTGTTCTGACCGTGGTCCTGAACATGCTGGTCATCATCGCCATCTCCCACTTCAGGCAGAGTCAATTTCTCCACATGGCTTAAAAAACTAAGTCTCTGCTTTTATTTTTTGCTGTGATGCTACTTAATGTTACTTAATTTACGAAAACTCTCAGATGCTTGTAAATGTCACTTCTTAATTGATGTACTGGTACTTCTGTGAGTAACATGGAAGTGTTTCTGGGGACATTGTTTCAGGCAGCTCCACACCACCACCAACCTCCTCTTACTTAATTTACGAAAACTCTCAGATGCTTGTAAATGTCACTTCTTAATTGATGTACTGGTACTTCTGTGAGTAACATGGAAGTGTTTCTCGGGACATTGTTTCAGGCAGCTCCACACCACCACAAACCTCCTCCTGCTCTCTCTGGCGGTGGCTGACTTCTTCGTCGGGCTCCTGCTGATGCCGCTGCTTCTTCTGGTGGAAAACCACGGCTGCATATTTCTGTGCGACCTCATGTGCACGGTGCAATGGTTTTCAGGGTTCCTGTTCATCAGCGTCTCCGTGGGAAGCATGGTTCTCATATCTGTCGACCGTTACGTTGCCATCTGTGACCCCATGTTGTACACCACCAGAGTCACTCTGGCCAGGGTTAAACTCTGTGTCTGTCTGTGTTGGATCTTTTCTGGTATCCACGGCGGGTGGATATTAAGAGATTCCCTCTTCCAGCCTAACCTTTATGACCCCTGTGTTGGAGACTGTGTGGTTGTCATCGCATCTGCTGAAGGAGCAGTGGATCTCATTGTTTCTTTCTTAGCCCCAATTTTAATCATTGCAATACTGTATCTGAGAGTATTCGCGGTAGCTGTATCTCAGGCTCGGGCCATGAGATCTCACATCGCATCTGTCACTGTGGGTCGTCCAGAAAAGGTGAAAGTAGAAAAATCTGAGTTAAAAGCAGCAAGAACTCTGGGTATTGTAGTGATGGTGTTTCTTCTCTGCTCGTGTCCATATTATTGTTTTGCCATTGCAGCTGAGAGTAACCTGGTGGGGTCTTCATCTGCAGGTGTCGAGCTCTGGTTCCTGTATCTTAACTCCAGTTTTAACCCCGTCATCTACGTCTTCTTCTATCCCTGGTTCAGAAAAGCCATTAAACACATTATTACACTGCAGATACTGAAGCCTGGCTCTCGTGAAATCAGTGTGCTGTAGCTGCCCAGACTCCAGTAATGTCTGAATACAGTTGTTTTTCTGATATTTTTTTGTTTATTATCTGAATGTCTGCTGTTGGTTCTGTCATTGCAGTGTCTGCTTATTTGACTCATATAATAATTTCTGTGTTTTGATGTTGTAAGAAGTGGAGTACACAGCATAAAAACTGTTCTCCCACAACTGACATCTGCTCCCATTTAATCTTACTTTACAAAGTTTTGGTATGAATAGAAAAAATATGTTCAATTATATTGAATTCTTTAATATAATTGAATTCTTTCATTCAGACTTTACCAACGTTAACATTCTCTGACGTCACAGGAGGCAGCGATGTTACATTACAACTGTGTATGATCTGATTTCAATGATGTTTAGGTTGAAAATAAACTGCAGAAGACAGGCGTCTATGTCCTGGGTCTGGATCCAGGTCAGTGAAGAACAAACATTTTTAAGACAAATCAATTATAATGTTTTATGTAACATTTAATGTGATAATGTATAAAATCTTTGTACCAATGGTCAGATACTCACTGTATTTCACCGCCTGTAACGGTCACATGTACAATGACAATAAATGTGAAGTATTTAAAACTAGAACAGAGAGGCATGATTTTTTTGGCAGTTAATTTTGACAGTGACCCGATAATTTTGACTACACTAAACATTTTATTCCAGGGGCCGATTGTACCTGTAAGACTGTACAGCTGTAACTACTCCATAATGTATCAATACATGTTTCTGCAATTATTATTATTTCTTCAAGTAAATATAGTATGTTGCTCTGTGTAAAAATAAAAAAGATGAAAGTATCAAGATAAGACACTGAGCAGCATGGACTTTATTATAAGGTAGTTAAACACTGTTTAAGCTCCTGTGGGCCACACAAAATGACATGGCGGGCTCCATTTGGCCCATCAGGCCTTGAGTTTTACACGTTATAAAATAATCTGATAAAATCAAATGAAAAACATACTAAAATATAATATAATAAACCAGGAAATATGAGTAAAAAATGCATATTAAAATATATAGTAAATAGTATAGTATATATATTATATTTATTTATTTATTTATATAGAAACACTGCACTATGGTATAGAACTGGTTCAAAGTGTGTAGTTAGGAGACCCCAGATTGGGAGTCTGTATAATGTGGGCTGCCAGAGGACCAATTCTACTGGATTCACGCCTCATGACCAGACGTCATTTCTCATTTGCATATGCAAAGTTAAGAAAGCAGATGATAAAACCACTGTGTAGCTGTGTCGTGAAGGATAAGGAAGTCGTGAAAGAACAGCAGCATCACCTTACATTCTCCATAAACATGGAGGCTGTAGAGGAAGCAGAACTTTACGTCTCGCAAATCAACGACTCCTGCAGGAGGACCAAACATCCATACATGGAAACCACGTTCACCTATGTTGCCGTGTCTTGCATCATTGTGCTGACTGCTGTCCTGAACCTGCTTGTCATCATCTCTATCTCCCACTTCAGGCAAAAGTTCTCCACATGGCTCAAAAATCTCCTTTTCTATAACATTATGCTGAATGTAATCTTTTTATATTAGTACTCTTTTATTACTTGAATTGATTTATATATGAAAATAAGAAATGAGACGTGTTTTTATGCTGATTATTGTCTCATTTCAGGCAGCTCCACACCACCACCAACCTCCTCCTGCTCTCTCTGGCTGTATCTGACTGCCTTGTGGGAATACTGCTCATGCCATTTTTGCTGCTGTTTCAATATCCAGCCTGCCGGTCGTTCTGTGACATTGCGTGTGTAGTTTCATACTTTCTGAGTTTCGTCCTTGTCAGTGTTTCAGTGGGAAACATGGTTCTGATTTCTGTCGACCGCTACATCGCCATCTGTAACCCCATGTTTTACACCACCAGGGTCACTCTGGGCAGAGTCAAACTGTCTGTTGGCATTTGTTGGATATGTTCTCTCGTCCACAGCTGTTGGATACTGAGAGATGTCCTTAAACAACCAAACGCATACAGAACCAGCTGTGGAGAGTGTGTCATTGTGGTTAATTTGGCTGAAGGTGTTGTCGATCTTGTCGTGACTTTCGCTGCACCCATTTTAGTCATTGTCATTCTGTATTTGAGAGTATTTGTGGTGGCTGTGTCTCAGGCTCGGGCCATGAGATCTCATATTACAACTGTGGAGCTTGGAAGATCAAAAACCACTAAGGCAGAGAAATCTGAACTCAAAGCAGCCAGAGTCCTGGGTATTGTAGTGGTGGTGTTTCTCCTCTGCTCATTTCCATATTATGGTTTTACTCTTGCAGCAGAAAGCGGCTTGGTCAGCGACTCCTCTTACAGCATTGTCGTATGGTTTATGTACTCTAACTCTACTCTAAACCCTGTCATCTATGTGGTTTTCTACCCATGGTTCAAAAAAACCATTAGACACATATTTACACTGCAGCTCCTGCAGCCTGGCTCTGGTCAAACCAGGGTGCTGTAGAAAGAGACTGGAATGAATCGCTTCACACACATGTTGTTATTACAGATAATTAAAAATATAGGTTTTATAAGATCTCCTGGATCATCACTGTCATCTGTTTTTGAGCATATATATATATTAGTTTGATGTTCTGGACTAGTAGTTCAAGGTTCTTAGACTCAAAATTGGCCAAATTAAATCTTTGGTTCTTTAACGTTCTATATTTTGCCGATCAGCATGAAAATAAGAGAGCACAAACTTGAGTACAAACAATGACCAACACTGCATGAAAATTGAACAACACCAAGTACTACATAGACTGGACGACAAGGACTGACACCTGCCTCACAGGTCAGATTTATGAAAATATTAATGTTCAATTCTTGCCCTTCACCAGTGAAATACAGTCTGTAACCTATAATGACAGGTGGACAATTAGGAGTCAATTAAAATCTACGAGCTGTAACAATGATTGGAAATAATATCTACAGAGTATAAAAAGATGGCTAAGTTCCTAGTTCTAACAACAGGCTCTTTTTCTGAGAAATGTAATATCTAGCCCTGGTCACACCTGGTAATGACATGAAACCAAACATACAGACAGCACTAAATAGTTACTGTAGTAAGTAACTCACATTCTGGTCATACTGCGATATCTGCTCTGATATCTGCTGCTGATTCACTGAGCCTTATTGGCTACATTCTCAGGCAGGTTACATCAGTCGTCTACACCAGAATCATAGAGGCTGTTAGATTTTGATTGTGAATGAAATGTTTTTATGCAGAATTATGATCATAATATCTTAGTATGCCAAAACTGACAACTTTATTTTATAAAACTGTGAATGGCTACAGAGACACTTTTCAGCTTGATGACACGATGATGGTTGATTTCACCAATGTGGACAATGGTTTTCGCCATTGTATCATGCAAGTGATGTAACAATTGTTCATCATGCAAAAACAGTGGAGGAGGAGTAGAAGGAGGACCCCAATGTTTCTGCTTTATGAGGAACCAACATAGAAGGAGGTCATCAGAGCTCACCTTCTCCGCTCTCTCTGAGGGGATGCAGGTGGTGGAAGGAGAAGAACTCTGCTTCCCAGAGAGCAACAACTCCTGCAAGAAAACCATCTACTCCAACAGTGTGGATGTGACCTTTTACATCACACTGTCCTGTGTCTCTTTTCTCACTGTTTTGCTCAACCTCCTTATCATCGTCTCTATTTCCCACTTCAGGCAGGAAGATAAACCCACATTTAATCAAGTGCATCTATCATTCATAGCATGTATTAATTCCTGTGCCTTGGTTGTGAGAATTCTTGTTCTGTTGTTTACATGATCAACGACTGGACTTGTTCAGTGATGCCTCTCTGTCTCCAGGCAGCTCCACACCACCACCAACCTCCTCCTCCTCTCCTTGGCTGTGGCTGACCTCCTCGTCGGGCTCCTGCTGATGCCGCTTCAGTTAGTGAACACCAGTGGCTGCTGGTATTTGGGGACCTTTGTTTGTGCCATGTTTTTCTATCTCTCCTTCATCCTGACATCTTCCTCAGTAGGGATCATGGTTCTGATTTCTATTGACCGTTATGTGGCCATTTGCGACCCCTTAGGTTACCCCAGGAAGATCACTCTGAAGAGGGTTAGAGTCAGTGTCTGTCTGTGCTGGAGCTGCTCTGTGTTGTACAATGGAGCGATGCTACATGACATCCTGGAGAATCCTGACATGTTAGACTCCTGTTATGGAGAGTGTTTATTCCTGGTGGACTTCGTGTCAGGAGCTGTTGATCTTGGCTTGACCTTCTTTGGCCCCATTACTGTTATTGTGGTTCTATATATGAGGGTCTTTGTGGTGGCCGTGTCTCAGGCCAGAGCCATGAGGTCTCACATCACTGCTGTCTCAGTCCAGGGTTCGTTTCGAGTCACAGCTAAGAAGTCTGAGATAAAAGCAGCCAGGACTCTGGGTGTACTCGTGGTCGTCTTTCTCATGTGTTTCTCTCCTTACTTTTTCACCTCATTCACAGCCACGACAGAATCATCCAATACGGTCCTTTTGTTTTTTGGGACCTGGTTTCTATACTGCAACTCCTGCATTAATCCAATCATCTATGCCTTTTTCTACCCCTGGTTTAGAAAAGCTATCAAACTCATTGTCAGTCTTCACATACTGCAGCCCGACTCCTGTGATACACGCATACTGTAAGAAATGTCTTCTACACGTTACAAAAGATGTACAAAGTGAAGCAACAGCTTGTGCTTATATGTGTCATGTATTTGTTCTAATGTGGTTCATTTTATGAGGTATAACAACTAGATTATGTATTTCTAAAAATCATAACATTTTACTATTATTTCCATATCAATTGAAAACTGACAGAAACAGAAATGAATTCATGTGGGATATAAATAAATAAATATGTACTATATTGAGCCCATATTTGGGAAACAGATGTGTTAGCATGTGGCTCCTCTGGGAATCAAACCCAAGATTCTGTGCTCTATGCTTCAGAGGCAGGCATGCTAACTGCTGTTTTGTTCTGGACTTTATCTTAGTCAAATGTAACCATAAGAATGTGCAGATGTATATGCATTCATATCATTCATCAGGAGATTAAATGATTATGTGGCTGTACTGTGTGGCTGATTTTTAAATACAAAGTCATCTCTCACGTGTCATAATGCAATCAGTTAAAGGTCAAAATATCAGTAAATAATTACATTGAAAACAAAGAAGGGTCTGAGACTGAAAGTTGTCTTTTACATTTTACTGCTGTTACATGCTGTTATGTAACGTGATGCCACTACTACTGTACTACTTATAGTAGTAAATAATATAATATAATATAATATAATATAATATAATATAATATAATATAATATAATATAATATAATTAAAGGGATTGCACTACAGAAACAAGACCAGTGTCTGTGATAAAATCACACAATACTTTGCTTTACTACTACTACTAATAATAATTAATATATTATTAAAGAAAGAACTTGAATGAACCAAAAAGTTTGGGTATAGACAAAATAAAATAAAGACAAAATAAAAAATAGTTCTTGAATATATTTGGAAAGAAGTAGCAGTTAGAGTAATTCTTGAATTTTATGTTTAAGTGAGCAGTTATATGGCGATGAGAAGCCACTGCTAAATTCAGGATCTTGATGGTTATGTACTGTGTGTATTTTATATACTGTAAATATATATAAATGTATTATGTATTTATTATTTCACTAAACTTGAAACAGTATGTTGACAGATGTAAAGTGAAATGGAAGAATTGCAAATTGAGGAAACGACAGTTAAGATACAGTGGGAGTGAGAACTCTCACTCCATGTTCACACATGGACAAAAAGGAAGTGATATAATATGATATTAAATATAAATAATATATATATATATACTTGTACTAGTTTGAATGAAAACAAAAGGGTCAAACATGGACATACTGTTATTTATAGTTAATTATATTATGATTAACATGTGGCCCATGAACCAAAAAAAAGTGACACCTGATGTATATTATTAATATGAATAGCCATGTATATATATATGGCTACAAATATGGCCGTCGTGAGACAAGTTTTACCCTACTGATGATGTGTTGTCGCAATAGCAATCCTGCTCAGTACTTACATATATATGGAAAACTAACCTGTCTCATGACGGTCATATATATAGCCATGCCATATATATATATATATATATATATATATATATGGCTATTAATATTAATAGATATCTTTTTTATTCAATAGTTATTGCAGACAAATCACTAAATCTGAACAACCATGCAGACAGACCGTGGGTCACAGAGGTACTGGGTCGTTAGGTACTGGATAGGGAATAGCATCATCATCATCCAAACCAATGGGAACATTTGTGGTAGGCCTAGTGCTCAAACGAAAAGGTGGCAAGGTGATGCTGTTCTGATTGGTATGGTAAAATGTTAGGACACCGGATGAAGTGGAAATGCCAAGACATTTGTATTTATAAACTTGAATTTTCTGATCCCCTGACTAATTTAAAATACAGTATATTTTAGTTGATAAATGCCCATCATATTGTAAAATAACATACAAACAAACAAAAAGTGGCAAACAGTGTTAACTGCTACTGTGTCTAGGGGGGATGTGCATCCATAGACTGGGCTGTTTGGCCTGCAGCTATGACAGGGTTTATAAATGCACTTGGCCCCAGCTCCATTTCTGAGAGACATTTATGTGAAAACACAGCACTGTGCAGTAGCAGGAACAGACGTGGAACCCATGGTAGGGTTAGTCCTGAAGTGGACTAGGCTGATTCTGGGGCTATAAAAAGGTGCAAAACCCTGAGAAAATGTGGCGGAAAGACCCAGCCAATGAACATGAGTGTGGAAAAATAAGAAGGCCACGTTTTTGTGTGGTGCTTGAGTTCTCCAAGCAAAACCCCCACCAAAGGTTTCTCCTATATTTACCATTATTTAGGTCAGACAGGTCAGGCTTCTTTCTTCTTGTCAGTCGGTTCAGTGTGGTGACACCGAGGTTGAGATGCCTGGACTCTCCTCCTTCTCTCTGTCTCCAATTTTCCATACATTCCTCCACCTCCTACTGCCTTCGGCCTTTTCAGATTCAGGTTCCCCAGGCCCAGTCTCAGGTTCTCCAGGCGGAGATTCTTCAAGTTGAGATTTAGGTTCTCCAGATGGAGGCATTCCCAACTCTTCATCTATGACAGACAGCCTCACATCTCCTACCTGTCTTGTTTTGTAGCAATGTGCTTGTTGTCTCAAATGTGACATGGACAGAACTCCACGTTGTGTTTCATACACAGGTTGGAATGGGGTGGGTGCGACCTGTGCTGTAATTTTTGATCCCACAATGTAATTTAGCAAAACACGGAGGGAGGAGCAAAAGGTTAGAGATACATATGAAGGAGCACATGGAGCAGAAGGAGCTTCAGAATCTTGGTGCTTCTTCCTTTCCAAGTATGGAGACAGTTGTGGAGGCTGAGCTGTGCTTCCCACAGCAGAACAACTCCTGTCAGAAGCCTCTGCAGCATCAGAGTAATATTATTTTGATTTCCCTGATATTGTCATGCATCTCTTTGCTCACTGTAACACTGAACCTGCTGGTCATCATCTCCATCTCCCACTTCAGGTATGTTGTTTATTTTTTGTAGTGCATGTTTTGTTTTTTTAGTTCTGTAGCTCAGACATCTGAGGCCATGAGGTTTTCAGTGATGCCTCTCTGTCTCCAGGCAGCTCCACACCTCCACCAACCTCCTCCTCCTCTCTCTGGCTGTGGCTGACCTCCTTGTTGGGCTCCTCCTAATGCCGCTCCAGATTGTCGTTATAAACGGCTGCTGGTTCTTGGGGAGGGTGATCTGTGGGCTCTTCTATTACGCCTCCTTCATCCTGACGTCTGCCTCAGTAGGAACCATTGTGCTCATATCAGTGGATCGGTATGTGGCCATCTGCGACCCCCTGTGTTACCCCACCAAGGTCACTAACAGAAGGGTCAAGATCAGTGTCTGTCTTTGTTGGTGTTGTTCTATCTTGTACAATGGTGTGATTCTTCACAGCTTCTTGGAGAACCCAGACGTGTTTAACACCTGCTACGGGGAGTGCGTGGTTGTCATTGACTTCGTTTTAGGAGTGATAGACGTGGCTCTGACTTTCTTCTGCTCCATTTCCACCATCGTAGTTCTGTATGTTAGAATCTTTCTCGTGGCCGTGTCTCAGGCCAGAGCCATGAGGTCTCACATCACTGCTGTCTCAGTCCAGGGTTCGTTTCGAGTCACAGCTAAGAAGTCTGAGATAAAAGCAGCCAGGACTCTGGGTGTACTCGTGGTCGTCTTTCTCGTTTGTTTCTGCCCTTATTTTTACCCCTCACTCTCGGGTGAGGACTTGTCATCAGATGTAACCTTTTCCATTTTTGGCGTTTGGCTTTTGTACTGCAACTCCTGCATTAATCCAGTCATTTACACCTTTTTCTATCCGTGGTTTAGGAAATCTGTTAAACTCATTGTAACTCTTCAGATACTGCAGCCTGACTCTTGTGATGCACATATTATGTAACTGATAAAAACCTGCTGAAATGACCTGTGCAAGGTTGCTGCAGCGAAGTAAAAAAAAAAAAGAAAAGAAAAGAAATCTAAGCAAATACAAGGTGAATGAGATCCTTCAAACCAGTAAAACAGTTTTTTAAATTATTGTGGTTGTACAAATGTGTCTGTTTCTTTGCTTTGGGCTCTTTTCAAATGAAATTCTTTTGGTTAATATATAAGATGACCAGAAAGTTTTTACAACGATAAAGCTCTACACATGATTTAAAACTCAGTAAAAGTTCCTAAAAAATATTTGTTTCACAAACAGTGAATGCTTTGTGTAGACCTTCCAATTTATGTCCTTATTTATTTATTTATTTTTATCAATTTTCTAACATAGCATTGTTTTAACAGTAGGTTTTTGGTGTGTACATCTTACTCCTTACTCCAGCTAATCTTATTTTCGCGGCATGTCTGGGTTTTATGATTTTATTCCACATTTTGTCCGCTAGAGGGCAGGGCTGTCATTCGGGTATATACAGTACAAGTCTTGACAAATACGTGTTTTTTGAGTGTGTAATAAAGCTATTACTTTATGTCGTCACAGGAGTTGATACCTGATTTTAATCATCAAGATGCAATTCCACCAGTTTAGGAAAATAGATTCATGTATTTAACAGGCCTTGAATCAGATTTAAAATAATAATAATTTTTTGTGTGCTTTCAGTTGCTGTTGAAACAAAGAAGAATACGTCATTATAGCGACTTAACAAGCACAGAGAATGAACTCGCTCACAAATAAATAAATAATAAAACTTAATTCGACGATTAAAACTTCGGACGTTCTACATTTAAAAGTTGTTTTAATACACGAGTGTAACTGTAAACAGCAGCTCATCACTGTGTCGCTCTTTTCTCGTGTCGATTAGGCTAGTCTGCCAGCAGGTGGCAGTAAAACACTGTTAACAGACTTTTTATACGCAACTGCATATAGAATGCAGTAACAGATATTATCCAGCAGATGCCATTATTGAAGAGGTTTGTAAATACATATATTCAGACATTTCCATTATGGTTATGAAGGTTACAGAGGTTTCGTCAAATGTATGTATTTTTCTAATATTAAATATTTTTTGTTTCATTTAACTTATGAATAAAATTTGATCTCTTCTCTTTTAGTTTTTGCCAGTCGCTAAACTCATCAAGTTTTTATCATTTTTTATAGTAACATTTCGCTAGCTCTGCACTAATCTGACACATTTCAGAATCATTTTTGATTATTTATCCAGCACATTTTAATAAAGTTATATTTTTGAAATATTTTTGAATGAATAATATTTGAATCTATTTTGGAAAACCTTTATATTAACGGTACACTGACCTTTTGCTCATATGTTTTATTCTGTATTACTGCTGAACTCCTTTTGTTTTAGCAGTTTTGAATAGATAATAGCATGTAAGTAATTCAATAAACGTTTCAGATAAGACAATCTATTTTTTTAGTGAGTCACTGTAAAGAATAAACTTGTGATAAAAATCATCCCAAAAATGTATCTAGAAGACTTAAAATCAAATAATGTTAAATTAAAAATCACATCGTCAAAACCTTTTAACTAATATGAACCAGACACATGTTTAGATTATTTAACGTTAAATTATTTGTAATTTAATATAAAAAATATAAACAGGATCTTGAGCTGCTGAGATTTTAGATTTGATTTCACATTTATCAAGAATTAATAAATACTGGAAAAGTGTAGAGTTGCAGTGTTTTTAATGTGATCAGGTTTTTACAGGCCCTCCTGATTTTGGAGAGCTTGAGGCCGTACATGACCGGGTTCTGAAACGGCTGAATGACCATGGCGTACGTGGACAGCAGAACACACAGAGGGTACGGCACAGAGGAGACGTCAAACCTCTGAGAGATCAGACTGTAGAAACAGGCAAAGACAAAGGTGACGAGGGAGATGAAATGTGGAGTGCATGTTTCTATGGCCTTCATTTTGGTTTCCCTGGAACCTTTTAAACACTCAAGTAAAATCTTCACATAACTGTACGTGATGTAACTGACCGGAGCGGCCACGGTGAAAAGGAGACCGACCACCAGATCGTGAACAATGGACAGAGTTCTGTCTGGATCACAAGAAAGTTCGAGGACAAGATGATGAGGACAGAAAACCTTGTTGATCACAGTCCTGCAGCGTTTCTCACGTGCAGTGAAAAAGAGCAAAATCCCGATCTCTAGAAAACAAACAACCCAAATCACAACGATGACAATCTGTACTTTCCTCCTGGTGATGATCACATTGTAATGCAGAGGCTTACAAATGCACACGTATCTGTCGTAAGCCATGATGGTCAACGTTCCAAATTCAACACACCCGTACGTGTGGATGTTGAATATTTGGATGAAGCAGAAAACGGCAGCGATTTCGTGAGTGTCCGACAGGATGTGGACCATGAAGCAGGGCAGCAGGGACGTGCTGCCGTAGATTTCGTTCACAAACAAGCTGCACATGAACAGGTACATGGGCTCGTGCAGGCTTTCGTTCACATAGATGATAGCAATGAGGACAGAGTTGGTCAGGATGACCGACACGTAATACAACAGTGCCAGGGTGAAGTACAGATACCTGAGCTCACCCAGGTCGTCGTACATGGACAACACAAACACCTCTGTTGTGTTCGACATTTCGAGACAAAATGAAGGCGAACGTTTCAAAAGCAAAGTAATGCAAGAGGAAATGACAGAAGAGCACAATTTTTTTTTTACATCAGAATGTTGACGTCATGAACAGCATCTGCTAAAACAACTGTAGGAATAGTGTCAATACATTCACAAGAAGCACACACAAACACTGTAACCTGTGGATAAACGAGGTGTCGTTCTGAATCAAACACTCCGCACACTGACACCTGCTGTTACTGCATGCCCCCACCCGTCCCTGATGAGACGGACAGCGGCTGCTCTCCCGGCTTTATCCTCACCTGAGAGAACATGACCATCATGATGGTGACATGACACCACCCACCTATCAGGGTCTCTGTGGAGTCCTGCACCTCTAGGGTCAGACACCATGAAGTCATACAGCAGTATTATGATGAATGAAGTTGAAGTTGTCCAACAGTGGACATTTGAAATGTAATGACTCTCCCTACCATGCTGACTTTGTACCACACACACTCGCCCCAGTTTAAACCAAGACAGTCCCAGAAATGACAGCTGGACAAACTATATATGAAGCCAAACCTAAAATCTGCAACAATCTTTGCAGATTTTCAAATGCAAATCAATGCCGTCAACAGCTTTCCTAATCCATCAACTTGAAAACCACTTCATGAAGTCATGTGACATCAGAGGGGAGGTGAAGACGCCTAAATCTAAGTAACAAATGTCAGTTAAAAAAAATGCATCTTATTTTTGTGAATAGTCTTTTGTGAACAGTGAACAAGAAAAACAATTCAGTTTGACCCAAAAGGTCAGGTTCCCACGAAGAAGACTTCCGTTTCCACCATGATTAGATCAGATATTGAGGTTTCAAAGGTTGTACAAACTGGCTTTGTTGTCGACGAATGTGTCTGTACGCATGTGTGTTAGCATATGTGCACGGGTGAGTATGTGGGTGTATGAGTGTTAGTGTGCTCTGGAGTGTGTCACATGCCAATGCAGCCACGGAGACAGAAACACAAACTCTGGAAAAATCCTAGCAACTGGGATCAACCAAATGGATACACAAAGCTGTTGAAACACACACACACATACACACACACAGACTATATTATATCAAGGTATTGGTAATGTAGACCCATGACAGCCCAAACCATCTTCACCGTTTCTTTACCAAACTGATCAACAGTGTGAAGACTTTTGTGTTTGTTAAAGGACGTTTCTAAAACCTAGAAACTGTTGCATCTCTGTTGACTTTTTGGAGTTAATAAGCAAAGGAATTTGTGTGAGTGTGTGTTGTCAGGAGTGGCCTAAGACTTTTGTGTGTCCCCTCTCTCTCACTCTCTCTCTCTCTTTCTCTCCTTCCTTCTCTCAAACAGACAGAAGAGAAGCAGAAGGAGGCAGGAGAGAGGTTTGCTCCATTTAATCAGGTCAAAGTCATTTATATTAAATTCATTTGTTTGTCTTTACAGAACATGCCTGAGTATATTTTCTGTTTTTTTTTTCTTCTTTTCTTAAGTCAAGTCAGTGATACTTCTCTACTACCACTAAATACTGCATCTATGGTCGTGTTCTGATCACGCCAGGACAGAATTCCATCATCATGAAGGAGCTGTCCCTCTCCCTGCTGAGTCGGGGCTGCAGTCAAGTGCTGACCTCAGAGCACAACACTGAAGGATGTGTTGGACGACTGGACGTTTGCTTCACTCCAAATGTAATGTTCACTCACGAAAGCCGACGTTATTCTATCTTTCGAGGTAGTACATTTTTCTCTCACTGTACAGCGTGGTGATTTTAACCCTGTCGTATTCTGTCTTTAGGATTACTACCTCTGGAAGTCCCAGGAGTCTTTGCTGCGGTTGACCAGCAGTGGGCGCCTAATCTCTGCTGCACAGTCGGGCCTTCCTAAGACCTACAGCACTCGTCGAGGTCCCCTTCTCCTCTACTCACAGGTATGGCAGTTGCAAAGAGTCGGTTCTAACAATCCATAGGACGTTGGGAGAATATTTCCCAAATTCCCAAACTGAGGACAGGGGACAATCGTAATACCAAATAAGACGTATAGGGACCAGAGATTATATCTATTTAAAAAATGACAAAAAAAAAAAAAAAAGATTTGTGTTTGACTAAACAATTGACCGGGATTGGAATGGAAGACCTTCACGACCTGAGCATCATCTATTGACAGGCCACAAGAAGTCCCCTAATTTCTACAAAATACTTCAACAGTCCAATTAGTAAATAAAAGTTCCAAAACCCATCAATCTTTACAAAACTCTACATCCAGCCATAGATTACAAACTGAAAGTGTTTAGCTTTAATTTTTTTGCCGCTCTTTGTCGTTACCAGGATCTAGTTACTGTGAAAAGAAATGTCAAGTTAGAGGCTGGGAACAAGAAGAAGAAGGTGCACTACAGAAATACTCCAAATGTCCAAAAGCAGCTGAGCAACCTGAGAGAACTGACCACAGCCATTCTGAGCTACAGCACCAGCCAGGTGATTGGACTAAAAGAGAAATAAATCTTATACTTGAACCTTAAATTACAGGAGATTTTGTTTTCTTTCCAGCACCCTCCATCCAGACCGGCTCCAAACTTCTACTCTCCTTTTCATTTCCCACCCGTGCATGTTCCCACTCCTCTGCCGCTTAGTTCACCGAGAGCACAGCCTGACCCAGCCTGGTTTGTGCCCATGAACTTACAGTGGCTTCCTGCATGGAAACACACTGAACTACAAGATAATTCACCAGGTAGAGACCAGGTTGATGGACTGTATGAGACTGAATACCAAGAAAGGCATGAAACTCTGTGGTATAAACCAGAAACATTCTGACCTCTAGATAGATATCTAGTTAGCTAGTTAGCTAGATAGATGGATAGATAGAAAATTGATAATGCTTAATTAATTGACTTTACGTACTACACTAAATTGTTTGCAGGAAAGGAAACAGAGCTGGAACACAGGAACTAATTAACTAAATTGTTTGCAGAAAAGGAAACAGAGCTGGAACACAGGAACATCATCAGACTGGATGTGTTCCTTCAAAATGCCTCTCCCTCCAGGAATCCATCCCCACCAGCAAAACCCCAGCCGTGGGTTCATTACGTAGCGACAACCACAGAACCAGAAGACACTGAGGTGACGTGTTGGAGACTTGTGTTTACCAGAAACAACTGTGTCAGTTTTTCCTAATGCTAATGCTAATGCTGGTCTTTTTTGCATCTGGTGCAGACTTACTTGGACATGTTCTTCCAGCAGCCTGAAGATTCAGGTCCACCTTACACTGAGATGAGACGTCGCAGCACAGAGGAGATCCAGGATCCGAACTTCAGCTGTGTCCATGACATGGTCCTGGACAGGAGCGGTAGGAACAAGAATAAGTATTTGTTATTACAAATACAGTACATATGAAGTTGTGACTAATATCACACAGTATCACAAAAGGAATGCAGGGTATGTACAAGTAATTAAGAAAATAGTACAAATACTTCAATATAAGTCATTTTATATGTTCATGGGTGCCCAATGCATAGTTCGGGATCTACCAGTAGATCGCAAAGGGAGTGCTGGTAGGACATGAACAAATGAAATATAAAACATTTAAATATAAATATATTTCTAAAGTGTGTAGTAGTCCCCACTATTGATTGAGCAAGATTGTGCCATTTAATCAGTATCCCAACATAAAACATATACAAAGTATATTTGGTTTAAATATATATTTATTTTGCATATATATTACACATTTTGCAAACATATATGCATATATATGTAATATACTGTATATATTAATGCAAATATATATTTTGGATTTTGAAAACTGTGGGCACCCCTGAGTTATATATACACTTTAATATAAGTTATTTTATAATAAATATAAACACTTTAATCTTCTTATCGTTTGTTTTTAATTGATGTTTCCTCATCCCCATGTACTCCAGAAGAACCTGGTGGAGCAGGGCAGCACTTCAACACTGAGCTGGAACCTCAGGGTTCTGTGTCAGGTAATATCTAGAACAGTTCTTCAGATCAGAGAACCAGAAATGACCCCAATTGTGAAGATTGTTCAGATTTGTGTTTGTTATTAAACTTGGTCGATTCCTTGGATAGTAAATTGTTATTTATAGCATTTAAAGGGCAGGTTTTTCCATTTAAAACCAATATAGATGGTGGTCAAATCAACAGGCTAATTGTTTTAATTCATTTGTTGAAGGCATCTGATCAAGAAAGTGCTCAAAAAAGAGGCAAAGTAGTTAAATACATAGTTAATACTTGTTATGTTAATGTTATGTTAATTTCTATATTGGTGCCTAACAGTGTCCTTTTCTTTATCAGGTTTGTTTCTACCTCCTTTGAGAGTGGGGATGTCCACTCGGTTTGACCACAGTGGAGAAAGAGGACAAGACAAGGTAGGACAGAACATTTACAGTATTCATTAGTTAAAATCAAAATAGAGAAACTGTGACTCTTTTTGTCAATTTATCATTGGAGAATTGAAAAAAAAAAACAAAAAAAAAACAATTGCTGTCTTGTGTTAACACCTCCAGTGTTCTACCTTATGCTGATGTCATTTGTTCACTGTTTTGCAGATAAGGTGGAGGAACAAGGTCAATGAGCAGCCTGTGATTCTGCCTGCACTGTTTCCAGAGAAAGAGGGTAAATGTTACGTCAAAAACATCTAGAAAAGGGAACATACCGGTAGCAGAGGTAGAGAGGGAGTTGTGGGGGTATTCCACCCAGGGCAGGAACGAACTCCAGGGGGTGGTGGCTGTACCAGGAGGTCCAGAGTCTCGGTAGCAGAGGGGAGCAGAGAGGGTGCAGATGTTGGTGTTACCTTAAGGGGGCAGTAACCCATAAACCAGGTTCAAGGTGATGTGAGACCAAGGGCACCAGGGGGATGGAGGAATCCTGATCCTGGAGCTGGGACACAGAGCAGGAGAGTTAATGTACTTGTGCGATTACCTCAGGAAAAGATTGCTTATGACTGGCCAACGTGGCTCCTTGTTTGGCAAGGGCAGAGAAAAGGTGATCCAAATCCCTTGTGTTGGCTGGACCTATCGTGGCCAGGTTCTGTCTCAGTAAACAAAAGTCCAAACGATATACAACCCCGCCCCCCCGGGACCTCACAGTAACAAGAGCGTTGTAGGAAGCAAGGATTCCACACCTGTACCATCGTTTTTTTTTAAATAATTTTTTATATATGCTTTATATATATATAATAAGTTCTCTTGACTGCATCTTTCAGAGCTGACACGTGCAAAGACGAAAGGAGAAAAAGAAAACACAGACAGAGAGTGTGTTAAAAATCCAACAGCAGGTCAAGGACCAGGAGGAGGAACATGAAAGATGAGCTTTTTAAATGGTCCCAGGATTATAATGGAGCCTGATAATGGTAAAACAGAATACCCCCCCCACACACACACACACGTTCTTTCCTGTACCATCTGATAAACCCTTGTATCTCTTCCAGACCCTGGTCTAGTAGGACTGATGGATTCTGGTTCAGCGTTGAGGGGCCTGGGCAAACAGAGCTCCATGGCTTATTTACAGAACCGCCTGCAGGATCCTCGAGATGCTGCTAACAGAGGTGTAGTCAAAGGCCTTCTGCCCTTGGAGCTGCGGGGTAAGAGGGGCAACTGGACTCATCTAAGCTGTTGCTGTTATATATGGGTGGTTTTGCTGATACTGTATATTTTACATCACTTTTACATCTCAAAGAATTGGTTTCATTTGTAGATTTACAGAACAGCAAACCAGTGGGCTGCCTGATCCTGGGGCCCGATGGAGAAATCATTCAGCTGTCGCTGTACGACAACAACCAGGAACGAGGTCAAGGTGACAATGACATGCCGCAGCAGCAAGGTGGGACACAACTGACGACGGAGGCACATGAATCATGCTAAGAGGTTTTCAGATCTATTCTGTACCTCATACAAAGCAGTAAATTAGATGAACTTGGTCTTTGTCTCTCAGCTCTACAGGTGCTATCCCCAGAGGGAGAGACGTTACCCTGGGTGGTTATGCTGCAGCCTGAGGTCACACACGATACAGGTACGAACCAGCAATAAGACAAGAGTGAATGCTTGAAAACCCAACTATCGCTACATCCTTTGCTCCAACTACTTCCTGTTATATGCAGAAGCAGAAGTGGAGGACAACTCAGATGTTATGGAGGAGAAAACCCAGCACAATCAGCCAATGCATGCAGTATGTTGACGTCAACACCGACTTTTTGTTTTGTTTTCACGTCTACGCCTGCATTTTCAACGTGCAGTATTTTGTCTTTGTTTCCCAGGAAACAGAAAGTAACACATCTGCTGATGTGTTTGCAACAACAGCGCAGAGCATGAGTGACGAACGGGTGAGTTACAACTGAAAACCACTCAAGTTAACTGAAGTGAAAGGTCAGAAAAACAGTCTCACAGGAACCAAAAAAAACCCCCAAAAAATCTAAAGCAAAATAAAACATCGTAGGATCGATCTGATGTTGACAGTTGACAATATTATCGCTCTTTTCTGCCCAGCCTTTTCACAAAACTCCTGCATTTTCACCTACAAACCACAAGGGGGCAGGTAACATTGTTGCTTTCAACCTTGATTTGAAACTGTAACATCTTTAAACTGAACTGGTTTTTGGTTGCTTCAGGGACACAAGGAAGAACGGAGGCTGAGATGCAAACAAGGTCAACAAGAAAGGATGTCAGGAACAGCATTAAGATGCTGGAACTGAGGGACAGTGTGGGAAACAAGGAGTCAAACAGGGGCAAATGTGAGGCAGACGAGGTGAAGGAGGGAGAGGAAGAGGATAGAGAGACAGGAGAGAGCGGACATTTGACTGGATCACACCAAGCAAGGTTTACATTGAAAATCTAATAAATCTAATTAAAAAAACTAAAGAAGAGTTTCTATGAAAGTAATTACATTTGTATGTAGTCTTTCCAGAAAGAATCGTCAGATCAAAGACACCAGTCCAACTGTGACGGAAACTGTGGAAGGAAAGAGGACTAATATAAAGAGGAAGGATGATGAAGAAACTGCAGTCACTGCTGGGTAAATTATAGGATTGATGAAGTTCTAACATGTCAAACTCTGGACCTTTAACCTCATGTCCCTGCGCCTCACTCACTTATAGGAAAAAAGATTTGAAAATGCCAAAAAGCAGAGAGTTGGAAGGACAGAGGTCTTTCAGAAGGGACAGAGAAGCAGGAAGACAACAGAAAAAAACAGAAAGCAACTCCAGACCAATGAGGAGTCGGAAATCAGACGAGAGGACCAGGAAAGACGCAGGAGTTTCTCGGGAGGGCTCTGCTCTTCCTGCTGTGGCCTCTGCGGTAACATTTCTGACATCGACACTGACGCCATGGCTGTTGGCGTCAACAGTTTGTTCAAAGAAATAAAATAAAAACTGCCTTAAGAGAGAACATTCATCAGGTGTAGGGTTAAGATTATCGTCTCTAATCACTGCAATTTTTAGGAAAACGCAGCAAGAGACAGACAAGGGAGGATAAAAGAGGTGAAGATGAATGAGGAGGGAGATGCTGGAGGCGGAGGAGGAGGAGCGGTGGCAATGCTAAAGGAAGCATCTGCAGGGAGGAAGAAGAGGAGGAAAGGGAGGCTGACACAAAAGGATGCTGTTGATGGTAAGATGGTGCCAACGTTCAAACAGAGATGTCAACCATGGGTTCAGAGTGAAAAAGGGTTCAGTGCTCGCAAATCCTGGCAGATGATGGAAAGAAAGTACACTGGAAAAGTTTTTGTTTCCTACTTTTTTTTCCCTCTCAGGAGTGTGGGAAGAGGCAACTGGACTCACTCGAGTTTCCAAGAAACTTTCCTCCAAGAAAAAGTTGCCGTGTTCCACAATTCTGGGTGGAAAACAATAACTCAAAAGTGAGAGAACCTAAACCAACCTGAGCTATCAATAGTGGCTTTCTGATAAAAAAAAATCCTTCATTCCTTTTAATATATATTTTGATTAGGGTCAGTCTGATCTGATAATGGTCAAAAGTCCAGGATAAAAAACAAAACAAAAACAAAAAAAACAACTATAACCTATTGTGAGCCCAAATAGTCAACTTTGAATTTGTTCAATGGACTCCAGCTTCAGGATCTCATCAAAACTTGTTGTCTACTGTCAGTTAATATTCTTGTATGTTTTTTTGTTTTTCTCAAAGAAGAAAACAATGAGTTGGAGACGAATCAGAAAATGGAAAAGGATCCTCTTCAGAAATCCTCCGAAAGCTTCTCTCTGACACAAAATGACAACTGCGAAATTGAATTAAATTCAGAGGAGGACTCAGAAATCGACCATCTTTCCAACTTTGATGATCGCAGAAGTATGCGGTCAGTGAGTTCTCTCAGATCGTCCGCTGCAGCGTCACAGTTCAATCTGAGGAACACGCGAAGGTCGGCCACCTCCTCCTGTGAGGGGACCTTAGTTACCGGTGCTGTGGATCTGGCCTCGTCCCAAGGTCGTCTGTCGTCATGTTCGGCTGTGATGGTGATGGATGAACAGCTGATGTTGAACACCAAGAAGGCCGAGGTTGGTAATGCAGTGTGGAAATGTTCTCTGTAAACACTATGGTCTGGACCAAGGAGCTTCGGGTGACATGTTGGTTTCTCAGATGTCCTCACCCAGAATGAATCAGGAGGAGATTGCTGCGCTGCGTCGGGCCCACAGAGCTGAGAGACGGAGGGAAGAGGTGGAGAGGAAGAGGAGGGACCAGGAGGAAGAGGAAAGGAAGCAACAGGAAAGGGAGCAGATGGAAGAGATGATGAAGAATGAGCTGCAGGAGGAGAGAAGGAAGCGAGCTGACGAGCTCAGGTTGTAGACCGTACAACATCATTATTCGGTTCCAAGGGTCTCTGGTTCCTCTTTGTATAAGTACCTTTGACGGGTGATACCAGACTTTTGAATTCGATACGATATCAATTACTTCTTTGGTGTTTTTATTCAGTACTCGTACTGATACTTACTAATTAGCATTACCTAATGAGAGTGATCAATACATCGATATTTGTGAGTATAGATATATCCATACCACTGAATCGATACGTCAATCACCAATGGCTGCATGTTGCTTGAAATCTGAACCACTCTTTCTCTTCAGGTCATGGTTTTTGAACTACTGATAACCTGTATGGAAGATACAACTTTTCCACCATTACCTTGGACTCTGCTATTTTTTTTACTAAATTCTGTCTCTATTCTAAGACTGAAGAAGCTGGCAGAGGAGGAAGAAAAAAGGCGGCGCGAGGAGGAAGAGCAGGCGAGATTGAAACAGGAACAGGCAGAGAGGGAAAGTGAAAGAAGGAGGCAGGAGGACAGGAGGAGGCAGATGGCACGACTCAAGAAGCTAAGGGAGGAGGAGGACCAGAGAAGAAAAGGTGGGAGAAAGAGATAAAGTAAGAAAAGTAGGAGGAAAGGAGAGATGTCAGGTGAAAAGTGAACGTTGTTATCTTTCCACAGCTGAGATGGAGCGAGTGCGGCTAGAGGAGCAAAGGAGGCAGGAGGAGGAGAACGCCATGCTGCAGGAGATGGACGAGGACGAGAGAAAGAGCTACCTTTGCAGGAAGGAGCAGGAGAAAGAAGAAAACAGGAAAAGAGAGGAAGAGCAAAAGAGAAGAGAGAAGGAGGCTGCACTGAGGGCTGCAGAGGAGGCCAAGATGGAGGCTGGGAGGCTCCTCAGGTATACTGTTAAAATATATACAGTATACTGTATAGGGGTACCTCTAGATACCAGTATAATCTGTTCCACAACAGCACTGCATTTGTTCCAGCCCACCAGAAATATACTATTAATGAATAAAATTAAAATGTATCCTTATCTAAACACTAAAAACACAGATATAAACTAATATATAATATAAAATAATAATAATAATTGTTTCCTCCTATAACCAGGAAAATCTTGTAATAGTTGCTAACTCATAACGTGGGAAACTCATATTTCAGGTAGCTTGTATCTCGAAGCCCCACTGTATGTATATGTATATATATATAAACCAAATCAATCTGATTGTGCTCTTTCTGCAGAGAGATGGCGCTGTTGCAGCAGCATCTGTCCTTCAAAAGGACCTTTGACCTAGAAGCTGGAGGTCTGGAGAAAACTCAGGGGATCTCTCGGCCCTGGGTCTTCTCTTATTTCAGCTTGTTACAGTTGATGGGACTTAGTCCATCTGAAGCTGAGCCCACAATATAAAGATGGATTAAGTCACAGGCCCTGATCCCACTCTGTTTAGTGTCTGATTATTTCCATTGCCTTTTATTCATCCAGCTCCAACGGTTAACTTGTAGAGACAAAAGTGTTCAGAAAAGTGTTCAGAAATATGAGTGGGCCAATCAGGTTCTTTACATCACGATGATTACCAACCTAAATCTCTTGTATCTACGGTATGCTAGAAGAGTATAACTACTCTATTTATTAGCACAAAATGTCTTATTTAGCTTAATCATGTACCCTTCAGCTCTACGAAATCAAGAAGACCATAGCAGTCCCACAGTTACCACACTCTGCAACAACATTGTGTTGACACATCTTATAATGAATTATAATTGATGAAAACAACTAATTATTTTAAATGCTTGTCAAGGTCCTTGAATTCATAGAAATTTGTGGCAATGAAATTATATAAGATATTGAAATATATAGTTAGTAAAGGTTTTAATATGCATGTCTAGAGATTTATAAATTCACCAGTATTATAACTATTACTAATTTGGTTACAATGGGTTAATTTAAGCAAAACTTTTTTTAAAGTCATGTTAGTGGTTGTTTCAAAAGCACAGCGTGTCAAAATAAGCCCAGAGATGATGAAACATTATCATCCTTTGGTACTTAACTGTCCCCTCCCTGGTGTCCAGTACACACTGATGGACCAGCCCCTGGAGACATAATTGGCTGCAGCCACACAACATGGAGCTAATTAGTGTCCAATTTAGTGGATGATGAGTTTTGTCCTCATGGAATGGTCTTTAAAGCAAATACGTAAACTGAGTCAAAATGAAGATTGGAGGTTTCATAGTGTTTACAATTTATGAATGTTGTTTTCTTGTTATTTACAATGTAACTTAATTTACTTTATTGGACTATTTAGTGGTGATTTTGAGAACAGTTGTAGTTTAAATAGTCATTGTTTCCTCAGAGAGCAATTAAACCTTCTCTGAACCAACAGTAGATACATCTAACAATTTAAATAAGGTCTCCAGGGATGAGTACTGTTGACAAAATTAGTGTTATTATTAGTATGGATAATAAATGGACATGGCTAAGGTTATTGAAGAATACAAAATAAAATAAGTGTTAAATAACAAGGTGAAGGATTGTGTACTTTATTTCCAAAATTTCTGACCATTGTAGAATTTATTTTTCGACCAAGAATGGAGGCCCTGTCTTAATCGACGAGCTTTGTTTTCTTCAACTGTACCGGAAATACGTCATAGGTTTATTTTTTTTAACAACACTAAATACACCACGATGCCTATTCTTCCTTTAATTTAATCTTAGTATTATTATTAATAATATTAAATGAAATTGTATTATAAAAGCTATCCTTGAATTTTCTAAATACGAATAAAAATATCAAGAGTCCCTGAAAGCAGTCATAGGTACTGGCGAATGCTAAATTCGGTTAGCTAGCTGCTAATAAACAAACAGACCTAGAGCAATTAAAAGCGTTGTTAAATACAATACGTTGTTAATACATTTTGGCTCATTCGTCACAAACTCACCTTGGAGACAACCACAGCCAGGTAAGAAATTGGTGTTCAAAATGTTACCCGGTTCAACTTAGTGCTTATGTTTTGTTAGCTATGCAGTCATGTGTAGGTCTAAGGGAAACCGTTAAAAGAACGGCTGCTTCTTATTAATTATCAATTTAAACCAATCAGCCACACCGAGGTGGGTATGATTTAGTCACTGTTAAAAAAGGAGACAAACGGGGACGAGATATCTGTTTAATTATAGAAACAAGACGCAAATTCGCATAAAGGTTTTTGAAGACGACCCCACGCCATTTGGTCTTATCTAAATTTTTAGATCGTTTGTTACAAAACCTTACCAAATGTTGTGTTGCTTTTCTGTCCATTTTATCTTGAGTATTCGGTCTTACTGTCCAGGGCAGTGTTGCCCTCTGGAGATGCTGTTTTTACTTACTTTTGGAAATTGTTAATCATTTTACATAAGCATAATCTGCTGTGCCTTGTTGAACTGAGACCAATACCAATCATATATTAAAGTTAAATTTTACAATTTTTCACGTGACTTTCTTATTACCTACCACATTTGTTTTTTTATTCTCAAAATGAATATATATTAGGGCAACCACAATTATCTTTATGTCATAACATAAGAAAAACTCATCAATATTACTTATTAATTTAGCAATTTGCATTTTTGTTGACTAGTTAATTTTTTATTTTTTATTTTTTGTGAACTTTGGAAAGTTTTCTTGATTTTGGTGATCACTGCCTCTATCCTGTCTAAATGCCAAAAGGAAATTGTTACCAGTTTATAAAGATATTCTGGGCCCGACCGCTTAAGTGTGTTGCTTAAGTCTGTTTGACAAATTTTTATGTTAGAAATTTGGATGCTTTGACAACACAGTATTAGGTGATTAAACTGAGCTCTCCAACCATACACAGGTAAAGCTTGAAGAACCCCCCTCCCCTGGCTGTTTTATAAAAGTATTATTTCAAAATGGATGTCAGCATTGCAGTATCCCTGATTCGAGGCCAGTTGGATACTGTTGTGAAGCGAGCGGTAAATGGAGCAGTGGAGACGGTGCTTGCAGAGATGCTTAAAGTGGTTGGAGTTAAATTCGAAGAGGTGAAAGCACAGTTGGCTCTGATGAAGAGGGACAACTTGGCTCTGCAAAGGGAGAATGCCATCAAAACAAAGGAGAATGACAATATTCGAGCCAAACTGCGTTACACCGAACTGAAACTGAAGTACTACAGGCAAGGGGTGGCAGAGGAGCTGCAGCAGAGAAGCTCCGTCACTGCTGTTGTTCATGTCAACCAGTCAAGCTTCCCCCAAACTCAGAGAATTACTGCAGACCTTTCTCCAACTGTAACCTCCTCAACTTGCTCAGCTCAAACCAGAACCCCCGAAACTGCTCTGACAAGAAGCAATCAAGGTAAGTTTGTTAAATCAGTTTAACAAAACAAACCCCAAAACAGATATCCATTATGTTTTGATATCACCTTGGAGCTTCATTGTGTTGTTTTTATTATTATGATTTTTTTATTTTTTTTGCAGAGTCCACTACTCAACAAAGCACTGGAAGATGCTCTGTGAGATCACACAGCGATACAGATGAGGAAGTTATCAGCTTTGACTCATCTGAGCAGGTATTACATGCTCCAATATATGTGGACACATCTCCAGAATCTCTGAACAGCAACACAGGTAGGGGTTGTTGTTACATGAACACATTTATCACCCTTGTCTCATTGAGTCTGTGTACAGTCAAAAGTAGCTAAGAAAAATACCTTTGTTTGTTCAGTTTTGTTGTGCACTACAGAGCAGGATGCAACAGAGAGTGTGGACGCTGTTGTAGCACCTCCCCCCCCTCCTCCCCTTGTACAAGCCCTGGATTATGATGAAAGGATGCAGTCAAACAATAGTCCACTGTCCCCAGGTGGTTCCAACCAAGCTGTAAGCTCCATATTGCCCTCCTCTGCTCTACAGGTGACAAAGCACTTCTACCTAACACAGTGTTAAAACGACTTAAACAACATTTGTTTATATAATGAATATAAAGATTCAGTGCTGCCACCAATGACTAACTGACCAATGATTAACTGACTAATCTAAATGACTTAAATCCACTCAAATATCTGCCATTTTATCTTAGTTAAATCAAATGTGAACTTGTTACATTTGAGTCAAAAAGGACGACAAAAGAAGACAGTAGATCGGGAGGAGTGGATAAGTGAAGAGGAAGTGAAGATATATGGAAACATGTTTGGGGTGCAAAGAGAACAATTGTGGTACTGTAATAGGAAGACAGAAGTAGCATAAAAGTACTTGTTAATGGTGCTCTTGCATAAGTAAAACTCATCAGTTGGAAAGCGAAAGAATAAGACATGCTGAAGTTGCTGGTCTGTTGTGCTAACTCTGGTGCAGGTGAAGGAGGAGGACGAGGAAGAGGTGATCTGTATCAAAGAGGAGCAAGAGGAGGAGGGGGATCCATTATTACTGGACTACCAGATGCAGCAGAGTCTCATGACAAAGTCAGAGGTGAGACTCCTCCATGTCCATGCCACAAGACAAATCACTGTTGTCCAGAGATACTGGGATAATAAATACACTGTGTTTTGTTGTTCCTTCAGGCTCAAAGTACAGTGACAGAGTGGTTAGAGCTTCAGACAAACCAAAAAACCCCTGCAGGTTTCAGTGCAGCTATTCCAGGCACCTGTGAGTGAGACTAATATAAGGCCTATGGTATTACATACATTTTCCTAGGAATTTAAACAATATTTTTTTATGTCTGTGCATTTCAGACATGGTAGTTCAACAATCAGGCTCGCCCCCATCACTTGTAGACATGTCCTCCGGTGTCCCGACTCGCCAGGCTGTGAGACCTTGGAGCAAAGATCTGAGTCTTTACGAGGAATACAAACTGCGCAGGAACGAGCAGAGACGGCGGAATCACAGCAGGCGCAGAGAGCAAGAGAAGTCCCTGCCTCAGCCGATGCTGGCTGATCTGGTACGTCTGAAATGTTGTTCTAAATACCAGGGTAGACATTCTAGATTCATACGTAATGTTGATGTAAAATTTGATGTTGTATTGAAGGTGCGTGTGCGGCGAGAGAAGACCAGGCTAAGGGTGGCCAAATGGAGAGCGAAAAGGAAACTGCAGGCCCATCTGATACAGGCTCAGGTCAGTTTGTGTAATGAGCTAGTGAAAAAATATTCATGTTATGACACTTAAAGAAAAGTTCAGCCCACTGTCAGGATAGAAGCTGTCATGGGTTAATGGTGGAGTCCATACTGGACAGTTCACTATCAGTTGTTTCCATTTTGTCTATAAATATATACGTATTATCCCATTGAAGTTTACTAAGGTAACCACAATCCACCCAGATACGGTCACTAACATGTAAGCAGCATAGACTACTTAAGATTTGATGTTCTACACGTTCCTTTTAATGGAACAACCAAGCTGTGGTACACACTACACCACCAAGCTGTTCAATTATTAAGAAGCTACTTCCCGCAGCAAAGTCACTGTTCAGGTTTCACTCAAGAGTATTTATGTACGTACAAGTAACCTCTACACCAGCTAAGGCTTCATGTAAAGCATGTCTCTCTTTCCATCCATAGACTCATGGTGGCACTGAAGGTTTTTCCAACTGGTTTGCCCAACTTCAACCAGGATCAGTGAGTGGTGAAAGTTTCTCAGCTTGGACCTGCAGCAGTCAGCAGAAATAGAACTCCCATTTGCCTCCTTCCACCACCACCACCACATTCAAGGTCAACAACTTTTCTAACCCTCCTCCCTGCGTGAACTTCACTACTTCCTCCTCCTCATCCTCTCTATTACAATATGGCTCCGTACCCATATCTTTTCACCTCTTTACCATCGTCGTTGATCTCTAACAATGAAGGGACGAGTCAGAAATGTGACTGTTCATGAGATTTCTGAGAGTGGTTGCATGCTTAATGTTGGACTAATGTTCATTCAAGGTCTAATAAAAAAGCTGGCAAAAGGATCTGCGTCATGACCTATTGACCTGGATAGAGATTAATCTAGACTCAGCTGTACATTACGACCACATTCAAACTCCACCCACTGTCATTTTTGACATCTAAAGATTGCAGAGTTGTCAAGGTTAGAGATTCTGAAAATGACAGAGCTAGAAAAAAAAGGCATTGAAGACGCTTTAATGTCAGCATGAAAAATAGCAATAAGAATGGCTAAATAAAAAAATCTTTAGAATAATATGGTGAAACAAAATCACGGCCAATATAAGGTTATGTACACTATCAATGACTGAAAAAAACCATTTACCTTGTACAACCCTGGCTTTCAGTGATACTTAAACATGCGATTGAGAACCATGTGTGGAAAACCTGGTGTTAATGTATCACTGTTGTGTGTTTTATCCATTAATTATCTTCTGTGAGATGGCACCCGGCAGCGTGTAGAAGAGCAGGACGAGGAACACGGTCAGGATGAGCAAAATCAGTGCAATGATGATGTACTTCTTATAGTTTTGCCAGATCAGGTGGAAGAAACACTTGAAGGGATTGACAAACCACGAGAAGGACGTGTCGGGACGGCTAGAAGAAAGGTTGATCATTTAAGTCCAACTGCTGTCAAAGTGCTGTCCGTTATTAATGGTTAACACGATAGAAACATTTTTCTAATGCAGGTGTTTATGTTAGTATGTGCTCACTGGGAATATTTGTGGAAATTAGCACAGTATTAACACCAAACTAGAAACACTGATTTCAACAATCAGTGCAAAAATCCTTTTAGGATTGTAACGTGAAGTTTTGTCTGATTTATATAAAAAATAACTGATTACACCAAACCGGATTTATCAAGTTTGGATTCTCTTACTTTGGTTTTGGGAGCGGCTCCGGTTCCTTCCGAGCTTTGCCGACAGGATTCTTTTCTGCCTCCTCGGCTGTCACCAGGTGGAACTCTGCTTCCACTTTACCCTGATGGATTCAAAGCAACATCCCTTCTGTCAATCAATCTGCCACACTCTGCCTCTATACAGTATGTACAATACGAGTAAGTACAGTGAGTGTGAGAGAGAGTGAGCACAGGCACCGTCAGCTCTCCAGATTTGTTGAACGGCCACCAGCCTCTGGCTCTCTTCTGCTGGAAGATGGATATCCTCTCTGAAATGTCCATCATGTCGGCCTTACAGGCCTTTGCCGTCTTTGCCCCACGAGGGAAACCGTGGAGGTTTAACTCTACAGCACCTTCACAGAAAAGTGAAAATTTCATTTTATTCCGTGCCAAAGCTTACACAACATATGTAATAATAATTCATTCAGGTTTTGTAGATTTTAACGATATATCCTGAAGCTCCAGCTCTAAAAGTCAGTTGCGATTTTAAAATGTTCCGCCCCTCGTGCTGCTCTGCACAACTAAGATTGACTGCAGCGAGAGAGAGAGAAACAGACAAACCTATGAAGTCGTCAGAAGACAGTGTCTCAAAGTCCCAGACCTGCAGAATAAGAATGGCAGGAATTTTCTGCTCCGTTTTGTCCAGAGAGAAAATGCTCTCTCTTTTTTTTACAACTATAACCTGTGAAAAAATAAAAAAAATAAAAAGTCTTCACAATTCTGTATCCACACATACATTATATTTAAGTTGAAGTCATCAGAAAATGACTTTCTGGAGTAGTCGGTACCTTCTCAGCAGGCAGGTAGCTGAAGGGGAAAACAAAACGCCAGTTAAAGTTTCCTTCTCCAGTCAGGGAGTTGTGATGGACGTCCGTCTCCTGCCGATCGTCCTCTAAACCTTTTAACCAGCTACAAGAGACAGAAACAGAGAGACTTGTTTGCTGATTCAGGGGTTGACTTTTTAATTAGAGCTGGACGAGTGATTCGCTGTCAAAATGACACAAAAACTTGACATTTTCATTACCCCTTAACGTAGATGTCACTGGACTTCTGTCCTGTTATGAAGTTGCTGTCCTCCAGAGACACGTCTTCTGTGTTCCAGATGACGATACGCAGCTCATACCTGGGACAGCATCACAATGTCAATCACTACATTCTTTTTATTGTACATGCATTCTACTGTAAATTATTCTTAAAAAGACGCAGCTGTCACCCTTTTGGTGTTCGTGGAGAAATGTCCACTGAAGGTCCAGGATGAGGCAGATCCATGGGAAACATGTCCACCCACATTTGTATCTGACCCTGCACGGATACAACAGAAGAAAGTTTGCAGTAAATTCGCAACAGCCAGTTGTTGAGTTAACGGATGTTCTCTCCAGGTTGCCTACCTGGTCCATTCCAGGTCGGGCTTTGTTGTACAGAGTCCTGGTCTCTATGTGTTCTGGTACCAGTTTGCATCCTACACCTGGAATCTCAGCCCAGCGGTGTAGAATCTTCAGAGACAAGTGCTCGTAGGATTCCTTCGGCTCATCTGAAACATGCACAGATCTCCATTCATCTTCTACTGTTTTGGAATTTCAGCATTACAGATGTAACTATAACAGTCTGACTGTTTATCACCATTGTACCTTCTTCCATGAAAACTGTTTTGCCAGCGAAGACTTTTCCCGCCACAGTGATTTGTCCTGGACTGAACTTAGGATCATCCAGACCATTGTCTTTACACAGCTTTGACAGCAGCTCAGATGGTTTCAGACAGTCCCTCCAGGCATTATAGCCATCACTGCAAACAACAACATAAGTTATTTCATTTTTTAAATATTTTTTCTTCTAAAATATAGATTGGTTTGAGCAAGCGTTACGATCAATGACAAGAAAAATAAGGAGAAACTCCCACACGTACACGCTGTACTCAGTGGGCAGCCCGCAGGTGGCTCTGTGTCGGCTGTAGAATCGATTCTCCAGGTCAATTCGAGTCTCTCCTATCAGGTCGTCCCCTCCTATCAGGTCATAGTCATAGATCACCAGCGACAGAAGAGAATCCTTAGGAAAAGTTGCCTGCATCTCAAAGGACCTGGACACAAATGTATCATTGTTCAAAGGCAGCAGACAGAAAGTTGTGCCTCAGCTGTTTTCAGCTTTTGCTGACCAGTTATTTACCTTCCAAACACAGGGTTTAGCTGTTTAGGAATGTAGTTGTCTCTGTCTTTGATTTCTTGTTTGCCAAGGCGAAGGACAATATATGGATCCGCTTTCCCATCTGGATCAGCTGGATGCAGGTTTGAAGCCTGACGAGGAATCAAAGACATTTCACCATGAGACCAGAGACGCCGCATGAAGAATAGATGTTGTGATGTACTCACAGAGACTACGTAAACCCGTATCCGGACTTGAATCGTACTATTACTGGGAATTCCTCTGTTGACTTTGAATTCTGTAAAGTCTTCCACTTCATCCCAGTCATCTGCCTCTTCTTCAGGAAGTTTGTAGAGGCAGAACTTTCCCTGTACCAGAAGAACAACACAGATTACTCTACTTTGATACTGATGATGTTTTGTGGTTCCATCAACGTCTCCATCTCCAGTGTCCCACCTTAAATTTACCGATGAACCTCTCTTCATTTGACCCCTCCTCATCATTGGCTTTACCCCTGTACAGTTCATAAGTGGTAACCCAGTCGTCAAATGGTCCAAATTCTGCCTCCAGTTCTTTATTGTACAACTGCAGGAAGTGAGACATCATCATCATTACTGTACTGTACCTTATTTTCTTTTTTCTTGGCCACTGCCAAGCACAGAGTGCCGAGTTTCCGATAATAAACTGCTCATAATCTCCCTGACTACCTTGAGTGTTGCTAACTTCGTAGGGAGAACCACATTAACTGCAACCGTTCCTTTTCCTTTGGCCTTTTTCTTCTTGTCTCCATCTTTCCCTGTTCCAGCTGGTGGAGCAAACAAACAACACATTAGGCACTGTGAGTATGAAGTATAAAAGGAAAGCTGTCACAGTGGGAAACACCAGCAACACACTACATTCAGTCTGTCCTGGGGTGAAACTATAAACATAAAAATAATCAAATTCCATTTTGACTATGCTTCTGTCTCAGATGGGGGAAAACAATCCCTATTTAATAAAGATGATAGTTGTATCACAATTATTTTCTTTTGTAGGCAAGAAAACCAAACTTATAATAAAAAAATAATAAAATAAAAATAAATAATATTTAAAAATCAACAATTTTGGTTATAGACAGAAGCAGAAACAAAACATTTCTTATTAAAAATGAATTTCTTTATGCCTGAGCATAATTCCATTATTTCCCAATGAGACAAACTAGTCCATAGAATATCTGGTAAGCTACAGCATTGTTTCCCAAAGACTGGGTCGCGACCCTCAGGTGGGTCATCTCACATTATGTTTCCCAGGAGTTTACGAATAATGTCTACTGACTTGGGTCCTGAAGGTTTGTGACTTTTAAAATATGGGTCCCACAAAGAAAGTTTGCAAAACACTGAGATACAGTATATTTTACCACAGGATGAAGTAGCATCCTTGAAGAAAACCAATATATAGAAAAAGACTTTGCTTAATTTGAAGTTACATCACTTGAAGTTCCAGTTGTGCTGTAATTTAAACTGAACCTTCTACATGAATGTGATTACTGGTATTCAAAACAGGAAATGACAGAAGCAGAATATCAGGTGTAGCCTTATTTAAAGAAGTCAGAGAAGTAAACCTGTGCTGATTAAAGCCAGTTAACACCTCTGTGCTCTTAATATCATAACTTACCCAAAAACTGTATTCCATCGCCGAGCAGGCCATGGTAATCCTCAACTGCAACGTACATGTGTTTGTAGGTAAATCGTAAACTGTTTTGTGACCTCTTAGAAGAAGAGCTTCATGAAGAATCTTAATTGGTGCAGTTAAAAACAAATATAAAGTTTATGTTATTGCTCTGACCTTTTTCAAATCCTTGAGGAAAAATGTTTTCTCCTTTCTTGGCCTGGAACAAACAAAGGTAAGTAATTGCATGACAATGTTGAACTTTAGTTTACCATTTGATAGAGAAGAGTTTGCAGAACAAACAGAACTACAGTACCTCCTTCTCCACAGATGCATAATATTTGGACCACCAGTCGATGACATTCTCTGCTGATTCGTCAGCAATGGTGCGCCGCCTTCTCTTGGTGGAACGCTTTCGAGCGCTGCTTTCCTTGGCCTAAAAAAAAAAAAAGACAAAGCAGACTTTAATGGATGGATGGATGGACTGGAGTACAGATGGATTGACCAGCCTAGTGGATGGATGGGCTGGACCAGTGGACAGATGGATGCATTAGTGAATGGATGGATGGATGGACTAGTGGATGGATGAACTAGTGGATGGATGAACTAGTGGATAATCGAAGATAGACTTATATACACCACTCATAATATATACCTTTTTCTTCTTGGACTCTTTCTCTGCATCAGGTGGAGCTGAAGTTGGCGCTGAGGGTGAAGATGAAGATGGAGGTAAAGGTGGAGCTGAAGATGGGCCTGAAGGTGGAGTTTCTTCCTCCACCGTTATAAGAAAATCTTGACTTGTTGCAGAGGTGTGGGTCTCTACAGACAGTTGAGACTTATCTGTTGGAGAAGACACAAAGACAGAGTTTAAGGTGAAGACTGACAATGGTTCATCATTCTACGACCACACAGTATTCACTGTCATTACCCTTGGAGCTGTGCGGTTGCGGTGTCAGTAGAGCTTCTTGTGATGGCAGGGTCACAGGTGGTGTCTGAATCTTGATCGGAACAGGTGGAGTTGGAGGTGGAGTGTATACAAAGGCCTTGAGGTTGTTAATGCTGTGGTTCCCAACCAACGTGCTGCGACCGAAGGCTCGCCAGTCAACAACGGTGATAGTGAGCGGGGGATGTAGGTTTTCATTCTCCGGCAACTCCTACAAAAATATAGATTGTGTATTTCATAGGGTAACAGGTAAAGTGTTGTACACTGGTTGGAAGAAAAAAAATCATCAGTTGAAATAAAAGATGAATGAGTATGCTGCGTTATCTCAAAAAGTTAGTGGTCAAACCATGACAATACAGGCTCTAGTACAGTAGGTGGCAGTATAGGCCTAAAATCATTGGTTGTGACCCGCTATTAAACCAAGACGTCACGTCCCTACGTAGCCTGAGTGACATTCAGGTGTTCCCATAGAACTTCTACCACAGACACAAACAGTGTTTCTGTGAAGAAAGGAACTCTTTACAGTTAATATTCTTAATATTTAATATATTGACAGTGATGGCGGACCAGTTTTACTTTTAATAAGTCCATTTCAGTTGGTTATGGTATTCCACATAGTTCTTACAAATAAAGGATCATTGTAATTGGTCATAATTTGTCTAGAAACTAATTTTATCAATCCTATCTCATCGTGACTTGAGTGTATCATCAGTTACATCCCTACAGACTATATTAAACCTCTCCACTACATATGTTAAGATTGAGTTTTTGCTCTTACCAGTATGATGGCATCGACCAGTGTGGTGAAGTTCGGGTTTGACTTGTATTTCTGAATTACGGAGGAGCGAAGAGTTTTGCCTGCACACTCGATAAAGACCTGCAGAGGAAGCATGTGCAGTTGCTTTCACTTTATATTCTCCAATAAAAAAAAACACAATTTCTAACTGAGTTAAGTTGATTTTCATTGTTATCTAAATAATGAATTATAAAGAATAATTCTGGTCATTTCAAGGTTCTTTCTTAAGTGTACCTGTGGACGGTCAACAGACAGAAGCTGGACCTTCTTCAACTCCCTCAGACCCCAGAACAACACCTGATGGAGATAGAGCATAAATGTTTCCTTCGCAAACACACATGATCTATATTCTTATCTCCTTAATGAACATTCAGACCTCCAATTTGTAGGTCCTCAGAACAGGTCGGATGTTGGCCGGGACCACATATTTGCCTCCTTCCTCTTCCTCTAACGGGGGCAGATGAGACCCTGCGAGATCTGTAATCTATAGCAATATACCTTCAATTTAAATATATCACTTTCATTTTGAATTGAAATGAAATAACTGTACGACATGTGAAAGAACTGACCTCCAGCAGTTCAAATGCAGCCAGCAGGTCTCCTCCAGACTGACTGCCGCAGTGCAATGGGCTGTATTTCAGCATAGGGGGCGTGTAAGATTCAGAGGCCAGACGAACTTCTGGCACAGCAACAGTGGCCCCAAGATATTCTGCTTTTCCCTGCACATGACAAAGAAAGTTTTTCATGTTGTTTGTTAGTGAAAAACATCAATTTTGTTGTTGACTTTTTAATCTTTTGGGAGATGTATACCAGAGCATCATCATCGTACACTTCGATGATGACACGAGGAGGCTCCTGCAGGATGTACTGTGTGTCTCCACTCAGCTGCAGGGGTGTCATTAGCAAACACTGATTCCATGTAGGACTGAGAGTCTGGCTGATTATCTAGAAGGAACCAGTACACACATGAAGATCCCACATTAACATTACCAAGTTAGGTTACTGATTAAACCTTTAAACTCAACAAAAACTCTGAACCAACACACTCACGTTGGTGGTTTGGCAGTTTGACAGGAATGTGATGCGAGCGAACGGATCAGACAGCCCTGTGTTGTCAGCAGCGATCAGACCTCGTGCCTGATACATGTGACACCTCAACTGGAACTTACGCTGCTCTACAGACATGGACGAGAATGGGGGAGGGAATTAAAATGTAAATTTCATATTGATGGTAGACATTTATTCCAAAGAAACTTCGATCAGTTTCTGAAAATTCATGAGGACATTTTACAGTCACTTTTGTTACCTGTGCAAACCAGGAACGATGGAGGGTTGTAGGCATCAGCGCCCCCAAGGGCTGGACTGAATCCTGCAGGCAAGTCATCCAACATATGATTGGAGTCTGAACAGCGTCCTAACCACAAGTACACGTCCAGCTTTGCTTGGACTGAAAATCCAGCAACGCGCTTCCCTGGAGGCTACAACACAAACACAACAGCAATCAAAGATTTAGACATTTTATCAAAAATGGACTTAAAAATAGACCTAGACATCAATGAACATTTGCCAATTGGAAAGTTCAATTTTTGGAATTTCTCACTTTTCTCTTTTCTCATACTGTAAAGATGATAAAAACAGACCAAAATGCAAGTTAACATCACTAGATAACTCAACCTTTCACACAAGTGTTTCAGTATTTTTCTACGTGTGAACCCCCTTCACTGTGTTGGGTCTATTTCGGTCACCTTCAGAAACAGCGTTATAACTTTCCCACAGTGGACTCCCTGTTCCTCCTGGTTGCTGGAGTACAACAGGTCTCTGGCCTGGACACGAGTGCCTGCTACACGTTTGTTATTGCTCAGCAGCCACACAAACACATCTGGCAGTGTGTGCTGGGGCTGCAAAAAAAAAAAAAAAACAGGACACACAACTCCGGTGATTAATGGTCACGGCAGCATCTAAGGTGGACACAGAGACAGAGGGCGAGGCTTGTACCTCCTCCACAAGGAAACGTAGTCTCTGTGTGAGTTTCGTCGCATCCTGCAACATGACTTTCTCCTCAGCACCTCCTTTTCTCTTCCTCTCCACCAGAGACTGAGCGTCCTCTATCATACTGGCCTGCCACACACACAGTAACGACATTTAAAACATTTCATACAGCACTAGAATCCAGTTTTTCTAAGAGTTTCTGACCAGCTCTTGTGTGCACATGGTTAGAATCTTCTTGTCCAGCTGTGTCAGGTAATTGGACTTCAGCTCAGCCTTCAGTTTGGCTTCAGCTGCTGATATGTAACACCTGCAATGAACAGCCAAAAAAAAACACACCAGCAACTCAGTCGTTGTTGTGTCACATGTATATTATCCATTCAATACGAAGTTTGCCTCATCTCTGCTAAACAAAATGATCTCATTGAAAAACTAAAAGGGCCAAAACCTTCAAAAAAAAGGACCAAAAGAAAAAAGAAAGAAAGAAGGAAAAAGATAAATAAGGAAAAAGAAAGATAGAACAAAAGAAAGAAGGAAAGAAAGAAATAAGGAAGGAAAGAAAGGAAAAAGGAAAGAAAGAAACAAGGAAAGAAAGAAAAAAGAAAGAAAGGAAAAAAGAAACAAGGAAAAAAAGAGATTTTGAGATTTTAAAATACTTTATTGACAGTTGATGTAAAACTGTAAAACACCCAGTTACATCAGAATGTAGTGGAAAGAAATCAATAAGAAAGAAAGAAAGAAAATTCCAAAGCGACTGTTCATCACCAAATTAAAAACATCAGCAGACGTATCAGTATCAGTCTGTAGTAACAGTGAAAATACCTGGCATCCATACAGAATTCTTTGAAGACAACTTTAAGCTTGTCCCTCACGCCAGGATCTAATTTTCTGTGCAGCTCTTCCACCCTGGCTACACCCTCCTCCTAAAAAACAGGAACGCAATATTTTACCAACACTGTGTAAAACCAAAACACGCAATATCCAGTGGAACGTGTGTGTGTGTGTGTGTGTGTGTGTGTGTGTGAGAGTGTGCGTGCTTCAACCACATACAAACAGAACAACTATGTTTTCCAACATGTTTGAGTTGAAGAGTCGATAGGTTCTGTTCTCCCACTGACTCAGGACATTGATACACGGCTTCTGCTTCTCTAGGGGCAGATACATGTAGTACCTGTATGTGAAAAAACACACAGTACACCATGAGTACACCAAGTATTGGTCGTCAACTTCTAATCATTAAAACCAGAACCTGTTTCCGTCGATGATGAGTGGTTTTTCCGGAGGAGTGGCGGACTTTATGGTCAGAGGAGCCTCCTGACCTTCTCTGGGCAGGAGTGGAGATGATGGGGAGGAGCTGAGAGGGGAGGAGCCTGACATGTCACCACTGTCTGGGACTTCCAGTGCTCTTCTCCTTCGAGAAAGACTGGGGCTGGAATTGGAGCTGGTCTGACCTGTGGTCTCCAAGGTGTTACCGAAGTTCCCTTCAGGAGAAAATAAGATCAAAGAAAAGTGAATAAGACTGTGGAGTGTTTTTATATAATATGACTTATTGGTTTACTCACCCATGGAGAACTCAAAACTTATTGGTTTGTCTCCAATCTTTCTGTCAATCAAAGTGGCTTCAAACAGTGCTCCAAAAAGTATGAAGCCCTCCATGTTGTTGACATTCAGCTGGTAACCAAACATAATCAATGATTACTGTAGTAAACAAGTTGCCAGAAGAGGCAATAGAAATGTAACTCGAGTTTTTCACAGCTTTTGCACAATTTTATTTTTCACTTTTTAAGATGTTTGTTTGCTAACTGTAGCTACAGAACAACACATTCTATATCTGGTTGTTCTACAGTACATTCTCTTCTGTGGATGTTTTTCTTTCTTACCGTAGGAGGAGACTCCACAGGTAGAACCTCTGCTGGGACTGGTTTTCCTTTGTCGTCATCAGCTGCTCCTCCTCCAGGTGGCGCTCCTGCGGCGGCTCCTGCTCCTGCAGCTTTACCATCCTTCACCGCAGCCTTACCCGCTTTGGGGTCTTTAATGGACTTGACCATTTGGCTAAGTTTGGACTCTGTGCCGGAGCCTCCTGACATGATCTCCACTGCCAGTTCCATGTAGATCCTCCCCCTGGAACCAGGATGGTTAAAACAACCAATATAGTTGACAACTCAATGATTACTTTTATTTTATTTATCATTATCATCATTTATAGTTCAACCTGTATGCCACTCCTTGTCCAATGCCTTCATTCAGCTCCACTGTGTCATCACCTATTGAGAAACTTCGAGGAGCGCCGTAAAGGTTAACCCAAGCGGGACCAAAAGTTGGTAAGAAGCCTTGGAAAAAAAGTCAAATACAAAAGAAAACTGAGTGAAAGTAATTAACAAAAAAATGTTAATTATTTTCCCTCTACTATTTAACCCTGTGTTTTCAACGTTTCTGACCTCTGTCACCATCCTGGTCATTGGAGATACGTCTCAGGTCGAAGTAATGGGTTGCTATAGCAACATCACTCATGCCTCCTGCATCCCAGACCTACAACACAACAGACACCACATTCTTGTGCCAATTTTATACATATTATTTAAATGTTAAAAATATAACATATGACTCCATCCCTGACCTGAATCTTTAACCTCTGACACAGAGGAGGAAACATCTCTACAAAGATGACCTGTTCATTCCAGACAGGGTCTGCTGTGGACTTCTGTGTGGACGTACGACCCTGAGCAGAAAGTGTTTTCTTTTAAAAAAAAGGTATTTGCTTTTCCTGAAAGTAAATTAAATTTATATACAGGTGTTGTACAAACAAGCAACATACGTTAATATAATTGGAAGTTTTGTGTTTTTGTAATTACAACATTACATAAATACAAAGCTCTTTAACACAACTAATCTAAACCTGGATTCCAAAAGTTTTATTGGTAGGTAAAACGTCTTTTTAAACAGAATCATAGCATTCTACGCACCACTTTATTGAAGAAGCTGACGACGACATACGGGTCTACGAGTGCTGTGTTGTCTCCAATGAAAGCCTTGGTGACGTTGGCCATGAGGCCGGAGTCGTTCCGTGGAAGACCTTCAGCTCGATACACCTTCACTGAGAAACGAGCCCACGGTCTCTCAGCTGGGAAACCTTCTGGTATAAGTAGATTCCTGAGAAGAGAACAAATTAAATGGGGATATAAATACAAAAATATCTGTATATTCAAGGCAAATTATATCTCAAAGTGTCTTAATGTTCTTCAACTCTACACCAACTCTTCTTTATTCTCAGTTATCTACGATCAAAAATCTAATATAATTTTTTTGTAATCAATTCAACTGATTTTCAGACATATTAAAGGTTTTATGAACAAGTTAGCTGCAGTTTGCTAGACTGAAGACACCTTCTAAAAGGCCTTTGTTTTGCCAACTTTGATCTGATTGGTTAAAGAAACTATTTCACTGCCTCTGAAGGCCTTAAGGCAGATTTCTTTCACCCTGGCAACACACAATGGCTGAAATATGATTGGATGAAACTGGCTGCAGTGCACCATGGTAGACATGCTATATATTAACTGAGTTTAGAAGTATATTGTTTTATAAGTTAGGTTTATTTAAGTTTTATTTAAGTATGAATAACATACTTGTCTATCTGCTCTTCAGCATCACTTGCTTTTTGACCTGGTTGCACTGCGTCGCCTTTCGCTGACACACTGATGTCACACTTGACATAACCTTTGACACCAGTGCTGATGTCATTGGGATTCATCAATGTGGCCCATTTATTGACAAACTGGTGACCTGGAAAAATAGAAAAATAAACACTTTTGGGTTGAATGCAGAGGTTGTTGTTTTTTCTTCCATGAATAAGAAGCTGTTACCATACCAGGCTGTTTGTAGACTGTCCACACATCCAACTTAAAGGACCCAATAAAGAAATTTCTGAGCATCTTTGAATGCATCACCTACAGAAGGAGAGAGAAAACTCTGAAAATTAAGAAGTCATTTGCAAACCCTAATGTCTCTAAAACTCAAGATCCAGCAGACATCCAGTAAATCAGCTCACACATCAAGACACAACACACAGTATGTACTCACTGTTATCTTGATGACTTTGTCAAAGAAGATTTCTTTGTGGGCAAAGAAGTCAAACACGAAATACTGGGAGAAAGAGAGAAAGACGAGCTGTTTGTGAAACATCACATGTTTAACACTGAGAGAACTTTTTTAAACTCTGCAATTCTAGCCCAACCTCATTGTAAAACGGAGCGTTGGTTCCTTCTTGAACCGAGGTCTGCTTTTTCTCATCACCGATTTCAATCACAACGCTTGGATTAATGTTTTCTCCCACTAGCTGTCTGGCCTCGGTGATATTGATAGCAATCTGTGAGAGAATTGACAAAAATTAATTAATCCAACACGTGCCATGATAAGCCGGCATCAACTTTTTTCTTGATTCCCCCCATAACATCCGGTGTGTGGAACTTTTTACCTGGAAACTCTGAGGTTTCTTTTCACTGATCTGGATCCGAGTTTTCAGTTTAGACCTTTGGAAATGTCACATTAGAGGGAAGAATTAAAAACCAACTCCAATGGAGGAATAAACATAAATACATTTGTATATTTACGATACAGTGCTAAGCAAACACACCAGTCAACACTCAACTGTGATTGATTTTAATAACTTGTTGAGAATTTCTCAACAAATTATTAACTTAGCCACTAAGGCAGTATTGTTTTATGAATTCAAATGTAATTTGTGTGATAATGGCATTATGTCATGTGTGCTTTTAACCTCTTGCTGCCTGGTAATATCCTGGTCCTGAGCGCATGAGGTTCTGATGGTTCCTCAGGAGGTTCTTCTTCCAGCAGTAAACTCTCTTCAGACGGCCCCGGCTGCTCACTCTCTGTTCACAGATGCACAAGAAAGAACTAAATATTCTAAAACAGAGACCATTCCATTTCCTTATATATATCATCTAAAAAAAGAATTACTCCTATATTATCCTATATAAATATTGACGTTATGTTATTATATTAAATATCAATATTAAAATGTATTTATTTAACTAGTAGGTCAAAGGGTCAAAGCTGGTGTCCATGTATTTGGTGAATACCATATAGATATGTAACCATTCTCAAAACAGACAGGCAATAACAATGGTCAAATAAAGGTGTAAATATTGACAACTGACGATTACCAATGATATTGTTCTTCAAATTATCCTTAACCACCGCATTAGCTGATGCACTTGTTGATGTAAGAACCGGCTCGGGTCGATTAATCCACCCATTTCAATTTAATCCTGCCCTTGATCTCTATATGAGTTTATGTCCTAATAGTTTTCCCTCGATGACATAAATCACCCAGGACGACTTTTCTCTACAGACTGGTGTTTATCATGTGACTATTTAACAAAGGTTTGTCTCTCCTTGATATGACAGATGATAAATCCACTGTACACTTGAGATGCAGCCAAGATTCTGTCTGTGAGTGTTTGTTTTCCAGGCCTTACCCATTGCTCCCTTGTTTGCTAGGATCAGGTCTTTTGTTGACTTCTTTTTCTTTTTCCCTTTCAGTCCAAATAACAGCTTGGCCTTTCTGCAGGAGAAAGACTTTTCTGTGAGGCTAATCACATCAACATTCATTCACAGAATGACACACAGTATTTCAATAACAATAACAGTGTGTTAAATGTGACTTTAGATGGCCAGAATTATATGACTGATAAATGAAATAAAAGATCTGGCCAAAAACTTGACAAAAGACTAGATTAGATACCAGTGAAACCAGAGTGGAAAATAATGAATAGACAAAGAACGGGCACCGAAAAAAATCCTTTGACACCTGTTTCATAGGCTAATAAAATATTTTGGTGCATTAAACACATGTTAAAAGTCGCTAGAAAGTCTATATCCTACTATATAGAATTTATATACTACTGTGTGTTTCCACATCTGAAAAATTCCAACTTGCACCTTTTGATCTCAAGAATATTCTACTAGATCAACCCCTGCTCCATACTCCATATTGTACGTACATATGTACTGTACATACTGTAGATATGTACTGTACGTACATATGTACACATACAATACATACATATGCCTGTTGTTATTCTGATACTAAGGCTAATTTCTACATAATGAGAACTCAACTCAAGTACTGATTATCTTTAAATTGTCACTAAAGTGCGACCAATATCAAAAAAATACGAGGAATAAAAAACAAATTATAAAAAATGTATAGTAAAGGGAAAAAGATTGGTTCGCAAGTACAGGGAAATTAATTTTTTTCATTGACACTGAATTTGTCATTAAAGTGACACACATACATACTGTAGATGTGTGTGTGTCCCGTTACTGTCAAAAACTGTGTGTAATATTTACACTGCACATCACTTTGTCATCTAAGTGGATGACCACAGTGATTTTTACATAGATGAACTGATATTATAACAGCCCATTCACACGTAGAATAATTACACAATTTCCAAACAGAACACATTGGATTTTAAATAAATACATCATACTCATATTTATTCATTTTTACGCCCCTTTTTAAGGAATAAAAAGAGTGAAAGTTTGTTTCCTGCAGACACAATACTCACTTACACAGTAGATGTAAATCCGTTTTTTCTCATTCTGTAATTATTTAGCTAACATGAATAGTTTTTAATGAATGTTTAGTCAGTTTTATTCCTATTTTCCACCTTGAAGAATATTAAAACATTTGTATTTGCAGTATATTTCCTGAGAGCAATAGCAGCTGTTTTTCCACCCATCAGCATCTTAAAAGAATATGTTAAAGGATGTATAAAAAAAAACATCAATGCTGCTTCTTCTCACCTGTTCTGGGTTTCAGGACTTTACAAAATATCCATTCTTTCTCTAAATGTTTCCCAGCTTCAGTAAAGGTCTTCAAATTTATCAAACTAACATCATTGATCTACTCTATATTTCTCCTCTCCGACTTCTTCCTCAGTTGACACCAGTGTTCAGTAAATATACTCATCCCATAATCCTCCAGCTCAACAACAGCGTCCTAATACCCACATAAAATTAGTCATGCAAGCCTTCAACTTTCAATGTCCCACCTAGATTAAACTTTACACTTCATTTTTCTCCTGTCTTGCAATGAAAACATCATTCCTTTTCTGTCCACGTTTGTCGCGCCTTTATTGTGTAACTGAGTTTGTTGGTTTTGGTTGTGTGATGTGATGTGTCCTGCCCTTCTGTTCGCATGCTAAAAATGTCTCTTTATTTTGTAAATATTTTATGGATGATTCACCTACGATATTTGAAAAAAATAATATATATATATATACTGTATATATATGGCTGATTCACCAACAATATTTAAAACATACATATAAATGTTTTTTTTTTTTTTAACGTCACATAGAATTACTGGTTAATAGCAGATGTTATTAAAACCTTGATCTGGGCTTATTTTTAATATATAGTATTTAATCTTTCATGTCATGTTTAGGTTCATAAAATTGTTTCCCTAAAATTCATTGTAAACAATTTTAAAATCACTTTATGTTCTCTTAAAATAAGATGTGATTGGTTAGTTGAGACTACACATTGGGACTCTGGAACCATTGTTCTATTGGTTGTATTTATTGCGGTAAATGGACCAACTTTATCCTATTTTGGGCTCATGTTTACGTTTTTCTCCATACAGATGTTAATTTAAAATGTGTCTTATTTGTAAGACTTAAACATGATGAGACAAGTGTCTCAGGTGTCTCCAACAGCTTCGACAAGTTCTATCATTACACCGTTTTATCTGTTGATCTGTGTTACTTTTTAGTTGATAAAGTTGGTGTCAAGGCTTCAAAATAAAACATTTTGCGTGATGGAGTTACATTTTTACGCCAGAATGGAACCCTGTTAAATGTATAAAAGCAACCAACAATGTTCAATAACGCAATCTATTTTTTTCTTTTCTCAAAACTAATAATAATAATAAAAAAAGAAAATCGAAAATTTAAAAACAATGGATTTTATTCCTCAAAGACTCAGAGAGTTCCCTGCTGAGTTAAGTAGACCCAAAAGAGAATATTTAGAGAAAAATCTTTTTATAAATCAGCCTTTCCACTTTGAAACCAAATTACACAGACCTCAATTTACACACACGACTGAAACCAGGAGAGCTACTCTTGACTTTCAGGGTTTTACTGTATCATAGTGAAAGTAGTACTACTAGTAGTAATAGAGTCAAAGTTAAAGACTAGACTCCATTTGCCTAAATTGAATTAAGTAGTCAATTAAAAATGTCAGACACTAATATCACACTTTATATTTATATGATATATATATATATAAGTGTGAGTCCATCAGTTGAGTTTAGAACATTCAGCACATTTACAACATCGACCAACAACTGGCTGGTTGTATTAAAAACTAAGAAATGAAAAAAGAGAAATCTCTCTTTTACCTTATTTTTGGATCCATAGCTGCCCTCAGATGTCAGCGTCTCCAATTACAGCATCTAGATGGACACACACACACACTGGCTGCAGGTGTCTCTGCAGGCAGACAGACAGAGTGGGATGTGGGAGTAGAGTGTGACCAGGTGATTGGTGGCTGAACTGGAGAATCTGTTTATTCAAGGAATGTTCAGTTGTTGGAAAGGTGAACAGGCACTTGGATGACGGACGGTCAGCTCCTGATTCATTCATGTTTGATCACCCGACGGAGAGGTCAGGAGGTCAACTTTCTGCCGTTTGCTGAATGACTCCATAGTCCTGGATTTAAACATTTAATTCCATGTATATCACAGTTTGCACTACTTTGATATTCAATAAAGATAGTTATGTGTCACATATAGTTATTCAGAGTTTTACTCTTGTTTTTATTCCAAAATATATTTCTTATTTAAAACTCAATGATGAATGTATAAATAATACTATAATAAATTATAGTATAGTATTTATTAAAGTGTAGTATTTACCTGAGACTAGAACCAACCATAGACTGGAAAATGTTTAAATTGTATAAATAAAAAATATAATGTGTTAATAATCACTTATTACTGTTTGCCTCAGATTACCTTCAGAGGAATGTTAAGATAAAGTATAGGAGATTTTTACATGGTGTGTTTTCAGATATAGACCTAACCAGGATGTATAAAACTGGTAGAGTTAACAAACCCACCCTCAGTAAACACAGCAGGCAACCGCAGCTCAAACCTGTCAGTCACGAAGGACATGTGACAGCCAATCACAAAATCACAGGCTTTTTTTTAACCTTTCATCACAGCTGCTGTCCCATCAACCAACAACAAAAAATGTTTACCTGGCAACTGAGCCAGGGAATGTGAAAACTAGAGTAGAGTTGAACTGAATACTGCAGCTTAGGGTCAACATGAGGGGTAATTTACCTGCTGGTCTGGTACTGACAGGGATCCAGAAAGGTCTCCAGTCTGTGTACTTTTGGTGTCCTATGTATTTGTAGATTGGTAAGGCTCTGCTTTACAGAGAGATACATATCTGTGTGACACCACAAGAAACAAGCAGATACAGGTTAACATTTCAATGTGGACATGTCAGGTAGAGACGGAAACTTTGGTGTTAAAAAAAAAAAATACTTGCAGCCATCAAGACATCACAGTATCACCCAATGAGCACCACATATTGTGTCCAGACAAAGACTAATGAAGTAACGGCTAGTGTATTTATATAATTATTTTGTAGTCTTTTCGAATTCAGTTTAGACCCTTATTTATACACTATCAAGATCATATTAGTTACTGATAGATTAGTCTTGGTTGACAAAGACTAACTGACGTCCATTCAAATGTCCAATGAAAACAGCATTTTTTTAAGAGAAAACAGCAAAATATTTCAGTTTTCATTATAAACAAATAATTCATTTTTTTAATAAATACAGATTTTATTCAGTTTTCACAGATGCATAAGTGCAGTAGATATGCAGTGAATCTAAGACGAAAATCAATCAATCAGTTAATAAGTACAGTAATGTTGAACAGGTTGTATAAGCACCTTGCAAAACATTCCAAAATGTTTTTTTTGTTTAACTGTCCATGATCTTAAGAAACATCATCATCAGTAGCTGAGCAGCATCACAAAAGAAGAAGAAGAGTCAGTTCTTCTATTTTTCCTCCAAACCTGTACAGTTTGGATCAGTGGTTATTCAGTCACAGTTTTGTGTGGCCACATGATTTTAATGTGAGCAGCCTCTTCATGACTTCCATCAGTCTTGATCTGTCACACAGTGCATGTCTGCAAGAGACCAAATGACAGAGAGATATCACAAACAGGAGATGTTCCAATACCAAACTTGGCTTTTACCTACAGAAGGACGTTTTCACGACAGGTGATGCTTTAATTCAACAGCTAACTATAACAGGTGGAAATTTTATTGCCAAATTTGGGTGCTGCCACATTAGTTACGGTAACTACACAATTCTATAAACTGGCTGTGGTTGATGGTCATGGCAGTTAGACAGCAGGCAAATGCTGGTAATAAAATTGAATGAGAACTTATGAGATATCAGAGAAAGCAAAACCAATCAATCTGCTGACAATATTGTCATACTTCCAAGATGGGAGGGAATCAAGGGCAAAGGATGAACGTCATTTAATTTCTATATATATATATATATATATATATATATATATAAAATGTGTACATACATTAATACTAAGGATATTTTATTCTTATGCTGCATTATATATATATATATATATATATATATATATATATATATATATATATATATATATATATATATATATATATATATATATATATATATATATATATATATATATATATATATATATATATATATATATATATATATATATATATATATATATATATATATATATATATATATATATATATATATATATATATATATATAGATAAACTGTCACGGAATGGAACTTATATTTTGTTTGCATGTTCACCGTCATGTGACCTTTTTGGAGAAAGGTCAACCAGCAGCAGCCCCAACATTGGAAAAGCTTACAATGACAATCAGCGGCAGCTGACTGAGGGTTTCCTACCTTAGTGTTGAACATGGTGTTGGTGGCACATCTCAGAGGAGATCTTGCAGTTTGAAGGAGCAACTACTTGAAGAGACACTTTAAGAAGAAAGTGTGGATCTGGAGTCAGAATCTGAGAATAAACTGTCGCCGTTGGCTGAGAAGATCGGCTGAAGCTTCTGAAGATTTGCATTTAGTTAACGTAGGATGGAAGAAATGAAGCTGATTTGTGATTAAGCAAAAAAAAAAGGCTCAAAAGATTATTATTAATGGCCTTTAAAGAGGAAGACTTGGGCTTGAGTTTAAGGGATTACCTCAGGAAGGAAGGTATCGTAGCAGAGGATGAGAATTTTTGGTTGATAATAAAAAAAAAGAATGATGGGAAATGGTTAGAAATAGTCAAAAGGTACAGGATATAAAGAAGGAAAAATTGGAGAAGTCGAGTTTTGAGACCCCAAAATTAAACAAAGAAAGAGAATGGTATTCACAGTCTTCAGGAAGATGACAAACTCGATGAGGGTGAAGAAAGGAGCGGCAAAGGTTGAAAGAGGAAACATGGAACTTTCGAGGATTTGAGGGTGGATTGATGGGTTGACAGTTAGCCAAGAGGCAGCAAGGGATGAGCGGAAGGTTCGGAACTAGGAGTACAGTGCATCAATACCTGCAGGAGTAAGGATCAGAGCTTGTAGGAGGTCAGATAAGGAAACAATGCCCCTCACCACATCGTCTTTGTCAACCAAGACTAATCGATGCACCTGCCAGAAAGAAGAAAAAGGTTTGATTGCAGTTCATCCAATAATGATTCAACAAAAAGTACGTTTAGGAATGGAAGGGAGAAGTAGACTTCTGAAATACATGCCCCTAAAATTGTTAGAAGTCAAAGCAAATAAGGTACAAATAAGATCAGTGTTCTGCACGAGTTTCACCTCTGCTTTTGCAATCCGGTCAATAATAATCTCCAGTGTTTCGTAAGGGTAACACTTCAGGACTCCTTCCAGGCAACAAGCTCTGGAGGCGACAGCTTCGTGCATCGTCATGTTCAGGTTGTTGTAGTTTTTCTGGGCTGCAAGATTCTTAGAATTCAACAAACGAATGAAAGCAATCTTTAGTTTGCCTTCTGCAGTAATCTGAGTCGTTTAGCAACATATATGATAGACTTACAATGACATCAAACCGTGAGTAGAGAGCCACCACTTTACCTAGAAAGGATGAAGACAGAAATGTATTCAAATTATCAATAAAAAAAAAATCACAAAGTGCCACAGGGAAAAAAGTCTACCTTGGTCATTGACCACAGGCAAGGCTGATACTCTTCTCTCTACAAAAATTGACAAAGCTTCATAGACTGAGGCTGATTCCTGGACCGTTGCAATCTCTCTGAAGGTACCAATCGCCACTTCGCTGATACGCTTTTGAAGGAACCTGGGTTTAGGAATTTTAGATCCCTGGAGGAATAAAGAATGTAATAGTTTGTTAAAAAACAAATCAAAAATAACTAGTGAAGATTTTTAATCTCAAGAATGTCATCTCACAAAAATGTGGAGGAATTTGAGGATGCGTTTGTGAGTAAGGATGTGGAGGACGTTCCCTGACACTGGGTCGATGACCGGCAGCCGGTGGATCTTATTCTTCAGCAGGGAGTAAATGGCATCAAACAGACTGAGCAGATGACAAAACTTCTGAATGAGTTTCAACTAAAATAATGAGAAATTGTGTCAAAATAGCATCAAACATACTTGAGTTAAAAACAGCAACGAGAACGACATGAATAGATGTGCATTAATGAGGGTCTGTGATCACCTGGACTCTGGGGTGATACTGATCAGTCTGTTCACTGAGTATTGGAGATAAATTTCTGCAAAGACATGAAGAGTTACTTAAGCTAAAATTCCATCCTTGTTAAAAACAAAAGGAACTACGTGCAATGAGTTGGTTCTGTAACAGACCTCGCCATGTTTCTATCTTATGTTCTTCCAGCTCATAGATCTGAACCTAAAAAAAAAACACAGACATTTTAGATCCAACTGTTGAAGTTATGTTGACTTATATCTGTTTCCAACCAGCCAACTAGCCATGTAATGGCAGTAATTAAGCATTAAGTAAAAAAAAGTATAAAAAGTATAATAAACACAACAGATTGTTAAAACATACAGAGTGACAAATTAAGTGATAAACCACAGAAATGTAAAATTATATTTATATATTTACTTTGAATTTACACATTAGACTACATACAGTGACTCACCAGAGGAGACTTGTAGTATCGATGGAGAATGTTGATGAAGTCAGTAATAGTCAGCATCCCTACACACACATACACAAACATCAATAAGTGGTTTTCCAGATGTCAGAAATGTTCTAACTTTAACTAGCTTTTATTATTTAGAAGTCAGATTCACTTCCACTTGATATGCAGGCAGGAAGCAGTTTGAAACTGATATCCACAGTCCTGATCCATGTGTCAGGGCTGCTTGTAAAAGTGAGTCAGCAGTGTGGGTTTGTGTGTGTGTGTTTGGCAACACAAACGGTTGACCTGCTTTCCTCTAAATGTTAGAGCAACTATTGAATATGAAACCATGCATCCACGGCAACAGAACCTGAAGCATCAGCACAGAGAGCTTTGGTGTAGGAAAGCAGATCACCTACAGGTCAGCAACTTCTTCTGTTCACATGTGTGAAATTGTGACTACATTTTAAACTTTCATCCGAGTTCAAACACCAATATCAAGGCCATACTTCAGAACACTCCTTATAACGGGGGTGACTGAAAAACCTACATACACAATATATACATTTAAGTAACGATCATTTTTTTCAAATGCTATTTGTACAAATACTGCAGATAAATAATAGCTCACCCACAAAACACTGGAGTTTGCTGTCCCACAGTGGTGCCGCCCTCACACCATTAGCCACCAGAGCGAAGAAAGCCTTCTTAACCTGACAACAATGAACAAGATTTTAATTAATTAAAGTTAAATATTTCTCATTGTGACACAGCACACCACTGCACACAACCAAATGTGACCTCAGCATTTTACCCATCACCAAAGTCTGCACAGGAAGTGCCACATGTCCCCACCTGTAGTGTTGTGTCAAAGATGACCAGTTTGGAGCTGGTAGGGATGGTGTCATAGCAATGGTGAGTCTTCATAAAGTTCATATACACAAACGTGTCAGGATCCTGATCTGCAGGGGGCGCAATGGGGTATGCTGCATATCTGCAGCTGCCTACAGTAAAAGATAAACGTTACACAGTATTCACAACTTAAAGCCTCATCTGTCAACTCTGTTCATAGATAAATAGAAATGAACATGTAAACATGAACTTCAAAAAAGAAAAAATAGAAAGCTGTAAATTGATGATTAAATTGTGATTCTATATTTCTTCTTGAAAATGATAAAACTGAGAAAAAGTTTTAATATGAAAAAATAATGTAGAAATGTTACCATATTCTGAGTGAATATTTTCCACTTTGTCCTCTTCATCATCCAATTCAAATAAAGGAATCTGAATAAAAAGAACACAATAACTGATTCTTAAATCATGAAGTATTTTTCCAGTTTCCAACCCTTTCCGTCATTACAAACTGTCATTGTCTACTCTTTGTCTGTTTTTCACTTATAGACACATACAGAAGTAGACCATAACCATGGCCTTCAGAGCTAGATTTCCAGGGCATGTTGTACCAACATGTTGTTTATCTCAGTTTCAAGTTCAGATCAGAAACACTCAGCAGACTACGCCCCAGTTTAAAAGGAGTTGACAGAGGGTCTTACTTCAGGAAGAGGCTCCATGTCTGGAGCAGGACGTCTGCCTCCGTGGAACCAGACTGTCATGAAGCAAAAACCTGGACATGGAAAACAAAAGACTACACTAGCCCAACCACGCAGCTGACCAACTGTAACATCTCTGAGAATTCTGCTGTCACGTCAAACAGACAAGAAGAGTTCGAAGAGGTCACACGCAGCAAAAACGGATAGAAAAAGAGAGGACAGTAGACGAAACAAAGCAACAAAGGGAGTCAAAGCAACAGCAGGCAGCTACAGACAGCTGGGTCAGAATATCTGGGAAAGACTGAGGTCTAAATCTGGACTGGGGCGAGAGGCCTGCGGCATTCACAGACAGAGATAGGAAGAGAGTGGGCGAGTGGGAGGGGAAATCATGCAGACCTGCAGGGGTGAGAAAGTGACAGTAATAACGTGTGGGCTTGTGTCTTTTACGGTGAGAACATGAGAGGTACAGAACCCTGACTCTTCCATGCTAAGCCCCCTCTCTTCCCCCCAAACAGCAATAGCTTCTAGGAGGGAATCCCCTTTGCTAACACACAGATAACACTAAAATGTATACATGTAAATAAAGAGCAACTTTTAGAATGCATTTTCTTACTTTTGTTCACTATTCTATAATTATTATGTTTGTGTAGCATAGGAACATGATCAAACATGTTTTCAATACTGTATATTCACACTGAACAATAGACTTTTCAGCAAACTGTTGACAAATAAGTTCAGGTACCATCGGAAATGTGAGAATCCAAACTGTGGAAGTTTCTGTCTTGTAGGGTTCAGCGGTGTAATTTTGTGGGAATCCAGTTGGAAGACCATTACAGTAGTCTACACTGATTATGAATAGACCAATGGATGAGCTGAATGTTATGTTCTGGATAAAATAACATTGACTGCTTGTCAGTGCGACTGTGCTGTGGTCTAGTTTCATTAGGACAAACTATTTATAGACACACTAAACTCTGCAAGACTTTCTCCCTTTCTTCTTCTCACACTCGCTGTAAAAACAGTCAGCACAATTTGAGATGTAGGTTCCTATGTTAATGATGCAATTTTCCATTTTGCACAAAGAACTACTGAATTGAATCACATGTTCATGATCTATACTGTTCACAGTTCAAATTCAAATGAATTTGCTCATCATCATCATTATAGGCGAGAGCTAATTTGGTTAAAAACTACACAGTCTTGACACACTCGGGATCATTCAGTGCTTGTGTCAAAAACAGACACACAACTCAGTTGAAACCAGAAATGTACATCCAGTACATAAAGTGTTTTTAAGACACTTTTTGTTCTTAAAAAGAAACAGGAAAACGTTTTGTAATCCTCCCCCACTGTTTTAAGTCTGTAAAGACCACAAAAAATATTGCTAAACACAAAAGAGAGTATTTGAGGAAAATGCATTACTTTCAGACACAAAATAAATACATTTTCTTAGTTTGCTGGTAAAAACAGAAACGTTGTGAAACAGAAAATAAATGTTTGATTCAGGGAAAAAAAAACAATGATGGAGTTAATGATGTGTATAAAACTTAAACCACCAGACTTTACCCCAAATAACTTTTATTCTTCAGTCAGTCAATCTGAGAAACTCACACCGCCCTTGTATTTATATATGTATAGAAACATCAACATCAAGTTAGTTAAAAATATAATTACGTCCAAACGCTTTAGCAGTTTAGTAATGTGTTAGAGACATTTTAGAAATTCTGTATACAGCCAACAGGAAGGTGATGTGAACTTGTGAACAGGTGGGAACTACTGAGTCCTACGTCAAGAGTAGGAAGAATAGGGTGATGAGAGACAAAAAAAATGAGTTTACATTGTCTTGAATCCTCAATCGTGAAGATTGATCTTCAGCAGGTTGTCAGTGTTTTTCTACATTAGAGACCATGAATCGTCAAGTGTTTCCTCCACTGAAGTGAAACATGTTCAATATTCTGTTTAAATCTGACAGACAACCACAACTTGTCTCAAACAGTAGAAAAGTTGCTTCTCAGGCAGGTAATAATGTGCTTAGTCTGACACTGCACAGCAGTTTGTAATGTGTTGCATATTAAAGGTTTTCTGTAAACAGGTTTTTGTTCCTCAAACTTTTTTTTAAAACAGTAGGAATGACAGTGTTCACAGGATAACAGACGTCAGGAATCACACCATAAATCACAAAACAAAGTCACAATATCATTGTCCAACGTTTTGACTTCAAACCTAACTTCAAGTAGTTTGATGTTACATTTGTAAAAGTTTGCCCAATAAAATGATGTGCAGCTCTTACATTTGGTTCCTTACTAAGGTTTCTATCTTTATAACAATATTTCATGCATGTGGCATGCTCTACTTTGTAAACTACTTGAATTTTAAACATCTAAATCCTACATCGGGACAAAAATGATCTCCTTGGGCTTTGACCACCTCTCTCGCTAGAGTTCAAGTAAATGGCACAATGACCTTAAGAGAAGGAGCAATAAACCCTGAACAATATTGTGTTTAAAGAAACCTTCTTGTTCCTGCAATGATTGAGTTAGAAAGCACTAAGATGTGTTTCGCCCTCATCCTACTTATACAATGAAAAATCAAATCATTTAATGTCTGAAAACAATACAAATGAAACTTCCAGTATCACTAACTGAACAGCAATGTCAAATGTTACAGTCGTCACTCCCTACCCCCCGCCCTCCCCAAAAAACTATGGTCACAGTATTGTTCTATAAGATTTAATCGATTTAGTAATTTCCATGATGTGTTAAAGCCATTTTGAAAATATTTTTTATTTGCTTTGCTCCTTCCCCAGAGTAAGATGAACATATATGATTGTGGATGAAGCTGGACTTCATGGAAAGTCATCATGTTGTTCTATAGACCATCACTGGTTGACTTTTGATTTGATGATTATTTATCATTCAAGGAGAAAAATAATCAATGGACTGATGATGGAACATAGTAGGTTGCAGCCTCTCAGAGCTGTGTTTGATGTACTTAAGTACTGTCAGGAAATGCAAAAGAGTCACCAAAGATGACCACATTTTTTTTCTACCTTCAAGTACAAAAACTGTTGGCATGAAAATAATTCCAATTAACCTTAACATCAAAAACACTGAACTGGTTCATATTGTTTTGTTTTTTTTAAATACCATAGGAATTTAAGACAGATTTGGCTGCAGGAGTAAAATGTATTCACATCAACACTGCAATTTTTACACTTACTTCCTCATACTGTAGTTTCTGCAAAGCATGATGATCTCCTGCTTTCGATTGTGTTGTAAAGGCCAAAGTTGTCATTACGAGTGTGTCAAAGTACCTGTTTAATAGAGTAATTCAGCTGAAAGTAAAGAGACCCTGAGCATCACGATTGGCAAACCAGATCTTTAGAGCGAGGCAGGAAAGTGATGAGGCAGGAGACTGTGAGTCAGGCTGGGCTGAGGACTCGTGCAGGTACTGCTAGAGACACTGGGTCCGGGACTTGGAGAAACGGGTCTGGAGATTGGAGTCATCGCTCTATCTGACTTATTGTCATTGACGTCATGGTGGGTGTGGCGATGGTGGCTGACCACCACCCTAGAACAGAGGAGAAGAGAAATTAATTTGTCTATTTTGTATGTAATAATCATCAAATTTAGATCGTCCCTAGAAAAAAGTCAAACAAAAGTAGTCACTTTGAATAAGCCACGAAGAATGTATGGTGATGTACGTGGAATGATGGCCTTCTTTTTTAACCCTTCGTCTTTCTTTCATGTCAGGCTGCAAGCTTTGGCAGGACAGGAATATGTCTCCCAGTGATACAGAACAATTATTTAATAAAGGAACCAAAACTGCACACAACAGTTTCAGGTCCATGAATTAACAATGTTGATGGCTGTAAAGTAATAGCAAGGTGCAATATGATGTGAGGATCTATACGTTCACCATTTTCCATTATAAAACTCCCTCTCAGTTCAGAGGTTGACAACCCTTAGTTCTTTTTTCAGCAGCTCTTTTGCTCCCATCTGTTGTCGCTAGAACCCAAACAGCTCTCTTGCCAAACCCCTTCTTTGTAAAAGACTTTCAAGTTAAAGCTAAATTTGGTAATCACATCCAAGAGACAGTTTTTACCTTGATTGGTTGACGTCTTTCTTGCAGGGTTCATATTTGGAAATGTAGCTACACTTGGACCACTAGGCAGAAACAGGAACAAATTTATTTAATACAAATTAGACATTTTTGAATCATCACATTTCCAGGTTTCATTAGTTACTTACAATATGAGAAGGATCATTGGTTCCAAGATGGACGCCTTTTAGACAAAAGTTCTGGAGGAGAGCGACACCTGCAGCACACATATCACAGACATCAAGAGAAGCATGGATCAGTTTATTAACAGTTTTCGTCTTTATTTATGTTGGCTACTCTAAACAAAATTCTGCTCTAACAAAGGAGACAGAGACACACACCCACGGTCCTGTCACGCCAGTGTTTTTGCTCCCACTGATCCAACAGGATGTTGAGATATCTGGGACACTCAAAGAAGCGCAGGTAGCGAGACGATGACGCTGAAGGGAAAATTCTCTCAAACTCCCCCCGACGGTTCATTTCATTTTCACTCTCTGCTAGAACTCGAACGTCCTCAGGAGTCAGGACATGCAGGACTGTAGACATGAAGTCCTGGGAAATTGATGGGTTTTTATTTATTTATATCTCATTAAGGGACTGAGATGTTGTTTGCCATGTAACCATATAAAACATTTTGTTATATACAGTTACAGTAAACAGTTTTTAATCTTAAAAATTGAGCTTAATTTCTTTTGTCTACCTGATCCGTAAAGCGTTGTGTGAGGTAAAATGCACGTTTGACTTTCTCATCAGCAATCATCTCTGATTTTGTTCGCTCCTTGTTCCCCCTGCACACACTTTTGACAAAACATAGATAAAAAAAACCCCAATGCATTATTCCAATTTCAGGTAATCTAAAATAATGTCCAACTATGCTGCCTCTGTTGAGTCTGACAAGAACAAATACACATTACATAGAGTCAACAGTTCTGCTTTGACTGTGAAGTGTCAAACTCTTTCCAACCTGCTGGTGGAACTAGACGCGTTACTGCCAGAAGCGACACCATCTTCTTTATGAGGAATACGATAACCAGCCAAGTTCAGAAGATCTCGTATCATCTGGCCTTTGATGGAAGCATCCAGAGCAGAGTTGGAATGGAGACTACAGCAGGGAAAAGAAAAAGTCAATAAGAGGAATAAAAGAAAATAAATGACACGTAATTAGGTTTCAGTGGATGTTACCTTGGTGATATGTTCACTTCCAGGATCCAGGGTTTGAGGTTCTCGTCCAGCATTATGTCAAAGCCAAACAGTTCATGACAGCTGTACACGGAATGTACATGCTGCTTCATTAGGTTGTTGACGTAAGGCTCTGACCTGATCACCAAGAACAGAAAAAGAACACGCATTTTATAGAAGTATAGAAAAGGTTCCCATACAAATAATAATAATACACTTTATTTTTTCTGAAAAAAACAAAACTCAACAAATCACCATATCCTTCGTTTAAGTCTAAAAATTAATGCTAGCCTTATTTCCATCAGAGAACCCCTTCTTTTTGGAATTCTGGACATTTGATAAAGGGATGTGAATTCATCAGGTAATGATTAAGGTTTTAATTTTGACTCCAATTGATCATAATAAACATAAAATATGATGACTAATATTTTTATTTGTGTTCTGAAAGTAAACTTTTTATATTGCCTTGAATACCAAGTAACTCAAGCTATGCCAACAATAAATAAATGATTAAAAAAAATGTAATTGAAAAAATTTAAAATCTTACGCGATGATGGTTTTGATGACAATGTCTTTAATTTTCTCCCAGATCAGACCGGTGTTGACTCCCTTGGAACCAAGGTACTGCCACAAGGCCTTGACTGCCCTGTAAACACACACCCATTTACATCTGGAACAAAACTGCGCTTCAGAGACAAATAATGTAAAATAAAAGTGAGGACAGGCTTATCAAGGTCGACTATATTTCAGATATCCATTACAGCTTAACAGTCTTAAATGTTCCTCTCACCACTTGTGTCCCTGACAGGCCTTGTCGTCACTGTTGGCCTGGTATTCAGCATTATTTTTGTTGATACTGTAGTTGGTCAGGTGCATGAACTTGTTGCTCAGAGTCTTCATAGAAGACGAATACCTTCAGAACAAGATTAATAAATAAATATGGTTTTTAAAAAGTCAGAAACATTTGAAGAAGATCATTTCTGTCAAATTGTGCCAGGTGTGGTGAGAACTGACTTGCAGCTGGCAAATCGAACAAGACCATCAGTAAAGATGTAAATTCTGAGGGGGTCATAGGAGGTCACGTAGACGTAGATCCTCAGGTCAAACTTGTTGCCACTGATGAGGTAGGGCTTGTGGAGGTACCTGCAGCAAACACACAGGACAAAACAGCACTAGTCAAAAAACTGGTCAGCAATTAGGAATTAAAGACATCGGTAGACATTTTTATCAACTGTTGATTTATGTGTGGTTCCTCACTTTTGGACCAGTAGAGGTCTTTTTCGTGGCATCTGGCTCCATTTGTGAATGACCTGGATCCCTAGTCCTCTGGCTGAAGCAGGCTGTAAGGAAGTCAATATTGGCTTGTCACGGCATAAGTGAACAATATGATTTTTTAGAAGCAGAACTTACAGGCTTGACGATCCATTTCTGCCGGGAGCCTCCGTCCTCCCAGGCCTTGCGCAGCAGCTTAATGTCCTGAGGAAGAACAAAGGTACGAGGGAAGAAGCTAAACTCCTGCTTCCCAAAGCGAACCTGCATCTTGGACAGGTTCCTCCAGAGCCGGTCCTTCCTGCCAATTTGAAACGTCCCTGGGAAGTGGTTCAACTATAACATGGAAACACATAACACATAAAAGGAGCTCAATTTAGTTTAGAGAATCACTCAGGAATTTCACACAGCTGCGGTGTCTCACCTTCTGGTTCTCTCCAAGGGCTTTGAAGCCCACAGACCTCATGTGATGTCCCCAGCAGCCCAACCAGTCATTGTTTTCTAGTTTTCAATTTGCATTTGAAATAAATACATGTAGATGAGCATTCAAACCAAATGTAAATTAACTTTTTTCAATTCCAAATGCAACAACATTCCCATTAGAATTTGCGGGATTTTTTTTTTCTCAACAGCAAAATTTAGCTCTTAGTGACTTACTCCTGGTGACCCTGAAGTGTGACCTGGCGATGGTGTGTTTAACCACGTTGGGAGTGACATTGCTCATTTTCCATTTCAACAAGCGTCTCTGTTCCACAGGTAGCATTTCAACTGCGGAGCAAAGAGATGGTTAGTTTTTTAGATAGGTTTAACAAAACTCCACTGTTTAAAATTATTTCACATGTTCTCACCTTTTTCATTAGTGTTGCTGAAGTACAGTGTAGGAGAGATGAAAGCAAACAGACTGGGAACCAGTGCTGGTTTCTCTTCACGATCATCTTCTTGCCCCACTGACATTGGTTCTTCCACTCTGAGAAAAAGAGCAAAACTGTCCTGATTCCAATGAACACATTTTCATGTTTAGTGTCACCATAACAACTAGGTTGTTAGGTAGATGTGAGAATATACGTTGACAAGATCAACACAATTTCAACATTAAATTTTAGGAAAGATTAGGAAAGAAACTCTAACAAATTCTTTTGAATAAAAATAGGATATAAAATCTACAAAATACATCCGGGCCAGCAGGATCCACTGCTGGCGCAGTTTCCAAGGAAACTCATAAGATCTTCTTTAAATTTCTTGAACTAAAAACACAACTTGTCTGTCAAGTGTCACAATCAACTGAGAAACAAGGAGCATTGAACTACACAAAAGCCACACATAAACGCTTTTTTCTGTCAAACAAAGTCCATGTGCTCAGACTCCTTCTGACTTCACAGGTCTGCACATTAAATTAGCAAACAATAACAAAAACAACGAATGGTGTCACAACAAGATTAAAAAGTCATGCGTCTAGAGTTACACTTCCTGACTTCTCAACAACAGGAGACCAGATCAAGTCACCCTGTTACACGAGTCGTACGTGGACTAAACAGAGAAATGCAGCGCAGGTTCGTTTGGACAAAACACAACAAAACCGGAGTTAACAATCCTAGTACCACATGACATTCACCTGATAATTAACAAAATGTAAAAACTGAATTAAAACACTCACAGAATAATCATGGGAAGAATAGCAGGAACAAACAATGGCTGAAATGCTGAAAAAAAAAACCCTGACTCAATCTTTTTACTTAAATAAAATATATTAAAAGATGTCTTGCCATCTGTTGCTTTCTCTCTCTTGACCTGCCATACATACTACAGCTTTCAGTAAATGGTACAGATGGGTTGATGCATGATGTTCTGTGGTTGGAGTAAGTCATGGTCTGTGTCCAGGCTGTTTAAACACAGAGTTAGCTCCCAGTTGTTGGTAGGTAATTCTACTGTTGAGGCCATTACAGCAAAGAACAATATGACACAACAATAAGATTTTTCCACAGTTCTCTGCTGCTTTCGGGTCTGGGACACAATGCAGTGGAAATGAGTTAGATTTAAAACATCTGTTTGGTCAGGGAGTGGGAAAAGTATGTTTCTTTTCTTTGTTTGTTTAATCTGACTATGATTTGTGGTTGACATGGGCAATGGTTCTCCGGTTTTACATTTTGTTTATTTTGATTGTTCAGTAACATTACAAATATAGAGATATTTTTATATATCTACATATACATACACATATATACAGATATATATATATATATGTGTGTGTGTATACATTATATATGTATATAAATACACAGTATATTTTAACCTTTAATATTTTAACCATCAATAACATAAAAGACAATATTGAGGTAAAAATAAATATATATGTGTTAAATGCAGTCTTACCCAGACAGCAGGTCGATGGAGGCTGAAGATAAAGCCCCATTGATGGATGAACAGTCAGAATTATCTGAAATAATAAAAGTAATAATAATTTAATGTTTTATAGTAAAGAAGGTTTTAACAGATCCATACGATTGTACTCCACATCTCACCATCGTCACTGCATGCGTTTTCCAGCTCATCAGGAAGTTCCTCCTCAATTCCATCCACCTGCATAAGATACTCCTGGCTGTAAATATAAAAAGCCAGTGAAATTCTCAGCCAAAAAAAAACAAAAGAGGGGGAACATGTTGAGCTGCTTTAAATAACAATCCACTGTTTCCCACCCCAGTAACTGAGCCTCTCCATCCTGACACTCCTCAGTTGGCGAGGGTGAGCCGTAAGAAGGGTAAGGAGAAGATGACAACATGGACGCTGGCTGTCCTGGCTTGGTCAGCTGGATGGCCGAGATCTGTGTGGTCACAGAACCCACTGAGGTTCCTGCTTGACCAGAGGCAACATCTATAAGACACAAAACAGATACACACACATTTAGAGTACTGGCAATTTATGTCAAAACATAGAAGTATTAGGTGCTTATTAGCTTATTAGCCTACTTCTAGTCCAATTATAACCTGGCTTAGTTCAATCTTATCTTTAGAGAGATGTACCTAATTTATATGGTTGATGTCAAGTGGAACACAGATTTGTAAATTTCTGCTTAACTCTAGCTTTAGGGCCAAAACAGAGACAGACACTAAAGGAACCCACACAAGAGAACAGATGAATGACATCAAAGTCATTGATGTAAAGGCCACATTGGAAAATCTTCTGATTGAGTTACATGGATAAATGTCTTGTCAACAGTGATGCCAAAATTAAGGATTATTTTATTATTTATTATTAATATTTGTTGTTTATTTCACTTTTCATTTTTGAGAAAACAGAAACAACAACCTCCACATTAACTTCACTGTGGTGAGTAATGGGACACCTGCACCAGTGAAAAAAGTGTGTTCTGGAAACACTGTCAACATACAGTGCTGATGTACATTGCTTTCACTCGACATATCTCCTTAGTGGATTGTTTTGGTCAGGCCTCAAGGTATCTTAAAATGCATATTAAAGTGACCTCTGAGGGACATGTCTTAAGCAGTAAACTTACTTACTTACTGCTGTTGTTTTTGTTTACCTGTTCGATCTAGTGGTGGTTTCGACTCCTGTTCCTCAGCAGCACTGACTTGGACATTCAATAAAGGTCCGATTCTTTTGCTTGAGCACAAGCTGGTTTCTGGAACCTGCTCCTTTATGTTTGGTGTGGCAAATGTTTGTGGCTGGTTTTTTCTGGTAGATGTCAAAACTGCTGGAGAGCGGCCCTTTACTTGAAGCTGACTGTGAGAGTACCTCATTGTACAGCTGTTCTTTTTCTGGTTGTATTTTCTTACTAATTTAGCTGAATGGCACCTTTTTGTAGAAAATGTCTCTCTTATTGTACTTCTTTTTTCTGTTTTCTTGCTTCCATGACTAGAGGCATCTACTCCAATCGTTGGACCCTGATGTTCACTGGGATTAAGGCATGGAGCAGGCACTGGTGGTAAAGAGGAACAATCTGCAGCCTTAAACCATAAAAAAGAAAGACACAAAGTCAGTTGAAATGTGTGTCAAATTAGCAACAACTTATTGATGAAGCATAACGGCCGAATGGAGCAGTGTAAACAGTCCACTGTTGCTAATGCTAATGGTTTGCTTCATCCTTCCCACCAGAAGCAGCTGCACATTGTTCTGCTCAGTGCTACATTAAGATTGCACCCCTCTAGAATTAAACTGCCACTGTGGTTTATAAAGATTTTAAATGTATAGATATTTGGTCTTAGTTTTTGGAAACTGCTGGCTTGTTAAAATCACCATCTAGACCCCTAAAAGCATGACATTTAAGAGACATTTTGTGCATAAATATCACTTATTTCTGATGCACTAACCCAATGAAAGAAGGTTTTGACAGAGTATTCATTGGTGAAGCCAAAGACTATTTACACTTCTGCACATCTTCCAAAACTGGACTCAATTATGATAATTCTTTATGATCGAGCAAAGGTAAGACATGTTTACATGATCTTGTTTGTGATCTTTTCAAACGTAGCTCTGTCCAAACTACCTGCTCATACTTTAGGACTACTCTCCCTCTACTCAAGGTTCAATGTGTCTGTACATTGAAGAACAAAAACTTGTCAATGGAACCTTACCATCATCTTGTCAGTTTGCTGAAGTGAGGACTGGCCTTGGATAAACAGGTCTTGATGACAAACTGACAACAGTGGCTCCAATCCCACTTTTGCATCACCCAAAGCATCCGGAAATCTTCCTACTATTGAGCCCTTTTCTGGTGGAGAGGTTTGAAGTGATGTAAACACCTGTATGGCATCTGTCGACAAACCATTATGCCCACTGTGGCATTCCTTCTTGGCAAAGGAGGTTGAGACATTGGTTTCCGTAAGGCTACTTTCGGCAGGCTTCAATCCATTTGCCAGTATCTGTTTTGGTATCTGACTCCCATTAATAATTTGTGGCAGGATTGAATACCCTTCTGGCACAATGGTGAATTGGCTCTGATTGTTGGTTTTATTTCTGTCCCCATTTTCCCAGACAGAAGCTCCAGAGGATGTAACTGTTATCTGCCTCAATAGGGAAGTGAAATTAGGAAGAGGTTTGGCTAGGTCTTTTTGCTTGAAAATCTCTGAAGAAGTCTGAGTGAAAGGCACCTTAGTGACCGGAACAGTCTTGGTTTGTGTCCTGACAGGGGCTGCAGTGTTGGAACCATTTGCGTTAGAGCTACGTAGCTTCCCTCCATCCCAGGGGGAGGACTGATTGGAAGGCATTGCACCACAAAACAAAGATGTGCTTATTTATAAGGGACTGCGTTTTAAGGGACAATTTCTACACATCAAGAGTCAACAAAATCCTTAAATCCTTCCCTTCTCTGTGACTCTTTGTGTAAGAGTTACGTCAGGAGAGTACCGTCACAATGTCAGCTCCAGCCGCATTGATTGGTGAATTTTCTTCTAGCAGATGAATTTACACTACAAGTTCTTGTAGAATCCTTGTCAAAAAAACTCATAACTGCCACCGTAGATGCAGCAAGAGCAGAGTAAAATATCCACCTGTGCAGCAGGTCAGTAAGAAGACATTAAACTGTGTTAGCAATGCAAAATGGCAGGCACTGATTTAAAAAAAACCTCAAGGCATGTAGACACACAAATATAAAAAAAATATGTTGAGGCATATAGTTTCCACTTGCTTGTGAATATTTGATGCTCTACGCTTATAAGGCTCCCAGGTATGGTGCTGTGTCTTCTTTACAACATCTGTGAATCACAGACTGCAGAATCCATCCATTATATACATGCTCTTCCCCTGCTAGGAGACAAATGGTCATTTTAACACGATGTTGTGAAAATACAGTTGAGTGTGTTTAATTTTTTAATACATAATTAAAAAAAGGTTTCTGAAACTGTAGCCTACATTTTAGCAGTAAGGACTTCCATTGACAACAGTTATTTAATATCAAAATTAACCTTTACTTAATTTAAGGGAACTGCTTACAGAACGTGTCATTAGTTTGTGATTTAGCCTCAAAAAACATCTTGATAATAGCTGACAAAGTCAGTGCATAAAAGTTTACTGTAGTGACTCAAAGGCATTTCTGAAAAATATGCTAAATATAACTAAGGTGACAGCAATAAAATTCGGGGATTGACAACAATATTTCAATTAAGTTTGAACCATGTTTTCGAGTTTCACTGCTCAGGAAAAAACGGCTTTATGTGCTGTCAGATTTTCAGGAGCTTTTTCTCACGTGCGTGCGACATGCCGCTACACGCTTAGCTTAGCATAGGCTAACAGACTAATTTTAACCAGAATTTTGTCGTAACGTTTCCGTTAAATAACATATACTAGATGTGATAAAACAGGGCTGACGCAGGAGTTCATTCTGACAACATAACCACTTGAGAAACCGTTTCACATATTATTATAACATGTTAACTTGGCAGCTACCCGAGAATCTGTTCCGTCACCGAGTCAATGTTAGCGTAACAACAACGTCCAAACACAAACCTAGTTACCCTAATTAGTGTCACCGATAACGCACAGCCCTTTCACGTTTTTATTAAAAACGCTCAGACCTACCTCGTTTCCCCAGTGTCCATGACATCCCGTGTCTCTGTATTATAGAACAGTCCTGCAATTCTAACTAATTGTGCGCATTCGCGGCAACACCGAGTGACACGTCGTGGTAAAAGATCGTCTACTGCACCCAGCGTTTCCGTAGACATTTGGGCCAGAGCTCCCTCTCTGGTTACATGCTGCAACTGTCGTAACGTCCAACGGTGTTGAATGTTAAATGAATTTCTCATGACATTTTTGTCACTTTGAAATGTTTCCTAATGCGCCATGACTATATTACTTATACGTGTTATTACTGTACTATTATCTTATCATGTTATTTATTTACTTGTTCATTCCTTCATTACATTCTATTACGGTAACCTATATAAATTACTTATGTATGTGCCATGACCTGTAGCATTAACTAGACCTATTCCAATCAAGTTCATGTTAGCCCCAATACAATGTATTACATATTCTATATCGTTGTATATGCATCTATTGTAAATGTGTGTCTTGTGCTATTTTGCTTTGTTAATTTTTAAAAAAATGTGAAGTGCAACCACGTTGTCATTAACACAATTAGTGCTGATGATCTAACCCTTCTTCTCTCCACCCATCCACATTATTAGCCATTCTCTCTTCTTGTAACTTCTTTTCCTTTCCCTAATATCGTTGTTTCCCTATTTGTAGGGGAATTATTGTCTTTATTGAAAGAGAAAGTTAATTTTAAAGCACAGTGTGGAGTTTGGAGTTGCTCAACGGGGCTACAGAAAATTGTTTGAGAACCACTGCTTTCGGTACACATTTTTACAGATATGATGTGTTCAGAACCAACTTCTGTTTTATGGGGCTGCAGGGAGCGTCTCAAAATCTGGCTTCCTCTTTATCATACTTAAAAAAAAAGAAATAAAAAAAAAGAAATAGTCTTTTCCTTTACCTTGTCTGAATATCTGAAATGAGTGCATGTTTGTGGGTGTGAAAGGTGGTGAGAGAGAGAAAAAGAGAGAGAGGGAGAGAGAGAGAGAAAGAGAGAGAGAGCGAGAGAGTCAGCACAAATAAATGGAACAGCAGAGTGAACAGACTGAAGCTGAGAAGTGGGAGGGTTGGACTTGAGGAGAGAAGTGTTGCCTGTCCTGGTGGAAGTGGACAATTTAGTCTCCAGTGTCCTTGAGACAGAGTACAGTCTTCATTCTTCTGGATAGCTGCTCATTTCAAACAGAAACAGGAGCCATCCTCTGGGAACTGACCCTCGTTCGGTGGGACAAGGTTTTTTTTTTTGACTCCAGGTTGATTTGTCACCATCAACACCAACAAGGATCCTGAAGGTACACCAGGCTCCACCAATATCAATCACTGCCCCTGAGGGAGGAATAAAACAAGAAGAACAAGGGAAGAAGGTGAGAAAGGTCAGACATCTACAAACAACAACAAGAAGAAAAAGTCTGAAATGGTTCCTTTGGGACGTGCTGGATTTATTGCTCTACTTTGAAGTCCAGAAGAAAAGTCAAGTAAATAAGGAACCCTCCGGTGAGAAAAGAAGGAATTTCCTTGGTAAAAGAAAACCCAGAGTGGATATGAGATAAGAAAATAAATAAAGGAAATTTAAACTGGTGCGGCGAGAGATGCTGTGATTCAACGTTACTTTGAAACCAAGTCTTATCACATCAAGTATACAGAGAGGAGACAGACATTACAGGGAAGATTTGGACAACGGGACAGTACTTTTCTTAGGGGATAGTAAAAGAATAATTGGGAACTATTTTTTTTCAATAAAAAATATTAATTATTCTGGAACAAAAACTTAATATAGCTCTTCTACAGTTTGGAAAAATAAGTAAAAAAGAAAAAAGTTAAAAAAAATAAAGCAAAGCGTCAAACTCAATCAAAATGCAGAAGTGAAGAGTCAAAAGAATTGAAAAATTGCTGAGGACCAAAAGGAGAAAAATCCGAAAAGTACTATAACAAAGACATGGACTAAGGGATTAACAAGGAAACACGAGAAAAAGGACCAAACAAAGGGAAGACACAGGGATCAAGTGAAGCTCAGGTGTGACCATGAGGCTCCTGCACATTCTTGCAGCTCCCATCATCCTCCTCCTCTTCTCCTCTTCGGCGTCCTCCTCTGGCAGTGTGTCACCAGGTCGACTGGAGCGCTGGGTTCGTGGAGGCCTCCAGTCTCTGCAGTGGGAGCAGCTGGAACGCTGTCTCCGTATGTCCCAATCCTCTGAAGCCGAGTGCAGGCAGCTGGCCCACCTGCCTCCCTCTGCTGTGGCAGTTTATACCTCCGAACCATACAACGGCGCAGGTACAGTACAGAGGGGTGAGGAAAACAGAGGGAACAGCAGGAAACAACAGCAGCAACAGTGTTACAATTGGTACTTTTTTCTACAAAATAAACGAGATTTAAAGTCTTTATATTTTTAAACATAGTCACACAGCATTTTAGTCATCTGATTTAAGTTCATTTTTACCTTATATTATAACCTGGAAGTCAAATGTCCTCCAGCCCCTGGTCTGCGGATTGTTACTGGTCCATGGGTCATTTGCTGCTGGGCCACAGTGGGCGTTAGTGAAAGAGTTCATAATTTGAATCATTTAGAAAGAGTCATGTTATTTTCATTATTAACCATCATTCACCGGCATGGCAGTACTGGTCGACCGGTCGCTGTTGAGGACCACTGACTTACAGTATTAGTAGTTAGTTCATGTTCCCTTACGTTGTCGCTTCTCCCTAAATTCTTCAGGTAACACTGAAAAAGTCCTGGCCATCCTGCCCGACTCCTCAGGAGGCATGGTGAAATCCAAACTCAGGGGAGGTTATGATGTCAGTCAGGTCCTGAATAGAGACGGTACTCACAGACACCCACAGTCCTTTTCTGGCTCTGTGGCCCACGATGCTGTCCTAGTCCTGGACCCAAGCCCGGGGGAAAACTTTGGACACCCAGTCTTTCTCTTCTATGTGGATGTGAATGTGACAAAGAAGAGGTGTCTGCACATGAATGGCGTTTATTTGGGTGAGTCGGCATGGACACTACACACAGATTGACTGTCAGTGCAGGGAGAACACATTTTTTAATGGTAAAAAAGACAAAAGGTTAGAGTTGAGTCAATTCATTAAATTAAGGTTGAATTAAATTTTCTTTGTTTGTCGCAAATTTAAAAAAAATTGTCCCAGTGGACTTACAGTTTTATAATAAGAATAAAAGAAACTAAATATAATAAAGAAAAAAGGGAAGCTGAAAGTGAGTTTTTCAAAAAAAGGTTTTGAATAAAAAATAAATCAATGCTTAAGTAAAAAATGCCTGTCCTTTCCATATAATCTAATGAAATCTGAACTGAATTGGCCAGTTTGTAACTGAAACAGCAGTGATTAGCAATAGTCCTGAGTGGTTTCGATCAAGATTTAAATCGTCTTGAGTTTAAAACTCAGTAATCAATTAGAAGTATGCGTTTGAATGGAGGAATGTCATACGTTTTTCTTGAATATTAAACTCCTCATTTTTTTGGCAAACACTAAAGCCAGACGGAAGATCAAACTAAATGAAACCCAAATTGCTCTAATCGCTTCATCCTGCAAACACAATGTGTGAGAGCTGCTGACGCCACGCTGCGACAGAGGCTAGAACCAGATGTTGAGGTGAGAGCAGAAAGGTGTGAATTATTTACTCTACCCTCTGCTGGATCTCAAAGTGGAGACATTTTTTAATTTGGCCGTGAAGAGAAGAAAAATTGATAAGGAAAATAGGTGGTAGGTTCAAGAAAACATGGTCAACATTCTATAAGAAAAACAGAGACAGAAACCAAATTTAGAAATGTAGTTTAAAGTAAGATGTGAAATTGAGCAAGACTCTTGACTTTATGTAAAGATTTAATCGGTGGAAAACTGACTTAATAAGCTTGTTTCCAGCCCAGAAACTATAAACAAGAAATGGTGCAGAAACAATGTGCCCAAGAACCAAATAGTTATAGCAGGACTGAACAAAAACTGACTCTTCAAAGGAAGGTTCAATGAAGAATATGGTGGTTCTATAGTGTAACCGTCATCACGCCTGCCTTACATATCTGCCTTACACACAGAAGGGGTTGGGGTTCGAGTCCCAGAGGAACACCATAGTTGATGGCGCCTGTGTATTGGTATGCAATGTTCTGAGCAGTTTTACGTCATATACGAACCAATGATGGAGTGTCTTTGTCTCATCTTCAGGTGACGAGTGTTTGACCCTGGCTTTGAAAAGCCGCTGCCAGAACCAGCTGAAACGTTGGCAAGTGGGTTGGCTGCCAGGTGGGACACTGCGTGGCAGATCCATCACCGTTGGCAGGGCAGGCCGATTGGTTGAACGGGCCAGCGGAGGACTCTGTGTCATCCACTTTTTGCCACTAGTGGTCGGAGTAGGAGACAGCAACCTGACGCAGAAGCTCAGATGCGTTGGTGAGTGAGGGAGAAATTATTAAACCTAATTTAAAAAGTGAAGGATGAAGTCAGAAAACTAGACATTTTGCCACAAATTTTAAGGGGTATAAAAACTGTAAGCCAATAAACCTGACTCTAAGACTACAATTGTAAAAAAAAAAAAGCGACCTGAGCTGAGAAGCATTGTTCTACTTTTCCAAGTAGGAGGCTTTGTGAGTAAATATCATGTTCTGCCAAGACCACCCACACCTGCAGCCTCTGCGAGAAACTTGGGAGTATGAAGAAAAGCTCATGGGGAAAAAAAAGTTATCTTGCTGTTATGGCAACTGCAGAAAAAAAAACCCAACTGATGTTTGCTATAAATATACAGAGATTTAGATTTCCTGAACCCATAAAGACCAGATGAAGTCTTTGTGAGCAGCTCTCAGGATGGACCCTGAGAAACACCACACTTACATGTGTCAACACAGATGTGAGCAGCTATTACTGTGATCACGTTTAATTAGAGTTGCAGGCAACACCGAGGACACCTGAGCATTCCCTGTTCTATACTGGGGCTTCATTGGACTGTTATCCAGAACCAAGGAATTGTAGAGTTTGGGACACAAACTTGATTATTGTGAAAAAAAAAACTGATCAAATCGAATTAATACCGACTTGTTTGACTTGTAGTACCTGTATGGACTCCCCTCCCCATATATAGAAAATTATACTTTTGTTGCTCCTTGAATTTTGTCAATATATATGTCTGATTAAAAACAAAGATTTTTAAGCCTTAATATTGCAAAAAGGAAGTAAGGAGACCATGATCAGCCCAAAAAGTTTAATTTATCAAAATTGCCCGCAATCAAACCATGTCATAAAACATTCTCCTATGGAACCTTTAGTCCAAACTATAATTCCCACAACACACTTAGATTGTAACAAATCAAGATTCCTTTTAGAGTCACAATCCTTTCCTATGTGAACTTCTGACTGAGACACTCCCCTGACTCCAACCACAAATATATAATTCCCAAAATACCTAAATTATTCATCCATTATATATTTTAAGCTCTTCACACTTTCTCTGTGACACATCTCACATTGTTTCTTCACACTACTATTGCTCTACATTCAACAGATCATGGCGAATTTGCAACGTGTCCTCAGCTTCTGCCTATGGGCTCTCCCAGTTTGCCCATCTCCAGTTGTGAGCTGAACAAGAACACCAGACGCTGCCACCAGCAGCCTCTGGCCACTCACCTGTCCTGTCGTCTCTACCAGACCTGTGACCACGCCGTGCTCATCTCAGGTGGGGCCAGCAATCTTTTTCACGTGCCTTCAAATGTCTGAGGTCACTCCTGATGGTCATAATACCCGTGTGCAGGTGGTTGGCGGCAACAGATGACGTTTCAGCGTCACATTCACAACCTTCAGAGGTTCTACAGAATGCTACGGATCAACGGCTTCCACAAAGATCACATCAAGACCTTCTTTGCCAGTGGTGGACAGCTTCCTGGTAAGACCCTGGTAATAACTCACAGATGTATGTGTATATTAACAGCTGATGGGGTTTAAATAAAGCATTGAAGTGCACTGGAGCTATAAACTAGAGTAGACAACATTATTGCTACGGAAGAAACGTGCAGCAAAAATGCGAACATTTTTAAGCCTTGGGTGATTTGAAATATGAACAGACTATATTATTTGTATGAATTATTTTATTTGTAGAAAATCCAAGTTATTTAATCAGTTAAGAATTAGAAACTTTCTGTTTTCCTTTAAACAGGATTGTATTTTACTCAATTGACACCGTGCCATGTTGATAAAAAACACAAATAAATGAGTGAGGGTGATTAATATTATTACTGGACTACAATTTGGAAATCAAATGCTATCTTTATATACAATATAGACCAGTGGTTCTCAAACTGTGGTACGTCTACCACCAGTGGTACGCAGGAAAAATTCACATTTTCACATTTAGATTTTCAGTTGAATGCTGAAACATACCATGCACAATGAATACAACATTTAAACATAAACATCTTTCTAAACATCTCTCCTGTGGTGGAAGCTAACAGTGAAGGCCTCTGCTGCTATATTCTAATGTTGGTTATCATGGTGGTACTCAGAGAGTAGAAAAAGTTGGAGAACCACTGATATAGACTACACGATTGTAATAAATAAATACAATTCCATTTTCCTTCCATGCCATCACCACTGTACAGAAGACCTGGAGAATGTCCACCCTGCAACCGAGAAAGCAGCGATCCGTAACCACGTGTCATACATCTGCAGGAAGCAGCACTGTGCTGACACTTTGGTTCTCTACCTGAACTCACCCACACGCAATGATGGAACCATGCTGCTGTGGGACGCAAATCTTAATGGAATGGTAAAAAAACAAACAAACAAACAAACCAGCTGTACTCACTAACCAGCCATCAAGGACATTCACTGAGAATAGATAGGTTAGCAAGAAGAAGTTGGCGGTTGGATCAACTGTAGCCTGTATACGTCAAAGTCAGACCAGCGCTAAAATGCTAATGACTAAAATAAATGGACAGATATGCTAAGTAAACCAAACTGATAAGTATAAATACTGTAAGAAAAATTAAAGTATGTTTTGACTAAAGTTTTATGGGGAAATAGTTACCTTTCTATTAATGTACGGACCATCATACACTGACATCATCATCAGTCACCTCTTTTTCCAGGCTGATCTAAAGGAGAGATACTCCGTGAGTGAGCTGCTAACTGATCTGGCGGGCTGCAGGGCAACCCGTGTTTTGCTGTTTGTGGATCAAAGCTACAGCGGTGTTCTGTCTAAGAGGCTGAGGAGTTCTCAGAAACACCTGAATGTTGTCCTGATCCAGAAGCAGCCACAGCAGACCGACATCCAGCAGAACCAGAGAATGTCACCAGCCTCGGAAGACAACAGCTGGTCCTCGATCCGGCCTGCAGACTGTCTCCTGGACCACCTGGAGAAGGTAATTTAACCTAAGATCTTTTTTTAAATTTCTCTTCTTTACCTTTCATAATAGTTATCCAACCTTCCCTCACAGGATGGAGGTGTGACTAACCTGTTGGAGTCATGGGCAGGACTTCTAAATGTCACCTTGGCTGGTGCTCCCTGCAATGTCATACCTCCCCTGACTGATGGGGAGTTGAGGAAGGAGTATCAGGGCTGTCAGAACCTGCCAACAGCACTGTGGCATCAGAAACAGAGGCAGATCAGCTAAAGGGAAGAGAATGACCCAATCCCCAAATAAATGTACACATCCAAACAGCCGTAAGAGACACAGACATTTTTATCACACGCAGTAGTACGTTGGTGAAGGTCAAACACTGTCGCCATAGAAACAAGATTTCTGTTACAACAATGATCATTTTATCCTACTGATTGTGAGTCCGGCCGGGTGGGTCCAAAGCTAGTCTTTATGCTTTTTGTCTTTTGTCTTGCCCAATATATCAAAATATATCGTACAACGCAACATGATCAACCTCTGTGTTGTTAAGTTCCCTCAATGTAAAAAGCAGACATTTAAATTTTCATAAACTTCTTCCGACTTACAATCGTGTGACTACTGACATGACGACAAAAATGATTTTGCTTCCCAACTCTCTGCTCAGAGATCGTAATTGTAGTGGAGATACCTTATCCTAATGCTATTGTCCTGGACACCACATGGACACAGTCTGTTTGCATTTACATGTATGTTTGTGTATGTGTGGTGCGTGCATGTGTGTAAGAGAAAGAGTTCAGTGAGAGTCCAACCGCTCGTAAAGATTGTGCTGGGGTCACGGCTCCATCTCCTGGGCACTTCAATGTTTTTGGAGTTATTCGTCATCCTCCGTTCTAATCTTTGTGGACAGTTATCTTTAGTTCCTTTCGTACCACGTCTTTTGGTTTTATGACCACGACCAAAGCCAGGAGTGATTGTTTGTATTTTCGGAGACGCCAGTGTTCTTCTATGGGCTCCATGCAGCCCAGGTCAGTACCATCCACTAACTACATGTTCTAAGCAGGAGTGGCTGGATACAACTTTTTCATGTCCGATACCGATTCTGCAACTTTTCAGTATCTGCTAATACCAATATCAATCTGATGCCTTCTTTACTCCTCTAGCATGCCGCAGCCTACCGTTGCTGAGGTGATAGTGTCCCTGTTTACGGGAAAAGTTAAGTTGAGCATTTGGGCTTAGGTATCAGATCGGATGGTTTTTTTTGGACGTTTGATCCTAATATGGGACTGATACCAATCCTGAGCATCTGATCAAGCCATCTCCAGTTGATCTAAACATTAGTTGCTGAAGAAATGAAGGTGGAGCTACTTTGACTGTAAGCTCACTGATTGGTCATTTGATTAACAAATTGATTAGCAAATGAATGCTAGAAACTACAGTAGAAACTACAGGCATTTTAGAGACTTACATCTTATTGTGTTTGAAAGTTTGACCCATATACAAGGGTATTCTATGGATGTAGGAAAATAAATTGGTATTGTAGTTTAGTCCAAAAACTAGCGGTAGCTTTAGTGATACATATTCTAAACCAGTTTCCCTAACTTTTCTGGGGACCCATATTTTAAAAATCACAAACCTTTGCGACCCAAGTCAATAGACATTATTCGTAATCTCCTGGGCAACATGATGCGAGACGACCCAAAAAAAACCTCTTGCGACCCACCTGAGGGTCGCGACCCAGTCTTTGGGAAACAATGTTCTAAACTTGTGCGAGGTCTGCAGCTACAGCACCCAGTGTTTGTGTTTTTGTGTGTACATGACTCATGCCCATGTGTACAGAAATGAAGGTACTAGTACTTTAATTTTTGTTTGCTAGTCCTAAATGTGTACCACAGATAATTATAAAAGTGCAGTAAAACAAAATATATTGTAGGAGTATTTTAGTGTGAGTACTGTTATATGGTTGGTTATCACCAATGTCATTTTGCAATATGGCAATCAAGCAATCAATCAAGTGCTGCCACAACCAAGATCACCAGATCAGGTGTAAAAATGTGTCAAAAACTAAAGAGTCAACACCACCAACACTGAAATCAAATGAAATCCCCTTTTTATAGAAAAATAGTGAAAAGTGTGTACAGTACAGTATACATGAAGTGTTTTTGTTTTCTTATATTTCATGCTGAGAAAACAACCCACATCCACATCAAAAGTGTGTGTCTGTGTGTTTGCACATTACATTACACATGCCCGTAGTCAAAGTACCACACGCTCTGTACCTGTATATACCACAGTCATGTGTGTTTGTCAGACGTTCGCTGTTGTACTGATTTCCCAGTAGTAACGTGTTTTAAAGATGCTGAGAAGTGGATCGACGGCATTGACAAGCTGACCGTTTGTGTAACGGTCTGTACAGAACATTAGGTGTCAGTAAGCGGAGGAGTTCCCTGTTGCATGCAGTGTCCTGAAGTCTAACATCAATAAAATACTTGTTGAAAGCAGCTGGGCTTCAGATTTATTTTCTCAACCAGTTTTTTTTTCTCCCAGTGTTGCTGAAGGTTTCGGCAAAGATGAAGGTGCAGCTTCCAATGAGTTTTAATTAGGAACAGACTCAAAACAGGATTGAAGTGAATGGTTCTGGTGTTGTTATCAAGCACTTTCTCAGGAGTGACTCCAAAGAGCTGGCTCAGGGGAACCGTTTGTTTTAGTTGCAACATTTTTTTGTCAACATGAGTAAAAGGCCAATATAAACTGGGAGCCATCCAGTCTAACCCAACAGGAAGTCAGTCATATTTTTTTAAATATGTTTATGCTTGGATTTTTTTCATTTAAAAAATGAACAAGAAAAAGTGAAAAGACTATATATTGAAATTGGGCCTAGAAATTGTTTTTTCGTAATTAATTAGTAATTCCAATTGATTTATGACATTAGCGACCACTATACCTATTAAATACTTTTAGCATTTGTACCCTTCGCAGATAAATCAATCACCCCTAAGCCACGAATGGGCATAAAGACTGACTCAATTGTAAATAAAACGAAGAAGAAAATTAGATTTTCTTACATTTAGTGTTATACAAAACAAAGAAGTGTTTATTAATATTAAATGTATGAATAATCAAATCAACAGTACAAATAAATAGTGTAATCGTAGCACAGTCAATAACAGGGAAGACTAAAAAATCTAAAGATACTGTCACTGACACCAAGTTCTGTTGTTACATGTATCAAAAAGAAGAAAAAAAAAATCAAGAAAATGGTACTGGTACACCACCCTAAACACAATTAATAAAATCTTTTGGAACAACTAAGAGACGCAGCCCTTATGTTTGACTTCTATGTTTAACATCTGCGATTTTACGAACATGACCTCCGTCCTTACCTGACCATTTCAAACATAGAACTAAAATGAAACTGTTCACACATTTTTACGGGGTGTCAGAAGAACACAGCTGAGCTCTGAGGTGGGCCTCTGTGTATTTTGTACAGATTAAAACCCACAGTTTTCTCTCTTTTTTTTATGGCTCTCCTCACTGGCACATCTGTCTTTCTCTTGTCTCTCTGACCCTCAGGCTGTTCATATAGTGTTTCCACTAACACACTCAATGACTTTCAGCACATCCAGGATGTTTTCTCCTAAACAGAGAAACACAATCTGTTCCTAAAGACTCAGGTGGAGAATTAGAGCACGCCATCAGCTACTGCTGCGGACGAACTTTCACCCCTCACTTCTGTTTCAGTACAGCACTGCTTTTGTTTATTTAGTGAGCTATTTCTTTTTTAATACATACTCTGCTGCTAAGAATGTATCAAAGAAGATGGATGAATTATCAGATGCATTAATTTTATTTATTATTTTTTACAAGATGATGTTTTTCTACAAACCCCAGGTGCGTGGACCAGTACCAGTCCATAGGTCATTTGGGACCGGGCCGCAGTGGGACACAGTGAAAAAAATTGCTTATTCTCTTACTAATTTACTTCATTCAAAGAAAATCCAGAAAATCCAGTCTTATCAATTTACTTTCTTTCAACAAAACAGCTTGGCGGGCGGCATTTGGCCCCCAGGCCTTGAGTTTGACGTATGTTCTACATGGTTCTAACTTCTAACATAAGCACAACAGAAAATGAGGCGGGTATAGCTGCACCAGAGATATTTAATTTAAATTTAAATCAAATGTCAGTAATTTCAATGAAGTGAAAGACAAAAAAGGCATGGGATTTTTTTTGTATAGAAAAATATCAAATCGTGACACAAACAGAACTGACTGTGATTTCTATGTATTGTTGCACCTGTAATTTAAATGTAAATGTACTGAGTAAAAACTAATCTGGCATAATAAAGTGGCATCAATTGAACAAAAGTAAAAATTAGTTAAAAAAAGTCATAATTAATTTACATTATGGTATGAGGTAAAAACAATACAATAAATTCAGTCATAATTAGTCATTTTTGAGACTTGTCTAATGTACAGTGTATAGAGCCATTACTAGGTGCCACACGGTGAAAGAGTGGTTTGAGCTCTTGCCTACAGGAAGACAGTTTGACCCTTGGTGCCTGCTGGGACACAGTGGTCTTCCTGGAGTTTCAAGATTCTGTTTCTCCAAAACTGTGATTAGCTCCTGCTCCCCTGAAGTGCTAGCATAACATGGTACTTCATGATCAAGTGCCTTTTCTAGTCTGGACTTTTCCCATAAACACCATAACTTTGTTTATGAATTCCTTCTTTTTTCATTGACTTTATCACTCACTTTTGACTCTTGTATTTTCGCAGTAGTTTTCAACAACACTTTTTCCCCCTAGAAATGTAAATTTGTGAACATTTTTTATGCTCAGTTTTTTGCTTTATGTGTTTCTAATGTTGGCTTTGTTTTTGATGTTTCCATCCTAATGACTGCAAAAACGACTCTTTCCAATAACGGGAAATTGTTTCTTGCGCTTTACTCGTCTAATTCTTTCCCCATTTGTGATCGCTGTGTCCAAGAACAATGGATTTCACAACCTAAAAAGCTCTCATTTCTAACAGGTAATGATTACGTTCGGTGTTATATGGCTGAAATAAGAGGTTAGAAAGAACAACAAAGAGAAGGGAACATGTAGCAGCAGCCAGCAAATCTTAACTTTAATCAAAGCAGCCTTTGATTTTATTGCTTTCTGTTTTAGGAACAAAGTTGAAAGTCTTGAATGTTTGACTTTCAGAGAAAAGGAGCAAAAGGTCAAGATTTATAGATTTAGAGAAGAAATAAATAAATGGGAAAAGTCTTGAGGAGAAAGCTTTGAAAATAGATTGGCAGGAAAGACCAGTGGAGATATGAAAGATGTCAACTTTGGAATAAGATTTCAACAACGTTATTTGTCTTATGTTTTCCTTTAGTTATTGGGAGCTATACGGTTTCGACTGGTGGTCTAAACTGCCATCCTCAGGGTTTACTGTAGCCTTCATCTTCCACCAGGTCATTCTCTTGAATAGAGTATTTTAGCTACAGTACGGGGGCTCTCCACTTACAAAATAAACTAAAAGACATTATAACATAATTACACATACGAAGGTTTTGGCTTTAAAAATGTGGATTTTCCTTTTGAAATTGAGACAAGTGCATTTGCGAATGATCGCTAGTAGCTTTGTTTACCTGGACGAGATCATACACAGCATACTATTGGTTAATACAATGAGTACTCGGTGTCCTATTGGCTAATTGAGCATGGTCGTCTGTTCCTCACGCTGATTGGCTCAGCATCGTCCCTTGTCTGTCGGCCACTCTCTCGTTCACTGCTCTGCGTCGCCATTCTACAACTCTACTGTGCATATACTTGTGTGGACAGGCTAATACAGACTAGAGAGGGTTGATAACAGTGGGGGAGGTTTGTAAAGGGTAAATATGTACGTAAATAATATAATAACTATCTAGCCTCTACTTTGCATTTTTTTCGCGGTTACCAACTACCGCAATACAAGAGGGATCACTGTACATACTTCTTCAAATGTTACAAATGCTAATCTTTTCTAAATGACTTCTTCAGGTGTTTGTCCAAATCTCTTTCCTGGTTTATAGTTGTCCATGGTTTCAGAATGACTGACACTGATCAGGAGCAGTAAACACTGTAGTAAAAATAGAAAAATATTTTGATGCCAACTTCAAACTCAATTATTTAATTGTGGATCCGATGAAAACGGAGCCACTATAGCAGCTCAGACTTAAGTGCACTTTATTTTATTTTTTTGACGGAGATAATAAATTCTGGGATGTGCTGAACACCAGATTCATCTGTTGTTGCATCTGTAACACCCAAGAAAAACTTGGCTTCAACTGTAAAAGTCAGCTCCAGCAAACGTAGCCAGTTTGGGTTGTGGCTCATGTGATAAAACAGCAGGAAAAGAGCTGGATAAAGCCAACCTCTGAAGCCTTTATCTCCAAGTTCTGGACATTGTCCTGCTGCTATCTCAGACAATGACTCAGAAAATCTCCCACTTTGGCATAAGAGTGTTGACTACATTCTTGGGATATTTGCTAAAGTGAAAACAGCTCAAGGCTGCAGGAAAGCCTTTGAAAACAACAAATAAATCTTTTACTTCTGCCCTTTTTTCGCCAATAAACCAATGTTTTCACGTAAACGTAAACAGAGGTTGTCGGTTCATTGGCCTGACTCGTTCCGTACTCCAGAACAAACAACATAAAAATAAGAACGTTGTAAAATTATGGAACGAGCAGAACTGGAGCTACCACAAGAAAAAAGACTTTTAAGAGACTCCGCGGAGCAATGTTTGTTGTTTTCACCGACATCTAAACAGATGTCGGTGAAAACACACATGAGCAAAGATCTTTAATCCAACCGCAGGTTAGCACACGCATTTTCACACATGAACTCTCTCAGAGTACATCAGCTGGGCACGGGTAGTTAAAGTAGAAGCATGTTGCCACCCGTGGACAGGATGGGTCCCCCCCGTCCCCCGTCCCACCACAGATTCACTTTGAGGTACACGCCGTGTGTATTCTGACACTGTGGTTTAGGTGGACCTGACTCGTGTTTACATCACAGTGTCAATCAAAAGATGAATGGTCTTCAGATTGTGTTTCCCACACATGCCTGCAGGGGGGGGCATACTGAGTAATGCAGGCAGTTGAGGGTGGACGTCAAGCGTGCTGTCAAGGACTATTTACTGGTGTGTGTGTGTGTGTATCCTGAGTGTGTGTGAGAAAGGAAGTCACAGCTCCTATATCAAAAGGTTCCATGCATCAGCAGTTACGTGACAGCTCCACTGTGTGCGTTGAGCGGTGAAGTGCGTCGGCCCATCATCCTCTGGGCCAGAGATAGATGTCAGGAAGCGCATATGAAAACACATTTAGGGGTTTCCAACATCTGATAACAAATTTGTGAGCACTCAAGACGGAGGTCACTCTGTATCACAGGGCAGAGGTGTTTGTCTTTCAAATGGAAAAACGGGGGTGGACTGCCAGGCTGTGCTAGCTTACATGCTATTGTAGTGTGCAGTATTAGAGTTGTTCTACGTGTAAGTGGGAATATTAGAGAAAATACTACGACTAAGTGCAAGTGTGAAAGTGAATGGATGGGAACAGAGAAAATGTGGTGACCAATAAGGAGATTGTGTCCTAACAGTAGATCGCAAACGGAGTGCTGGTGGATGATAAAAAATAAAACAAAACATATAACTCTACAGCAGTGTTTTGATTTTGGATTCACCTTTCGTCATTCAGGATGGAATACCTCACTGATGGAAAATAGGAATAGGACGAAACTCTTGCGACCCACCTGAGGGTCGCGACCCAGTCTTTGGGAAACAATGCTTTATAGTGTGTAGAGGTGACCGTATGTTGTAAGAATTGAATCATACTGTGCCATAGAACTACATTCATTTAATCAGTCATTTAAACATATAATGTACAGTATATAGAAAGTATGTTCAGCTAATATGAGTTAATATATAATGGTTTTAATGTAGTTTTAGTAATATATATATACTATATTTATGTATGTGTATGTATACTTATGTATATATGTACATATGGTAAATACATTTATACCAATATAAATGTAAACATATATGGGTGCCTGTGTAGAGAGTAAAACAGATACAGAGAAACACTTCCAAACGGTCTGACATGTTACTCAGGGTAAAAGAACTCTGAATGAACTTGTCCATGAATTATTAAGGTGCAAATTTAGGACATATCTGATTTAAAGACACACACGCAGGGATTTAAGTGGTCGTCGCTCAAACAGGATGTTGGTAATTCTTTGGTTTTTTTTTTTCTGGTTTGTTCTCCACGAATTGAACTCATGTTTAACCATTGAGTGAATAAAAATTATTTATAATTATATAATATCTCGTCTCTGTACAAACTGTGGAGTGTCTCCTTTTAGAGCTCTAGCTCAGTCTCCTCTCTGCCTAATGTCCTCACCAGTGCGGACTGTGGACGTCTGCCTTTTCAATATTTGATGGAAAACCTCGGTCACAGGTGAAAATCTCTCTCTCTAGAGACAGACAGACTGACTTCAGAGGAGGAAAACAAACTGAGTGCAAAACTGACTGCTGACACCTGCTTTATTCTATATATATTCTTATTATGACATATGACAGTCACATTTGTAATATTTTCCTATATATCTTTTTGTGTGTAGATATAAATTCAGGTCATATTTTTTCTTATATTTATGGTCTTCAAGATCATTTCAGGGTAAAATAATAATTGTAATTCTATTTATTTTAAATTTTAAATTAAATTAATTTAATTTAAGTAATTATTTTCATTGGTTTCGTGTATGAACTTGTACCAGTTTAAAACGTTTAAATAAGCAGTCATCCATTTTATATTGATTCCTATGGGCAAACGATCTCCCGGAATCAATTAAGTGCGAATTCCGAGGTCAAACTGTATTTTCTCTTGAAGAAACACACTTCAATAAATGTTATTGCTGGTTGCTAGAGCTGGGAGTGCTAATTTGATGGTGTTATTTAATCCGTTTCAGAGTCTTCCATATAAAGCCAACCAAAAGCTCTAATCCTGCAACAATAGTCCATCTGCTGCTGCTATTGGAAATACAAGAAAAGCGAGTTTTGTTTATATTGAATTGATATCCATTTAGGTATTGATTAAATATCACTGAGAAGAAGATTTTTTCCAAAAGGAATATCATGTTGGTTAACAACACTTAACTTCCTCTTTATGTAGCATTGACTACTAACTAAGTTAGCTAAATATAGCTAATTAAAAATTGCCTCAAAATGGACTTTCTTAATATTTTGCTGTTAATTAGTGAAATATATATACTGTACGGAACTGTGAACTTTGCCTTTCAACAGAGCTGATGTGACCCTCACGTTGACCTTTGCTGTCATGGAACAAACAGGAATATAATCCACTGTGTGAAGAGACAGAATAAAAAGTGGGCTGACAAATGCAGCAGTAATGAGCAGCACATGGTGCTCCAATCCTGATGCGTCTCAGTGTCAGCGATGGTTCAAATCCTTTCAAGTCTTTCTTTTCCTAAAATCCCTCCAACAGATAAATGACCCCCCACATCTGTTTCTATGACTTTTCGCTGCCCTATCATCACACATCACCTCATATCCTCCAATCAGCTTCCCCTTTAATCTCTCCATCCTTCCCTTTGTGCCTGCTCCAATACTGTTTCCCCTTCACGTTGTCTTTTATCTCTTTATCCACAATTGTTTTTTTTGGTTCAGATCCCTGATTACGATCCCTGTATTGTACACCAGACCACTCTCAGTAATAAAGTGACAAATTAAAACCTTCAGTCTGATTCTGTATTTATCCTTCTTTATGTCTACTGAACAAACACAGGCACAGGATCAGATGAAGGCTGGAGTCTTCCAGCTTCTTTTTATTCCTTCACTATACGGCTAGGATTATGAGATTTATTATATTTCAAGATTGAGATAAAATTAAACCTAACCTTAAGGTCAGCCAAATAAATAATTGAAGAGAAAAAAAAAAAAAACCTTTTTACTAGCCAGAACTACATAATTATGTTGTGTCAATATATACAAGCGCAGAGAAAAACTGTGAAGCTACAAAATATATTGGTCCTAGATTGCCAAGGTTTTACTACCATTTTTGTACTTAGTGTAATGAACACTTGGTGGTGACCATAACAACATTGTCGAGACATATGCTTCAACTATTGTTATTACCCCTGTTAATAATCATTCCTATTAGTAAAACTAACTGTTGACTCGTCTGCATGTTTCTGTTGAAATAACAAAGACATTTTTATCCAGTAATTTCACGCGAGCGCTCTCCAAACCACATCCAGACGTCAGACTCCACAATCCTTTCGACATTACTGAGGAATTATTTGACAAATGCTTCACATTTGTGTTGCATGTTAGCTACACTGTCTTTTTTTTGTCTGTATTTTTTTTTTTTTTGTCCAATGTCCCTCACACAAGTGTGGGCATATGTGAATATAAATGTTACATGACTAGATTCATCCTGCACTATATAATGCATGCTGCCCCAGGTCACAGGTAGTAGACAAGTCATTTACAGTGATTTCTGTGAACCTACTGCAGTCGACATCTGTTGTCATGGAAAGATGTTCTTTTGGCATTAATGCTACAAAAAATGTAAAAGACTCCTGAGAAATAAAGCGAGTTGAACAACAGGTAGGTTTTGGGTACCATTAATTATACACTTTATATAAAAAAAAGTCCAGCAGTCATGTCTGAGCCAGCTTTGAATCACCCATAGCTTCCTGTAAAGTCATATAGACGACCGGCTAAATATGCTTGTCTTTAAAAACATAAATGTATAAAACATTTAAAATATTCTACAAGAAATAAACCTATTATCTGGTAATAAAAATTAACCTCTGGTGGATTTTCACTCCACACTCTCCAGCCCCAAACCCATTTCAGGCTCTGGCCATTATGGTGTCCTCAACGAGATAATGCTTTAGCGCCCCCTAGAGGAAGTGGGAGTAATTGTGTTTTTTTTTTCTTTTGAGGAGCTGCAGGTATAGCATCAACCTAAATCTAATCTTATCTACCTATCTTACTAATCTTTGTGGAGAATAAACTGTTATAAACAATAGAAATATTCTATGTATACAACACATATTTTATGCAGTTATCATTATTATACTTGTTTATTAGTCTAAAGAAATACAACAATATCTTTCCCTTGGCCTGTTATGAAGTTGTTGTACAATCTTTGACCTGCGGGGGCAGAAGCCCACTGCAGTCACATTTCCTGATGTCACACCCACTTTGACAACCTCCCCTCCGTCTCCCTCCTCCACGTGACATCTGTCACTTCAACAGCACTGTGAGCATCGCCTTAAAGTCTGAGCAGCGACGTCAGGGACAGACCATCGGTCTGGTGAATTTTTCCAGTCGGAACGCGGAACACCACAAGAAGAAAAATCTCCTTCACCAGCTCAGTTCCACTGGTTTACTTCCGTCATTCCACTCTAGAAAACATCTGTTGCTGATAGAGCTTGGTTGACGAGCCTCTCATACCAAATGTTGAAAATGATACGAATACAGATGGAGAGGAAAAAAAAGGGGGCACAAGAGGAACAAACAACAACATCGACACGAAAATTCTTAAGTGTTTCCTAGAATCTTCACATCAAAAGAGGGTAGCTTAGACAGCTGGCCAAAGAAATGGACCCCTGATCCTTTAATCCCGAGCATCAGGATTTTGAGGCTCCATAAAATTCAGCAAATTGACTGGAGCCCACAGCCATGTGTGTAAGGAACATGTGACAGCACTGGAGTAAATACACCAAAACAACAAATAAATATACAGAGTGGGGGTCATCTCACTGTTATTTTGGAACTTCGGAACCTGGGTTATTTTGGCCACAATTAGTTTAACAGGAACCTGGGTTATTTTGGCCACAATTAGTAACATTAGAAGCGTTTGAAGAATTTATTGTGAAAATATTAATAACTGAAAATAGACTGCTCTCTATTTGACAAACATTGGCATTTTTGGTCATAACTACGGCATGTATTATAGGAAAATTATCTCGATCTGATTGGTCAGAAAAAAACAAACAAATGTAGCCCACTGATATAATACCTGAACCCAAATGCTCAACTTTACTTTGCACGAAATGCCGTAAACAGAGACACTATCGCTTCAGCAATGATGGAAGCCCACGGAATGCTGGAGGAGAAGAGAAGGTATCGGACTGATATTGGTATTGACAGATACTCCAAGTTGTAGTATCTGACATGAAAAGGTTGTATGGAGCCATCACCAATTTTAATATTCTATCTTAAAAATGTTAAAAAGTTGATGTATGAAATACATTTATAAATAAAAAACAAATCCCCTACATACTCCCTGGTGTGGTTTTGATTCTTTGCGGACATGCATGACTAAAAACTATTCACTAACTCAACAAAATGCTACTTTTGTTAATCAATGTTGCAGGATGTTTGTTGGAACACATGTTGTTGAGCCGTTAACAGTATTTTAAATAAATAGAGGAGGCGTCCTCCTTTTTATTAAAGGGCCTTAAAGACTCGAGAGTCTCAATAAAGAGGTGTCGTTGGATAATGGAAAACACTCATTTGTTAGGAGCCATGCTTGCTAACAGTGTAATCCAAACAACCACGCGAGCGGCGCTCGTATTTCCTGAAAATGACTTACATCAGCACTCAGTCAGTCCGTTAGCAGCCGTCAGCGTCAGGGTCAGTGCTCATCAGAAGCAGCGTGCATGTGGCTGCCATATGTGGGGACAAACGTAACAGCACATCACCGATGGGCCTGAAAACAAGAGCACTGGTCCGTGATCCTGATCTGACAGTGTAATGAAAAGAACTAAGTACAGTTAGAAAAAAAAGAAAGAACTGTGAGCAGCTGTAGGGTTTGAATCCCTTTCATGTTTGGATGAAACACATGGACAATTTCAAAACCATACCAGGAATTCACATAAGCTGTTGTGACTCACATCTCACACGTTTTGATTACGTAGGTGTAGAATTAAAAAGCTCATGTTTGCTCCAGCTGATGATGTAGACGCACATGTCGAGAAAACACAAGTCTCCAATTTCCTGTGGTGAATCAGTATCAGGGTTATTTTACATCCAAATACAGGATGGAGCAAACGATGGAGCCACCAATAGCTGCTGAGTAATCTTGGTAATAAATTAGACTTAGGGAATATCTTTGCAATAAACCTCGAAGAAATCAAACATTTACCAGAGTCACTCAGAGCGCCTGATAAAACGTCTTAGGTTAAATTAATCCAAGCTTCTGGATTTAATCTGCTCCAAGAAGTATTTCAATCTAAATCAATTTTTGACGTAAGTCGGAACACATCCACGCTAACACAGTGGTAACATAATCTAAGACATAAAAACTAAAGTCTGACTTACGATAACTAGTTCCCCAAATAGTTTTATTAAATAGTTTTAGAGTTTTATTGCCGGATGTTGGAATGATGGAAAAACTTCGACTTTCTGAATACTTTAATGGGAGAAGGGAAGGTGATCGCAAATACCATAGGTCTAGGAATTTGTAACATGACATGTCGTTATTGTCATTAAACTAAAAAAACTAAACACAAAGTATTATTAAAGCAGTACTTCTCAAATAGTGGGGCGGGCCCCTCTTGGGGGGGGGCGGTGAGGGGCCGGGACATACTGTAAGTGGACCACTGCTGTAGTGCTTAAATGATAACAAGCCTCTAGTCACTAGGTGGCAGCAACTTATACAGTGGTTTGTACAGATAAAAATATACGTTTTCAGGTTCTCAGTAGTATTTCAATTCGTGAGGGTGTGGGTCGGAGGGGTGTGTGAAAACATTTCTGTCCTCAAGGGGGGGTATAATTGAGAACCACTGGATTAAAGCAGTGCTGAACCTAAAACCTCTTTTTAGTAGCTTTACCACATGTAGACCAGTAATGTGTCCAATCGTTGGCTGTTTAGGTACACAAGAGGTCCAACAGCATCCCATGTTGTGCATTTCTAGATAACATACCACGTGGCAATGATCGCCAGGTTTTCTGAAAGAAAGCAGTGTGCTATAAAATCTTCCAAATGATTCATGGCAAAATGGTCTCAAAATTCAAACCTTGGGAACCTGTAGTCAACCAGTTGAGTTCATACTGTATGTTCTTTGGCTTTGTGCTGTCAATTAATTAATGTCGTGTGACAAAGGAAATGACATAAACTGTAAAACCAGTGATTGACGTGTCCAATTGTGGTCTTAGCCACAACAAACTATTATCCAGTATTTCCCTAATCGCTGCATTGCATCAACGTTGACTGGAGCTAATCACGGCTGACACCGAGGGAAAACTAAAGTCCCACCTGGACAGATGAACTCAGCACTGCCCCCTAGATTGTGCATTGCTTAACAACCATGCTAAACATAAGGCACGCGTGTGAGTGTTTGGGCAGCGCTAATGATGTACCCAAAGGGAGCGTAGAGTGTGAAAGAGGCCGAGCAGCGTTCAGACAGTGAGCCATTAACAGGCAGTCAGAGAACAGGACATGAAAGAGCTGTAGATTTTAATGGAGTTAAAACAGCCGACATGTTACACAGATGGCGTTGGTTTAGGAATAACATAAAACCTTCACCTTAACATCCTCCTCTACATCCTCTACTGACTCTCAGTAAAAGAAGGTGAAACTTTACGCCCACCTGCGAGTCATATTTCTTGGATTTACCGCTTTAACCCTTTGATGCACAACATGGGTCAAAAGTGACCAATTTTCATTTCCTATGTTATATGATGCATGACTTAGTGTTTCTATGCTATATCTTTAAAATCATTGTATAGTAGCATTAAATAATCTGAATATTAAGTTAATATACTTTTTTTTGGCTTATGAAAATTATCCTGTTTGTTCAGTCTTTTCTTACTCTATGAACTAGCGTTGTTTTTGTATGCCTACATCAAGTTCACACACGTCAGAAACGGTGGGCAAAATAACTATGTACTGTATCAACAGTGAAGCTAATCTTCGTGTGTCTTTCTTCAATTCCTGCATGTATATCAGCTCTGTGTTCAACTAAACAGGCTCAGGTTTCACACCGAGTAGGTAAATTGAAACTAGAACATCATTGTGTTTCTTTACATATATTTGTGGCTCAAAAAGGTTGGGAAATACTGGCCTATCAGCATAAGTGACAAAACACCCCTTGACCCTTTTCCAGCTGTTTGATGTTCAACAGGTTGATAATCAGCTGGATCGGCTTTAAAGGAATACTTCGTGTGAGTATGTGTTTGCTGATTAAATGTTTCTCCTGCTGCTTAATTACAGAGAGAAAGCTCATAATCATCACCAGTCGTCTCATACCTGCTGTTTCTTTGGACAGTGTGTGTGTGTGTGTGTGTGTGTGTGTGATCAAATGGACATTGTGTAAATGGATTTTTTATTGGGGTTTCGGAGCAAATTATAAGCAGAGTTACTTCAAACGGCACACACACACACACACACATCTGGACTTGAGTGTCTGGACCAGTTGCTGCATTATTCAAAAAGCTTTAGTTATGATTTATTTACTGTGTGTGTGTGCGTTGTGTGTTAAGGGCAAAGAAAGTGCAAGTGTGGCTAAGGCTGGAATCCAGGAGTCATTTATTTAAAAAGATGTGCTTGAAATTATACACAAATACTACGTGCCATCTTTGGCTATTTAAATAAACCATGAATAAAACAGTTCATGGCCTACACTGTATGTGTATACCAGATTTTGACCAATGGAAATCAGTGCTGTCCATATTTCCCCCGTGGGGTAATGCACTCTAGACAACCTTTTTTTTTTTAATGTTTCACTAAGGACATAAATGAATCTCCTCCGGTACGAACCGACTTTAATTTACTGCTCACTCAAACCTGTTCTGTATTAGATCATTTTGATCTGTACATCAGTATATCCAGGCAACATATTTATAGAGAGTTTATAGAGCTTGAACTAAATGTTTTTCAATTTATAAAATTTAAATGTTGGGAAAATGGTCTCCTGATGTGAAGGTAAAAGGATGATGTGTGTCTACTTGATTTCTGTCTTTTGCTTACTGTGCCACAAAAACTTTGGAACATTTTTTTACAAGTTATCCTGCCAAAAACAGTAAAAAATGCCAGTCAAAAAATACCTTTTGATATTTTTGGTTTTGGGATAAGGACTCTCCTTCCTCCTCCCCTTCCTTCTCCCTTTGCCAGCAGCTTCCTAAAGGCAAA